>NC_066620.1:130845042-131195739 GCF_025201925.1 Gopherus flavomarginatus | reverse complement strand
ACAGAGGACTTCAAGGCTCTCCCAAGACCCCCTCAAGCCGGTGGCGTCCAATCTCCAGCTCCAAGCTGAGGAGATGGAGGAGCCATCTGAGTCTCTTTAATGTACTGTCATCCTCAGCACTGGGCCATGAGGCCCTACCTCTCCACCAGGGGGTAGCCAATATCTCGACTACCTTATGGCAAACCCCAGTTTCCTTGGCCCCCATGTCCAAGAAAGTGTAGAGGAAATTCTTCGTGCTGGCTAAGGGCCATGAATACCTGTACTCCCACCCAGCACCTAACTCCCTGGTGGCAGAATCGGTTAACCACTGGGAACATCACGATCAGCCCACACCCACCCCTAAGGACAAAGATGCCAGGAGACTGGACACATTTGGCAGGAAGGTTTATTCCTCAGCGAGTTTCCAGCTCAGGGTAGCCAATTACCAAACACTAAGTCGATATGACTTCAGTTTGTGGGGGTACTTACCAAAGTTCGCACCTCTCCTCCCGTAGCGGGACAAAAGGAGTTCAGGGCTCTGGTAGAGGAAAGAGCATCAGCAGCCCTTCAGGCGGCATCAGACGCGGCAGACACAGCAGCCCGTTCGATGGCCTCCGCCATATCCATGCTCAGGGTGTCGGCTTCTCCTGTCGGACTGTCTGCAGAGTCCCAGTCCTTGATGCAGGACCTTCCCTTTGATGGGAAAGCGTTATTTGCAGACCAAACTCAAGGGCAATTCTCAGTCCCGGGTACAGGCCCAGGTGGGACTTCTTCTGTCCATGTGCGCAGATCTCAACCTAGTGGTAAACGAGGCCAAGTCTACGTTAGTCCTCATTCAACACATACAGTTCATGGGGGCTCTACTGGACTCATTATAGGCCATAGCCTCTCTTCCCTGGGACAGGTATGAGACCCTAAAAGGTCTCATCGCCTCAGTCATGACCTTCCCAGTGATGACAGCGAGGGTGTGCCGTCACATGGCGGCATGCATGTCCGTGGTTCGCCATGCCAGGCTCAGAATGAGGCCCCTCCAGCTCTGGCTGGCCTCCCAGTATTCACAGGCTCAAGGCGGGCTGGACAAGGTTGTCACAGTACTATCCCAGGTAGTTGCTGCCCTACAATGGTGGTCCCTCCCACGCAACATGCTGCAAGGGGTCCCCTTCCGAGAAATCTCCCCTCACTAGACCTGGTGTTGGATGCCTCGGACCTGGGTTGGAGAGCCCATATAGGGAACGTTCAAACCCAAGGTAGATGGTCGGCCTCGAAATTATCCCTACACATAAGTATCAGGGAGCTCAGGGCGAAACAGCTGGTGTGTGTGGCCTTCAGCGGGCACCTTCACAGGAAGGTGGTCAGAGTCCTCATGGACAATATGGCTGCGATGTATTACATCAACAGACAGGGAGGAATGCGCTCCTCGACCCTGTGTCTGGAAGCCCTGAGCCTATGGGAGTTCTCTATATCCCATGATATCTTCCTGCGAGCCTTCCACCTACCTGGCACCCACAATGTGCGGGCTGATCACCTCAACAGGGTTTTTTCCCACCAGTACAAGTGGTTACTCCACTGGGAGGTCGCCCTACAGCTCTTCCGAGAGTGGGGAGTTTCCCAAGTCGACCTCTTTGGAACCGCCCAGTACTGACGCTGCCCCCAGTTCTGCTTCAGGGGAGGGGCGAGAAGGGGGCGATCTCAGATGCCTTCCTCCTTTGGTGGTCGGGCCCCCTTCCCACGATAGGCAAAGTCCTGCAAAAAGTAAAAGACAGGACTCAGGTCATCCTTATAGTCCTGGATTGGGCCCATCAGCACTGGTACGGGACCCTCCTGCAACTCCTAGCAGCTCCTCCGCGAAGGCTGCTGCTTCTCCTGGATCTCCTCTCCCAGGAAGGGGGATACCTCCTCCACCCCAATCTGGCTGCGCTTCACCTGACAGCGGGTTGCTCCGTGGTTAAATGAGGAGGAGGGGAGGTGTTCGGAGAACATCAAACGAGTTCTGTTGGAAAGCAGAAAGCCATCCACACGACAGACATACCTAGCCAAATGGTCCAGGTTCTCTAGGTGGGCGGGGGAATGGGGAACCTCCCCATCGTCTGCATCACTTCAACTCATCCTCAATTACCTCTTGTCCCTTAGGACCCAAGGGCTAGCACCCGCCTCCGTTAGCGTGCATTTGGCCCCTTGGTACAGGGCCACTCAGTCTTTTCCCACCATATGACCTCCCACTTTTTAAAGGGCCTGGATCGTTCATTTCCATATGCCAGGCCCCCTGTCCCGCAACGGGATCTTAACCTAGTGTTATCCTGCCTCACGAGTCCTCTCTTTAAACCCTTGGCCACATGTTACTAGTCCCACCTGTCATGGAAGGTAGCATTCCTTGTTGCTATCACATCAGCTCATCGTGTCTCGGAGCTCAGGGCCTTAACCTCGGAACCCCCGTATACAGTCTTCCACAAGTATAAGGTCCAGCTTCGCCCACACCCTGCTTTTCTCCCAAAGGTAGTCTCCGCCTTCCATATGGATCAGGACATCTTCCTACCGGTACTCTGTCCTGGAGCCCCATTCCTCTAACGAGGAACGCCACCTACACAAGCTAGATGTGCGTAGGGTGCTGGTCTTTTACTTGGACCGTACCAAGCTGTTCTGGAAATCCTCGCAGCTGTTCATTGCATCGGCTGAACGTATGAAGGGGCAACCAATTTCAACTCAGCGCCTTTTCCACTGGATCACCTTGTGCATATGCATGTGTTACGACCTGGCAGGGGTTCCCCCGCCGCCTGTCATTAAGGCACATTCGATAAGAGCTCAGGCCTTGTCAGCTACCTATGTAACTCACGTCCCCAGGACATATGTAGAGCTGCCATGTGGTCCTTTGTCCACACCTTTTCTTCTCATTATGCGATCGTTTCCCAAGCACGGGATGACGCCGGGTCTGATAGGGCAGTACTGCAACCCGGAAACCTGGTAACTCCTACCCACCTCCATCAGATATAGCTTGGAGTCACCTACTGTGTATACACATGAGCAATCACTCGAAGAAGAAAGGACAGTTACCTTTTCAGTAACTGGCGTTCTTCGAGATGTGTTGCTCAGGTATATTCCACATCCCGCCCTCCTCCTCCTCTGTCTGAGTTGTCTGGCAAGAAGGAACCAAGGGTGGGAGGAGTGCGCAGCTGCCCTTATAGCACGATATAGGGGCACCACTCCAGTGGTTGCAGCAGGGGTCCCCCCTCGTACAGGTACTGCTAAGGGAAAAACTTCCAGCATCGGTGCATGTGGCGAGCATGCACACCTACTGTGGAATACACCTGAGCAACACATCTCAAAGAACGCCAGTTACGGAACAGATAACTGTCCTCTCTGTGTGGTTTGTTCTTTCTCCCATTATCTTGCTGTGGAAAAGTGTGACGGTGGGGTTTTATTAATTTTTTAAAATATAAATTATATGCACACTGTGCTACGTGTTTATAGAATGCAGGCAAAGTCAAAGAATTGTGCCTTTTGTTGGGAACAGGAAATAGGCATATGCTAGTTCATTCCAATGTCTTGTTCTCCTGCACAGACAAGCACTTATCCTTTTGGTGGACAGTTTCATTGTATCTGTAGAGTGAAATTGTCTGCTGGTCATCATCCTGGTGGTCTTTTAGGTACACCTCTACCTCGATATAAAGCTGTCCTCGGGAGCCAAAAATTCTTACCGTGTTATAGGTGAAACCGCGTTATATCGAACTTGCTTTTCCAGACTAAACAAACCCAATTTCTAGACCTTTAATCATTTTTATTGATCTTCTCTGGACTTTCTCCAATGTGTCCACATCTTTCCTGAAATGTGGCGGCCAGTTGAGGCCTAATCAGCGCAGAGTAGAGCGTATATGTAATGTATATATGTGTGTATTATTATATAATATAATGGAAGCGCAAGTCACACGTCCATAGTTCAGTCTGAGTTTTGCACTTAAAGTAGAGATTAAATCACTGTGTTACATATGAAGAATAGCAAGTATTCACACCAAAATTTCAGAATGATTTTTCTGAGATTGTACAATTAAATCCATTCATTAGTTCAGGGGACTTGACTCTCCCACGCCATGCTCCATTGCCCCCATGGGGGACCCACAAATGTGTTTGGCACCAGACTCACAAAAGGTTAATCCAGCCCTGCTTGTCTATACTGTGATTTAGTGTGCCGCAAGCAAAGCATTCCAGCCTGCTGTATATTAAGCGGCTATGAGGACCATGCTCTCACACACGAAAGGTTTCATTGTATGCTTTGATCTACTTGCTCTTTGAAACTTCAGTAGATGGAAGTGCACTATGGAACTCTTAGTGTGCAGCAGCATGGTCCACAAGGCCACTTAGTGCACGGCAGGCTAGCTAGAGTGCTGTAGACTCACACTTGCTAAATCATTGCATACACAAGCGCTAAGTATGCAGCTCAAAACTGCGTTGGTCTTTTTGGTTACACCACATTTCAAACTTATGTGTAATTTGCTGTTCATTATTCTCCTTAGGGTTTTTTCAACTTTTTGGCTTTCATATTAAGCCCTCCCATTGAATTAGTGTTAGAAATTATTTTTTCTTATAGCTTGTGTTTTTCTGAGCTTAATCTCATTTTGTTGTTTTCTGTCTATGTTTTTAACAACTCTATGATATTTTGTACTATATTGCTATCTTCAGTGGTGTCTGCAAGATGACTTCTTCCAGACCAGTAAAGATGGCAAATGAAACAAGTCTTCACACCAATGCCTGTAGCACTCCACAAATTGCTACAAGACTGTATATCATTACCCTTGTTTATTGTTCTTCTGAGAGCTTTCATTTTACATTAACGTTCCCAATTTGAGTGATCTTCAGAGTAAGGTTTCATGGGATGCTGCTTAAATCCAAACATATAATATCTACAGCATTTCCTTCAAGCAAGCATTTTATAATTTTTTTTTTTAAAAGCTAGCTCATCTGATAAGATCTGTTCTTTATAAACCCAGATTGTTTACTGCCTGGGTTTACTGCCTGTTATCCTTTAGGGTCAAAATTTTAAAATGTGGCTGGCCTAAAGCTAGGTCCAGTTTAGATGCCTAAGTTAGTGGCCTTATCTGGATGTCTAAAAAGAGATTTGGCTTAGTTTTGGCACCTGGGTTTGAAAATGTGGTTCAGATGTTCAGGGTTTCCATTTTTTATTAAGAATATAAATTAGAAATAAGATATTTGGAGCACGAATCATACCTTTGTTTGTACTTGAATAGCACCTAGCACAGTGATCCAGCAAGGGGCCTCTTTATGTTACCGAAGTACAGATAATAAGTTCCAGTACAAGTTGTCTTATGTTTTTTGAAGATAGGCACCACATTTGTTTCTCGCCATTCTTATAGCACCTCCTTTGTTCTTCTTGAGTTTTTCCAAACTAATATCCTGCAAGAGAGTGAGAAAGAGTGTTTAGTGAGAAACCTCTTTGAGAAGCTAAGGATACATTTACAACACAAAAACAAAAAACAACACCCTCACACCCCCCGCCCCCCGCTGCAGCAAATCTCAGAGCCAGGGTCTACAGACTCAGATATATGCTAGTGAGCTAAAAATAGCAGTCTAAACATTCCTGTGTGGGGTGTAAGACACACACATACACACATCTGGTTTCAGAGCCTGAGTGCCAGGAGTGAAAACATCTACACAGCTATTTTTAGTGCCGTAGCGTGAGCCCCACAAGCCCAAATCTGTATACCTGGGCTCTGAGACTCAGCACTGCCACTGGAGTTGTTTTTGCAGTGTAGTCATACCCTTAGTGTATACGAGGTAACAATGCCACAGGTGACAAGTTATCTAAGGATTTGTTCCTCATTGTCCAAATCTTCGTTTGAATATATAGTGAGGGGAGAGAAAGAGGATTAGGTGCACACATTTGAATAATTACAGATGCATCTATCCAAATCTGAACATATCCAGAGTTGTAGAGTGGAAAGGGTCATCTGTTGGTTAGAGCTGGGCAGAACTGAAAGGACTGCTAGATTCTGTCCCTATCTCTGAGAGGAGAATGTCGTCTAGCAGTTGGAGCAGCGGATATTGTAATCAAGCACATAGTAAACATTCATTCTGAAAGCAGTGCAGTTAAGTGAGACTTCGACGTTTGTTATATTTGGTTCTTCTCCTATGTCTGTCTTTAACTATCTCGTGCAACCTCTCAGTTACCTTCCTGGCAAAACCGATTATTTATATATAGATACAGCTCTCAGAGTTAGAGTGCTGGTACTCATCCAGAGGGAAGAATAGGAAAGGGATGTGCTCTAATATAATTTAGAAATAGCTTCTTAGATGGTTCCCAGAGTGAAGAAAGCTTTCCAAGAAGTGATCACATTCTCACACTCAGGCAACTTAGAACACATTCTTTATCTTTAAAAGGAAACAACAGAATCAGTCAGTAAATCAAATGAAGCCCTGGTCTTGTCTGCTGTAATCTTGTAGTGCAAAAACATATTGTTGTAAAATCAGGCGTTAGGGCTGGACATTTGAAACAGGAACTGTCACGGCTGAAACTGGTTTTGTGTTTAGAGAATAGTGGGTAAAAGATCATATGTTTTATAAGATAAGACAATACCTTTTCCACACTTCATGCCTTTTCTTTATTATTCTCTAAAGACAGCTGTTGTGGTGACTGTTCTGTGGAATCTTTAGATACATAGCAATAGGCAAATCATATTTCATTTATTGTGTACAGTAATACCCTCTCCTATAATCAGTGCACACTTTCTTTTTGTGTTTCTTTTGTTTATAAAAATAGATTGTGTATCTTGCCAAAAAATCCCCATCTCATTTTAATTGTTGTCTGTATGCAATGAAATATCTAAAGAGTAAATGTTCCTGCTGCAGCTTTGTAGAACTGCTAGTATCAGTTTCCATGGTTGGTAAACAGAGCCATCTATCACCTCTGTCAACACTATGATTTGGTCAGTTCCCTAGTTCCAGCTTACTCTCCCTTCCACAGAATTGTTATCTGCATAGAAATATTCAGAAACAGATGGGTGTGTTTTTAGTAATATATATAATTTAGAAATCTATTAAAAAAATAAGAGGCTATTTCAGAGGAACATTCTAAACAATCCATGTTTCCCAGCTTCAGGGTCATATACCGAGGTTTTGTACGAACTTTGCTTTCAGTAACAAGCTGTAACTATTATGATTGTGGGGGGTGTATGTTAAATGGTTTATTTTGGAAGTAAATTCTACTCAACTGGAGAGGGGAAGTAGACAGCAGTAACTGTTCAAATGCCATTAAGGGCACCTTCTGAAAACAACCTTTGTCCTTATATTCTGAGGATGTGCCCTTACCATGCTCCCTCAACTCCCCCCACAACAACTCTGTAAACTTTCTACATTTTGTTCTACTAGTTTTATATTTTTCTATGCCAAATCTGAACTAAAACAGATTGTTGTTTAGTTTTTTCCTATTTGATTTTAATGTATATTATACACAAAATACACCTCTACCTCGATATAACGCTGTCCTTGGGAGCCAAAAAATCTTACTGCGTTATAGTTGAAACCGCGTTACATTGAACTTGCTTTGATCTGCTGGAGTGCGCAGGCCCACCCCCCCCCCCCGGAGCAGTGCTTTATCGCGTTATATCCGAATTCATGTTATATCGGGTTGCATTATATCGGAGAAGAGGTGTAGCTTGTTAAAAGAACATTATTAAGGTGGCAAAATCAAGCACTCAAAAGTTAGAAAATACCAGAATTAAGATTATTTCTGCAACCGTAATTTGGCCCCCTTATGCATATACATTATGATACAGTCTCTAATTACATGATCACATATTATTTTTTCCCCCAGGGCCCCTACCTTATTCAGTTTATAGGATAGACCAGTGATTCTCAACCAGGGATCCAGGGGCCTCCTGGGGGAGGACCGCAAACAGGTTTTGAGGGTCCACCAAGCAGGGCCAGTGTTAGACTCACTGGGGCCCAAGGCAGAAAGCCAAAGCTCCATCATGTGGGGCTGAAGCCTGGGGCTCTGAACCCTCCCACCTGGGGCTGAAGTCAAAGCCTGAGCAACTTAGTGGCGTGGGGCCCAGGGCAAAAGCCTTGCTTGCTACCCCCTAATGCTGGCTCTGGCTTTTATATGCAGAAAAAAGTTGTTGTGGCATAGCTGGGCAGTGGAGTTTTTTATAACGTGCCGGGGGGAGGGGGGGAGCTCAGAAAGAAAAAGGTAGACAGTGCTCTCTTACTGAGCAATTGTTCAATATTTTATTTTCTCCTCATTGTTCACTGTGTGGGTTTATGGCTTATTTACTGCATACTATTCAAACCCTGTTCTGAAGAAAGATTTGTTAATTTCCTCAGGGGTCTGTCTATGGCCCACATCACTCTGGTATCTGAGTGCTTCACGGATATTAATTAATTAACCTTCACAACACTGCTGTGAAGTGAGAGGGTGTTATTTAACCACACTTTACAGACGGGGAATTAAGACACTGTGTGATTAAGATAAAAAAGCATCCACTAATTTTGGGTGCACAATTTGAAATACCTAGAACCTGATTTTTTTTTTTCAGAGTACTTAGCATTATAGAGTACTTTATATGTCCAAGCACAGCTCCCATTGATTTCAGTTGCAGCTATGAGCATTCAGCACTTCGGCAAGTCAGACTTCAGAGTATCAAGTCAGGCACCCACTGAACGAGCATGCAGAATTAGTGACCACCTCTGAAAGGTTTGGTTTAAGTGACTTGCTTACTATCAACAGGAACTCCAGTGGCAGAAACAGGAATTAGATTCAGATATCTATGGCAGCATTCCACTGCCTTAACCATGAGACCTGCCTTGATCTTTCTGCCTCATTCATTACACACCTACCAGGTTCTGCAACAGATGAGGCAGGGTATTGCAGACACCAGTTTATAGCACAACACTGAGGCCTGGTCTATACTACGCTGTTAAACCGATTTTAACAACGTTAAATCGATTTAACGCTGCACCCGTCCACACTACAATGCTCTTTATATCGATTTAAAGGGCTCTTTAAATCGATTTCTGTACTCCTACAAAACGAGAGGAGTAATGCTAAAATCGATATTACTATATCGGATTAGGGTTAGTGTGGACGCAAATCGACGTTATTGGCCTCATTATTTTACAGTAGCTACCCACAGTGCACCGCTCCAGAAATCGACGCTAGCCTCGGACCATGGACGCACACCACAGAATTAATGTGCCTAGTGTGGACGCGCACAATCGACTTTATAATATCTGTTTTATAAAATCGGTTTAAGCTAATTCGAATTTATCCTGTAGTGTAGACATAGCCTGATTCATTCCCAGAAAAGGTATTTTCAGTGTGGACACCGGTGACCCTAAAAATAGTGTTTCACCCTGTTATGTTGTATTTGTCTCCTGTTTGATATAATTATTGTGTTGAATATATTTTTTTGTGTTTGTGTTATTTCTTGGAAGTCTCCAACTATCTGGCAAGAAAGTAGGGATTACTCTGTAGTTAGAATTTTCAGCCCAAGCTGCCCTGGTGACCCTGCCATGAAGGAGCGAGGGGGGGTGGAGGCACCGCCAAATAATTTCATAGAAAAAAGAAAGAAGATACACCCTGCTGAGTGGATGGTGGGATCCAAAAAAACCCAGACCTGTCCATCAAAATCTGTAAGCGGATTGGCATTAAAGGAGGTAATCAGGTGGAGAGGGGCGCTACATGTAGTTTTCCCTTCCTTCTTCCTTGGATGTAGCTAAACTGTTTTATTTGAATTAAAAAAAAAAAAGCCTAAGGCAGACACTCAGCATGGAAAATTTCAGCCCAAATGGTCAAAGTTTGGTAAGCTTCTAAGCAACTGAACACAGAGTCTTATAATGGGAAACGTTAGCAATGCCTATCATTAAGGTTGCCTAACAGTCTGCCTATAATAGTGGTTGACCATCAGTTGTTTTTTTTTTTTTTAATGGAAAATGATACCAAGATGCCACTAGTTCACAGGCACTTCTTATATCAGACAAACAGGAAAAACAGATAACAGAACTCTCCAACAGGAAAAAAAACAAGATAATTGTGAGAAGATTTGGATACTGGCACACTCAAACACAGAATGGGGTTCTGGTCTAGGACTAAGGCTCATAGGCACTATAGTAATATAAATAATAATAATGTGATGTTTTATATTTTCAATGAGTAAGGTCTGAAGCAGTAATTCTCCTTCACATCCTTGATATGACAGAAACTGGAAAACTGTGGTGCCACCAACATTCCCTGTAAACTGCACACACATGTGGCCATGCAGCAATCTCCCATATACTGCGCATGTCACAGACCATGCCTCTGACAACTTCCTCTGTCTCTGGGACAGCTGCTGCAAGGGTTGGGCTGGTGACTCCATGCTGCTGGAGATGGAGATGAGAGTGAGACCTAAAGGGCTGTGTAGATGAGCAGACTCACCCCTGCAGCACCTCCTGCTCGTGACTCCTGGGAATTAGCTCACTTCCAACCAGGAGCACCCTCTGCAGGCTGGTGATCCGCCTGTCCTCTTGGCCCCCGTGTCCCTCCCTGGAGCCCAATGTCCTTTTAACTGGGGTGCTGCCCCCTGGCAGTACCCCAGCAATCTGGGTCTCCCCTCCCTGGGGAACCCCCAACCCACTATCCCCACTTTGCCTCAGTATTGGCTACTGCCCAGTCTCCATCTAGCCCCCTTTCCCTGGGGCAGACTGCAGTATAAGCCACTCATCATCAGCAAAGGGGTTTGGACCTGCTGCTTTCGCCTACCCCTGGGCTGCCCCTTGCAACCCCCAGTACCTCTTGGCCTTATTCTAGGCCACAGCCTGGGGCTTTCCAGGCAGGAGCTCCTCAGCCCTGCCTCACCCAGGTACCCTGTGTCTAGCTCCCTCCAGCCAGGCCCATCTCCCTCTACAAACAGAGGAAGACTTTGCTCCTGGCTTCCCTGGCCTTTTCATGCAGGCCAGCTGTGGCCTGATTAGGGTGTGGCCTAGCTGCAGCCGCTTCCCCAATCAGCCCAGCTTTTAGAGCGGCAGCTTTCAAGCCCTGCCAGGCCACTTTTTAAACCCCTCAGGGCAGGAGCAGCTAAACAACCCACTACAGGCTGGAACACAGAGAGAGGAGGTTGGCCGATGGAGACCCCGGCGACTGTGGGGCTTGTTTCCGATCCATGGTCCGTTCACGCATCCGGGCAGAGTTCCTCTGGGCGGCGTCCACTGGCTCCCTTGACGCCTTCGAGGAGCAGTGGGCGCTGTCCGGGGTTCTCTGCTCGGTGTCCCCATCAGGCTCCCTTCTTATGACCCTTTGACCTCACTCCTGTCCCTGTTCTTCTATTAGTTGTCCCCCGAACTCAGTGGGTTCTGTGGTCCTGTGGGTCCTCCCCTTAGGCTGGGGGGGGATCCTTTAGCAGTGGGCGGGCTTCGCCCGCCCACTTCCCAGACACCCAATAGATACAGGCTGGAACAGCTGCAGAGGCACTCTGGATCAGGCCAGGGATTGAATAGGATTGGAACTGGGGTGATCGAGCTGGGACTGGGAAGCAACTACCTGTGGCAAGCCAGTCACAAACCATTAGGATCCTGCTTCCCAGCCTGGAGCCAGCTGCACCACCCCCAGCCATATCTCTGTAGCTCACCTTGCAGCGCACCCACCCCAATACCTTCTATCCCTGACTTGCCCAGCTGCCCGATTCACCCTGTGGGCACAGGTTCAGCCCTAGCATGGTAGCTGTGTCACACAGCAGCTCCCTGCGGTGGAAGCATTTGGCCCCCTCAGATGGGGTCCTGGTCATACCTTCCTCCTCCTAGGCTGAGCTGGTGCAAGTTCAGTCCTGGCTTGGGGGCAGGGAGCCCAAGTGTCAGGAGCTGGTCAGTCAGTGGCTCCCCTGCTTCCTCTTACAACTGTACATCCTGCCAGACATTTCACTCTGATGTAGAGCATCAGTGTAGAGATCTGAAGTCAGGGCTGGAGTTAAATCAGAGGCATACAGACAGCCTGATCCTGACACAAGTACTCCTAACTCACCAAGTCTCATTTAGGTCAATGGGAATACTTGGGAGAGTAAGAGTCAGGGGCAGCTCTAGGCATTTAGCCGCCCCAAGCACGGCAGGCAAGCTGCCTTCGGCGGCTTGCCTGCGCAGAGTCCACTGGTCCCACGGGACCAGTGGAGCTTCCGCAGGCAGGCCGCCAAAGGCAGCCTGCCTGTCGCCCTCGCAGCGACAGGCAGAGCACCCCAAGTGGCTTGCCGCCCCAAGCACGCACTTGGCATGCTGATGCCTGGAGCCGCCCCTGGTAAGAGTTTTCAGAATCAGGCTCAGGAACAGTAAAATGGAAAAAAAAATTCAGGGGTCATGTAGGTGTAAATGAGGGCAGAATTTGGACCACAATGGGCCAGATTTTCAAAAAAGATAAGCTTCCAAATGAGTGGCCAGACTCCCACTGAGAGCTGCTGGATTCTGAGCTCTTTGAAAATCTGGCCACTTAACTTAGGTGCTTAAATGGGAATGATTGAGCACTGAGGTCTTTTGAAAATGTGGCTTTGGATTTCCATCAGGACTGGAAACTCATTGCACTCAATGAAGTTTGGTGTTCTGACATTAAAATTTTGGAAAATTAAAATTGAAATAAACCAGAGCCTGGTGGATGGGGGAGAAAATGTATTACAAACATTTATGAAAGCAGCAGTATGAAATAGAAAAAAATTAAGCTATTAATTACAAGTCAGGTTTGATAAAATGCAGCAAGAAACATGATTTGGTTTCTGACGCCTCCCCTCTCTGCAATTTAAACTGTTAGATTTGGTTTTACTGCTGGAGATGTGTCAGAGTGTACATAGAAATGCAAGAAAAATATACTCCAGATCATGAAACCTTCAGAAATAAACCACTGACTGTTGCTTGCCAGTAATCCAGCAAGGGAGTCTTAACTTTTTATTTTCTAAATGAATTAATTATAGATTAATTTGAAAAATAGGACATGCTCTGCTTTAAAAGAAAAATGCCAAGATTAGAATGATTGGCAAATAGGATGACCAGACAGCAAGTGTGAAAAATCGGGATCGGGTGGGGGGGGTAATAGGTGCCTTTATAAGAAAAAGCCCCCAAAATCGGGACATCTGGTCACCCTGTTGGCAAATGCTCCCAATGGTCAGCTCAAGAGGGGCATTCAGCACAAAGTTAATTTAAATGCTCACTTGAGTTTTCATTCATATGTGGCATGACCTTGCTAAGATATTTTCTTCTCAGTGCACATATACAGTTGTAGCAATACAGTGACAAGTTAACTCAGTGTAAGAAGACTTTAAACAAAATAATAAAGGATAAGGATAAAAATGTAATGCTCAGTGGAGTTTGTAGCCTGCTCAGTGCAAAGAAAATTGAGAGGGTACATTGGTTGCCATAAGAGCTGTATAAAAGAACAAGTCGAGTGGAATTGTAGCATGGAAACGTTTGGCAATTGCCTTAAAAAGAAAAAAGGATGGCCAGGTGTGGGGCCCAATCCTACTACCTTACTTAGACAAATAGTCTTTAGCTATGTAAGTAGTCCTATTGAAGCCAATGTGATTTCAATGAATGAAACATAATGAATGAAACAGGCACTTAAACATAACAACTGTGCTTTAGGCATCCTTTATCAAGGACTTCATGAACCAGATCCTTGGTTGGGTGAGGGCAGCTTCTCCTGGAACAAAGACTGCCTACCTGATCTCTTTTGGAGGATCTCTCCTGCATAGTGGGATGCTTGAATGACACAGTCACTGTAGCATCTCCTACAATATGTCTGCCCCTCACCCCCTCAGGTGGCTCCAGAAGCATTGCCAGAGGGGAAAGAGGGTTGCAGTGTCCCCTATGTTCTGACAAATTTTATCTCTGAGAACAGCCCTTTGGGCAGCCAGTGCAAGTTAGAGCAAGCTGAAGACTGCTGTAAATTTCAGCATGAAACCGACCAAGCACCAGATCAGCTTAGGATCAAGGGAAAACAAAGATGGGCTTCATAAGCGGCAGGTATAATGGGCCAGCGCAGCCACTGCCAACCTGCCACTGGATGCTTGGGCTGTGGTGGTCCACCTGCATTCTGCCTCTTCCCATCCTGCTCTTCCCCTTCTCAAAGGACCCCAACACCTGCTGCTGTCCGTCTGAGTCCCTCCTCTCCACCCCTCCCTCCAGAGGTCCCTGCTGCTCCCCATGTATCTCCTCTCCTCCACCCTCCCATCCCCCACAAGACCCTGCCACTTGCCGCATCCCTGTGGGCAGTGGGGGCCTTGCAAGAGATGGGGATGGAAGAGAGGAGGAACATGGTGAGTGGTGGAGGCCTTGCGGGGGAAGAGGAGGAAACTATGAGCGGTGGGGGTGGGGGTGGGGCCTGGAGCTGGGACGGGTCTGCAGGCAGAAGAGGCAGGGCCTCGGGTGGAAGAGGCGGGACAGGGAGCTAGTCTTCTCAAGGGGAAGCTTTACCTGCTGCCCATGGTGGGCTTCTTTATCCCAACATCTAAACTGCACCAAGCTCTCCTTAGAATTGGAGTTGAGAAGAGTTCAGAAGATCTTGTGTATCCACTTGTGTTCAACTGGTCAAGTAAAGGTCCAAATCCTCCACTGAGTTGAACCTTGTTTAATCATTTCCCCATGTGCAAAATGCAAGTAAAAATGTTAGCTAATGAGAGCAGAAGTGTTTTATACTCACTTTGCATAGGTGTAAATGACAACACAAACTGCAAACCTGTGGAAAATCAGGTCAGTACATTTTATAGTATATCAGATAAGGTTTCTGATCATGTGAGCACTGAGACATGTGAGCAACTTGTAGCTTCAGTGGGACTACTCATTTGCGTAATTGAACTGATGAGTATAATTCTTCGCAGGATCAAATCCTGTGTAGTCATATTTTAGATTATTGTCCTTTTTTGTAATATTACTACAATTCATGTACCTCTAATGTTACCCTTTGTTCCATATGGGTGATTTACTGAATCTGAAATTGAATACATTTATATTTAATAGCTTGCAGTCCATTCCCATGCCTGTCCAGCATGAAGCCCTTAGAAAGGCATGTCATACAGCATATTTTAAAATGTCAGCACAGCAGAATAGTAGGACACAGAATTTAAGTACAAAGAGTCACAAGGCTTCAGAGGATGTGTGCTGTATGTGCATAGGTATATTTAAGTGGTTAACGGCAGTGGAAAATGTTTTGTGGTTTTTCATTATTTGCATCAAGCTGTCCTCACCTCTTAGATGTTAGAGTGGGTAAATAAAAACCATTATTTTTGCTTGCTGTTCATTAGCGTTGCCAGACTTAACCGATTCTGCAGGAATACACTTATGCTCACATTTAAAAAAAAAAAAGACTATTAATCAAAGCAGACTTCAAAGTAAAGCTGTGTGAAATTCTTGGCCTAAAATCTTTTCCCCTCTCCCCTGAAAAATGCAGATTCAAGTTAACTCAAACGTTTTACTAATGTGTATTGATGTCAGCAGATTGGTTCTATGGGGAAAAATCAGAAATGTTAGGTCAGGTTCACAGAACAGAGAAGAAGATAGTGGTGATGGTATATGTCCCAGTAGTTAGTCCACTCAGCTGGCTTGTAGAAAACCAAGGTCAAGTCCTTGCTCTAGAGTGCCCTTAATCATCAGTGTACTGGGTATTGCAGGGCGTCCTCTTTCAGATCCCTCCTATTGAAGCTATTCCACTCTGTATAAATAATTACGTATTCACTGGAGCAAGGACTGGAACCCATGTTCCCTTTGCTCTCCATGGTGAATGCCCTAACAATTGGGTTATTACAGTCACACTTACTGGCTCAATGAATATTTAATTATTTATACAAAGTGGATCAGCTTCAATAGGAGAGACTGACAGTGCTTTCCCCACACCTTATCACTGGTACATAATAGTCTAGTGCAGGAATTGGCATCCTTTGGCACACAGCCCATCAGGGAAATCCACTGGTGGAAATCCAGGAGGGTTTGTTTACCTGCAGTGTCTGCAGATTCAGCCAATCGCAGCTCCCACTGGCCACGATTCACTATCCCAGGCCAATGGGAGCTGCAGGAAGCGGCGTGGGTTGAGGGATGTGCTGGCCGCCAGCGGATTTCCCTGACGGGACGCGTCAAAGGTTGCCAATCCCTGGTCTAGTGATTAGAGCACTTGGGCTGTGGAATACCTGGGTTCAAGTCTCTGCTCCAGAACAAGGCTTGGAACTTGGGTTTCCCCCATCTTGGCCTTGGCTACTGAGGATAAGGGGGCATTATCACCACTATCTTCTCAGTTTTGTGACTAACCAGGCATTTCCAAATTTAATTAGCTTTTTTTTAAAAGAAACAGTTAAAAGTGCCTGAAATCAAAACAAAATGTTTAATTGCAGGTTGATCAAAACAATTTCTTTCCTGACTTTCCTATTTGTCAAAAATTTCCCCAAATGTTCAATTCCAAGTTGACCCCACAAAAAGAAAAAATTCCCCAATTTTTTCGACCTGCCAAAAAATCAGTTATCCACACAGTTCTACTTTATAGTACTAATGACCCACAGCATTTTGATTTAAAACGGCAGTTCAATGATTTTAATATTATGCATATTTGCTAGCTCAAAACACAGAACTGGTCATTATGTCAGACATAAAATGTTAATAGTTTTTGGGGCACTGCTTCATAGTTTGGGATAACAAAGACAAAATGATATACAAAATTAGATTGTTAAAGTTATACAATTATTTTGACAAAGTGGTAGAATAATCATTTTTATTTTTAGAATTGTATTAGAATGCTTTAAATACACTCTAATAAATAAATATTATACTTGCATCATGACCTACAGTATTTTAATAAATGTGGATTGAAATATGCCCTTCCTTAAGAAAGCCCATGGAAGAGGCCTGAGGGGGAAACCTTGCTAGATGTGGAGTTTCTTCTAAATTTTACCCTTGTAAGGATCAGGATATTGCCTCCCTATAGAAGGGACAGAGGTTTGGCCTCCAAAACCTCTTTTTTTTTTTTTTAAATATGGAAATATACCTATCTCATAGAACTAGAGGGACCCCAAAAGGTCATTGAGTCCAACTCCCTGCCTTCACTATTAGGACCAAGTTCTGATTTTTTTGCCTCAGATCCCTAAGTTGCCTCTCTTAAGGATTAAATTCACAACCCTGGGTTTAGCAGGCCAATGCTCAAACCACTGAGCTATCCCTTCTGGGTGGAGGTGTAGCTAGGTGGCTCTGCATGGTGTGCCCTTTTTTCTTTTTTTCAATTTAAAGCACTCTAGCTCTCATCCCCGGGTGGCTGGGGCTCGTGCAGAAGGGCCGTGCACACCCGGGAGGTGGGGATAAAGAGGAAAGGTGGAGCCCTGCCCCCTGGGCTCAGGCTCTCCTTCCCCTCACACAATCCCTCCTCTGGAAGTGGCGGGGCTTGGGCTGTCAGCCCCGGGGTGGCAGCAGCAGCCCAAAAATAAGGGTGACAGTGGTGCACTATCTGCTGTGAATAGTGATATTGATGAATATCACTTTTCACATTGCCACCCTTACTTCTGTGTTGCTGCTGGTGCGGCACTGCCTTCACAGGTGGGTGGCAGTATATGTACTTGTGGCGGGCGGGGGGGCATAAACAACTACAGACACAAGAATGGGGGCTGAATCAAATAAGTTTGAGAACTAATGACCTAGAGCAGGGGTAGGCAACCTATGGCACAGGTGCCGAAGGTGGCACACAAGCTGATTTTCAGTGGCACTCACACTGCCCAGGTCCTAGCCACCAGTCCAGGGGGCTCTGCATTTTAATTTAATTTTAAATGAAGCTTCTTAAACATTTTGAAAACTTCATTTACTTTACATACAACAATAGTTTAGTTATATATTATAGGCTTATAGAGAAACCTAAGAAACATTAAAATGTATTACCGGCACGCGAAGCCTTCAATTAGAGTGAATAAATGAAGACTCGGCACACCACTTCTGAAAGGTTGCCGACCCCTGAACTAGAGAATACAATCCTCTCCCATGTTACCTTGCAACTGGCATTTTTTAAATATTGATTCTCATTCTTGGCACTTTTAATATGCTGTAGTGTTATTGGATGGATTTGTGATAGACCTGCCATTCCTAACATTTCGTCTTTCTACATTCCAGGATCATGAGGCTCGTTTACCTTAACTCTATTCACTTGTCAAGCACTGATACCTTGCAATGTTGTATTAAGTATTTAAAAACAACTTTTTGAATACATTAATAGTTGCAGTTTCACTTCTGCCTTTGGCAGTCTGCTAAAGGTTCTTTATATAGTATACCCTGATTTTAACTAATCACCATGGCCCAATTGTGCAACGCACTGAGCACCCTGGACACCCACTGAAGACCATCAGGCCTTCGGTGATGAGTCTTTTTTTAGCTTCAGTTTATATCCTTTTGTTTTTGAGCTAGTGATCTTCCTGAGTACATTTTGTGGCATCTACCTTCTTTATTTGTCTCTTTAGTGGTTGGTGGTCATCCCACCTCCTCAGACTTGGAGGGAGGTGACTCCGCATACTACATCATAGCAGTCAAAATCTATCAGCAGAAGAATTAGCACATCACCCGTCCATAGCCCTGGCCCATTGGGCAGAGCCTGTCAACAATCAGTCCTTAGCCTAGCCTCATGGCTAGAGAAGACAGCAGGTACAGCCAGGTGCTCTGGGCCCCATGGTGGACCAGAGCAAGGGGAAGTCTTCAGCCCAAAGCCAATTGGCTAGGGCAGGCAGCAAGTACAATCTGGTGCTCTGGCCCTCTGGGCAGAGCGGAGCAAGGAGCAGTCTTTAGCTCAGCCACCTTCTGGCTAGGGCAGGCAGCAATCAACACAGCCAGGACTATGATCCTCTGGATGGGACAGAGCAATAGGTAGTCTTTAGCCCTGTCAAGGTTTTTTCCCCACTTTGAACTTTAGCGTCCAAAAAGTGGGGACCTGCATGGACCCTTCTAAGCTTAATTTCTAGCTTAGATCTGATAACGCTGCCACCAGCCAAAAATATAGTGTTTGGCACACTTTCCGTTCCCCCAAAACCTTCCCTGGGGAACCCAGGGCCCAAACCCCTTGGGTCTTAAAACAAGGAGAAATAAACCATCCCCCCTCCTTTCCCCCCCCAGACTTTCCCCTCCCTGGGTTGCCTTGGGAAGCTATAGAGATCCAAACTCCTTGGATCTTAAAACAAAGAGGAATTAACCATTCCCTTCCTTTCCCCCCCCCCCCCCAATCCCTTGTGAGTTTAGACTCAATCCCTTGGATTCCAAAACAAGGAAAAATCAATCAGGTTCTTAAAAAGAAAGCTTTTAATTAAAGAAAGAAAAAGTAAAAATTCTCTCTGTAAAATCAGGATGGTAAATGCTTTACAGGGTATTCAGATTCATATAGCCTAGAGGGACTCCCCCCGCCCCCCTTAGCCTGAGATTTAAAGTTACAGCAAACAGAGGTAAAAATCCTTCCAGCAAAATACACATTTACAAGTTAAGAAAACAAACGTAAGACTGATCCGCCTTTCCTAGCTGGTACTTACTATTTTGAAACATGAGAGACTGATTCAGAAAGATTGGAGAAAACCTGGGTGTACGTCTGGTCCCTCTTAGCCCCAAGAGGGAACAACGAACAAAAAAAACAGCACACACAAAGACTTCCCTCCACCAAGATTTTAAAGTATCTTGTCCCCCCATTGGTCCTTTGGTCAGGTGTCAGTCAGGTTCACTGAGCTTCTTAACCCTTAACCATCTGTTTATGACAAGCCCAGCCCTCTGGTTGGGGCAGACAGTAATCAATAGAGTCAGGGCTCTGCAGTGGTGCTGAAACAATTTTTATAATGGGGGTGATAAAGGTGGAATCCGTGTATTTGGATTGTTATTACTACTTCAAGCCAGGTGGTGCAGCAGCATCCCTAGTTCCAGCACCTCTGGGCGGGGCAGAGCAACAGCAGTCTAATGCCCAGCAGATGGCAGACAAACACAGGCTGTTTGACCTGTGGTGGAGAGGCTGCCACCCAAGGGGTGGGATTGGCAGCAGGGGGTAAGGGGCCTTGGGTCCACACTACTCCACTGGTTCCAGCCCAGGGCCCTAACAGTGGAGGAGGATCCCACCACCGGGTCAGCAGGGATTCTGCTGAAACACGCTGACTCATACTCTGACAGCAGAACTGGACTAAAAACTGGTTTCCCTGGGCTACTTCCTACCACAGTCCAGGGATAGGGCTCCGTAGTCCATGAGCCCTCCATCTCCTCAAGGTACTTGGCACCTGGCAGTCCTAGCTGTCCTAGTCCTTGGGGTATTCATCAGATAGCAGTCCTGGCAACTCCTCTTGGTTCTCTTTCAGGAGCAAGGATTGGTTCATCTCAGTCCCTGCTCAAGGGCCAGCAGCAAAGCGGAGGCATCTGACTCCTTCTCTAGTTCTCTCCCAACTGAGCTGGTCCGGGCTCTGCCTCTTATACTTCCTGTCCCACCTCTTGTTTCTGGTGCAAGGAGCAGATCTGGCCTGGCTCCAACCACCAGGGTGCGGCGAGTGGTCCTTCCCCGCCCCCGGGATCAGCAGGAGGCTACTCCACCTCACTACATTCTCAAATTTTATTTTCCTAAATCCAAATGCAGAGCCAAATATTGTATTTCTTGCACACCCAAAACTCTAGCTGACTTGAATGAGTTTTGGGAATACAAAGCATGCACATTCAGACTGCTGAATCCACAGTTTGCATATGCCTGTTGTTTTTCACTGGCCCTGTTTGTAACCCACAGTCAGAAATTGGAAAAGTTAATTGAACTACTGAATCTAAAACAAAATTTTATTAATTTTTCAAGTCAGATTTGTAAGTAGCTAATTTTATTTAATGTATTAAAATAGAAAAAAAAAGACATTGAGGGTATATCACAAATATTTTGGTCCAGATCCTAGCCCCTGCTCTGGCTCCTTTGTGTTACCAAAGTATCACAAAGGGCCTAGAACAGGGGCGGGCAAACTTTTTGGTCTGAGGGCCACATCGGTTTCCAAAATTGTACGGAGGGCTGGTAGGGGAGGCTGTGCCTCCCCAAACAGCCAGGTGTGGCCCGGCCCCCAACCCCTATCCAACCCCCCCTGCTTCTCGCCCCCTGACGGCCCCCCCCAAGACTCCTACCCCATCCAACTCTGCTGTTCCCTGTCCCCTGATGGCCTCCCGGGGCACCTGCCCCATCCACCACTCCTGCTCCCTGTCCCCTGACCACCCCCGGACCCTCTGCCCCTGACTGCCCCCTTCCGCCCTATCCAACCCCTCTTCTCATTCCCGACTGTCCCCCCAGGACCCCTGCCCCATCCAGCCCACTCCTCCTTCCTGACTGCTCCCCCCCCCCGGGACCCCTGCCCTCTGACCGCCTCGACCCCTATCCACACCCTCGCCCCCTGACAACCCTCTCAAACTCCCCTGCCCTCTATCCAACCCCCCACTCCTTGCCTTTACCGCGCTGCCTGGAGCACCAGTGTCTGGTGGCGCTCTAGCCGCACTGCCCAGAGCACCAAGTCAGGCCGCGATTCTGCAGTTGTGCTGTCCAGATTATTGCGCCGGCCACACAGTGAGCTGAGGCTGCAGGGGAGCAGCGAAGGGGGCGAGCCCCCTGAGCCAGAAGCTCAGGGTCCAGGCAGGAGGGTCCCACAGGCTGGATGTAGCCCGTAGGCCGTAGTTTGCCCACCTCTGGCCTAGAAAGTGTTAGCGTTCCCACAAAATCTCTTCCACTTGGTTCCTCAAGAACTCTGTTCGATTCTTGTCTTAGCACTCAGATTCTTTTATCTGGCATACAGCAAAGCTACACTGTGTTGATTAGATTCAAGTGTAGAGAGTGAGTATAGAGCGTACCACACAGCCAAAGTTACACAGCAAAACTTTACCTTATATCCATTTTTACTAACACTAATAACACATGCATTCTTAACCATACTTTGAATCAGATGCTTCATGATTGGCTTGGTTATTTTTTAGGAACCAATCCCTGGACAGCATGCTCTGTCCATGTATAACGTGATTTTTACGTTTCAGGTTTATCTTGTCCGTTGATGCTAGTTCCAGGGTGTTCCTGCTTATCTTAGCTAGCAACAGACATCCTGACTCCAGCAAACTGCTTGTTAAGCCACTATTAACAACTTAACCTTTCATACAATGCAGACCAAGAAATGAGGTCTTACTTATGTCAAGTTACTTATGCCCAGCCAGGCCTACAGAAAATTTCCTTATAAGAGCAGCTAAAGGAAATCCCCATCTATAATCGGACTCCCCCATCATAGGGTGAGTGTTGGGGGATGATGGGGATTCTATTTCAGTGATCCTTGCCTAGCATAATAGCCCCGAGGGGATTGTTACAAGTTGCTAGAATTTAAAGTGGCCTGAATAGAGTTCTAGTGCAGCTGAGGATTTGGCCCTTTTTGTGGTGGTAAGAAAAATCTATATTTGGAAATATGCATAATTTGAATGCACAGTAGCTCACTCAAATGTGGGAAATAAAAAGATGTATTAGTGGCAACATACATTTTTATCTGCAGAGAATATAGTATTCTATATTTATTATAATTAACAATGTGAGTAACGGCTCTATGTTGTATCATGAGTTTGTTTACAGACTAATGATAACCATGATATTCTTAAAAGTAGGACTGAACTCAAGATTTATGTATGTATTAAGTATGAGGAATACATGCCATCGTAGATAAATATATCATTGGCCATGTAAAGACTGCAGGAAAAGGCCCTAAAAGTAAAAAGTGTAGTGTTTTAGCAGCTTCTGCTCGTATAACTGCAGCAGCTTAAACTAACTGTCTGAGCTCTAGTGCAAAAACTTTTTTTTCAGAAACAAAACACTTTGTTCTTATGTTTTTAATTGAGTGATAGAAAAATACTTCTGTGTGGTCATTCTTGCTAAGAGAGTCAAACCCACAAAATTTTCCATTTTGCACTGTTTATTTCTTTCTTGGCTAGAAGATGCCTTTATGAACTGGATTTATAAATTATTAGTCTGAGGGGACAAAATGTTTTCTGGAGACGTTCATCCAGCAGTATATTAGAGTTTCAAGGAATGCCTCCTAATTATGTTTGTTTTTCAAAAGATAAAACCTGGCTAGTTAATTGAAGCAGAGCCAATTTCACTGCAGGTAATACTTTGGGGAAATCAATAGTATTACTCCAGAGATTAGTTTGGCCCTTAGTTTTTAGACTATGTCTTGTTGTGGTCTCTCGAAATAAGGTTGTTTATAGATAGAAGTTACATGATTCCCAACTTTTTGTCTGAAAAAAATATGAAAAGAATAGGCAATACAGTATTTTTACTGAACCATTTGAGAACACATTTCTGGCTATGCATTCAGGACTAAATAAGGAGCAAGTTCTGTACTAAAAATAGAAACTGAGGCTGGTCCAGCTGCAGCATGAGTTGTAAACCTTGTAGATTTAAGTGGGGGATGGTTGGTTCGTGTGAGGACATCCTAATATGGAGACTCAAAATCACCTTTGTCTTGTTCCTAGAAGGCCATCATACCCTACCTAATATCTTATACTTTGCTGCCTGTTAGCAGAATTGTAACTGATTACTACAGCAGTTTGTTTGATCTATTATTTCACAGATAGGAAAATACTTTTTAAGATTTTAGGGAAAATTATGGCTCGTTTTATGTAGGTTTGCTTATGTGGAGAACATGGGGAAAAGGGCAGAGAGAGACTTGCTGGTACCTTCACAAGAACTGGGCAGAATACATACCTATCACTCCTTTGAGCATTATGCTAGCATGCCTGTCAATACTCCAGGTATCCAAAAGGGCATGGTCAGCCAACTGGGATGTTTGGGCCAGGTCTTTAACTTTAACCCTCTCCACAAATGCTGCTGTTGACAGCAGGCACAAAGGAATTGGTGACACTGCTCCTTTTGGGAACAGCCTTGAGGAGCACTGCAGAATGCATTGCTTGCCCACTGATCTCCTAGCTGTCCTTCCCTGTGTCAGCAGCATGATTCAGAGATTCTCTAATTACCTTGCCATGTATTCCCTGATACTTACGGTATGGTTACAGTGTGCTGGTTCTGTTTGGGAAACATAACCATTAAATGTTTGGGTTATAATCAAGTCCCTGTGGACTCCGGTGCAGAGTAAGCTTGATCTAAATTTTGCGGCATTCCAGACTGGAGATGCTGCATTAGCTTCAGATAATTCATTAAAAATTACATGTAAAAATGTAAGTATGTGAAAATGAATTCAATCAGAAATGTGTCCCCATCACTATTTTAATTTGATGTTGAATTTAATTTTATGAAAATAATACATAACGTATGTATTTTGACATGAGTACAGAATTTGTCAAGGGGAAGCTGAAATTTTGGTAATGGAGTAGGGGACTGCTAGACAAGAGTGCCATTTGGGGAGGGCAGGAGGAGCACCTGCCCCCCTTTCTGAGTTTCATAGCACATTTGGATGAACTTTGCAGCAGGAGGAAAAATGCTGCCCTTTCCCCCACCTCCCCGTTGCCCTGTTTTGCTGCCCCTGCAGCTGCACTGCTCCAGCCCTCTGCCACGGAGCCACTAGTGGCTTCACTGCCCAGGACCAGGAGCCTGCCTCCTGATCTGCTGTGCAGATCTGGACGGGAGCTGATGTTGGGGTGTCCCTCTATCTCTCCCCATGTGCTCAGTCTCTACTAACATGGGGTGGGAGAAGCATTCAGGCTCCTGAGTATTTGGCTTAAAGAGACAGCATGCTGACACACTCAAAAACACAGAGTCTTCCACATATATTCCCCCAACACACATTCTTTAACACACTCCCCCCAACACATACTCTCTCTCTCACACACACACACACACACACACACACACACACACACACACACACACACACACAGTCTCCCTCACACACTCCCCCCAACACACACACACTTGTATTGTTGTTACTTCTTGGTACTTCCGGTCAAAATGTGCAATGCACATCTATTCTCTGTAATTTTATTCTTTCAAAATTCGTTAAGGTTTACAGTACTGTTATTTTAGTTACAGTAGTTATATTTAGTTTTTTGACATCTGTGAATTTCATTACTTTATTTCTCTTTTATGCTTAAATGTAATTCTTTGAGTTCTAAAATACCTAACTTGTCCTGGCTTGGGTTATTATCATAATTACTTTTATTACCATATTGTGCTTTGTCATTCATTATTTAAAAGTGCTACAATCAAATAATAGTATCGTTCTAGAATGTAAATTTAGCTTGTACTCATCCTGGCAGTGCCAGTTTAAAGTTATGTGTTTAGCTCATTTTTTTTTAAGACACTGTAACTGAAAATCGCTTATTTTTAAATTGTATTTTAGTTATATGTGTAAAATACCTTAAAATTTGTGTGGAAATAAATGTGCTTCCAAGTCTGATACTAATAGTAATGATGGAGTCAAATGTTAGTGAGTTACATAAATGATTGTGATCAACAAACATAAATGCCAAAATAATTAGAAAAATAAATTCCCCTTCGTAATAAAAGAGAAAAAAGCTTAATCACGTATTTTAAAATTAAATAACTATATGTTTAGTGGAGTGAAAAACAATTGACTAAAATAGAGACCATAACACAGAGTGTGTCTGTTAGAGAAACTAAGCAAATTTTAAGCAGATTTTATTTATTTTTATTTATCTCTACTAAAGTTAGTGTACAAAGTATCAAACCTATGTTTCTGATATCTGTGTTAAAGCCCCAGAACTGAAATCTCCAGGTTTGAGATTAGGAATATTTTGCTGTATTAAATCTCCTGATTGTTCTAAATTTAATATAAACATAAAATGTGGCTTTCATTTATGTTTGTATATATTTTTTCTTTCTTTATATAGGAATTAGGTACAGTGCTCCTGTCAGCTAATTTCTAAGTTATTGTTTGCAAAAGAACTCTAGAGTTTTCACATGCCTCCATGCCCCTGGAATCACAGTTAAAGTCCCTCCTCCCAAAAAATCTGAAACTGCACTCCTGAAGTTGGACCTTTTGACATCTGGGAAAGTGTGGAAAGACAGTTTAAATTTGTGAGTAAACGTATTGGTCATCATTGCTCCAGTCATTAAATAGTTAATATTGTTGACAGTGAAATAAATATCATTATGCTTTGCACACACAACTTGCACTGGTTTAACTAAAATCATTTAAGTTATTGGCTTCAACTAAATTGAGATAAACGTGTCTACTTAGGAGTTTGTACCAGTTTAAATAAGGGCTTGTGTAAACACATTTTTTGTATCACTGTCTTGGTTTGAAACCAAAATAGTTAAATCAGTATTAAAACTGTGTGTAGACCAGACATAAATAAATTTTAAAATGGACTTTGGTGAAAAGTAAGTTGTTCTTCGAGTGCTGACCCTGTGGGTGCTCCACTCTAGGTGACGGTGCATCCCGGCGCCATTGATCGGAGATTTTCGGTAGCAGTGCCTGGTTGGGACACATGCACTCAGTTGGTATTTCCCGTCTCATTGGAATCTTCCTGAGTGCGTGCGCCCCGCACCCTCCTCAGTTCCTTCTCAACCATCCTCGGCCGAAGACGGAAGTCAGGGCAGTGGTGCATTTTCTTCCCTGGTCTCTATAGGAAACAGTAACAAAGAACATAGAACTAATTATTAGTTACATCCCAGTTGTTTCCCTTCCTTTAGTGTAGTTACATAGTTAGTTACTTAGTTAAAAAAAAAAATCCCTCAGGCTTGTCTCCCATTGAGACACTGTCCTCGGCCATCTCTAATTCATAATGCCAGGAGCTTCAGGATTCAAAAGGGTGTATTTCCTTTCAGGAATCCATGCCACAGACAGATGGGCACTCATACTGTGTGAAGTGCCTCCATTGCGCGAGCCTCAAGTCAAGAGCTTGTCGCAACAGGGATCTGCGGTTCAAAATGCTGATGATGGAAAAATCCTTACAGCTGCTTTCGGAGATTGCAAAGGTTAAACCCGGTCCCACACGCTCCCCAGCCAGATCGGAACCAGTGGGCAGCGTTGCTTCACCCTCCCTGGAGCGGGGGCAAGAAGCAGAACAGTCTCACAGGAGAGACTTTAACAAGGGTAGGGGGTCTCCCGTGAGATCCCTACCCTCTGTGCTGACAGCACCAAAGGCAGGTGCCTCAGCTTTTTCTAATGCCTCAGCCACAGCTCTGACAGAGCGCAGAGGCAGGGACCCGACCTCCCGTGTCAGGAAGGTCCTTGTGGCTCCGGTCCCCTTGGCACTGCGAATGGCCACAGTGCTGGCAGCACGCTGCTCCTCGGCACCCAAAACGGCCGCAGTGCCGGCAGCGCACTCCTCGGCACCACAAACGGTCACGGTGCTGGCAGCGTGTGCCTCCCGGTCACCGCAAACGGCCAAGGTGCCGGCAGCGCGTCTCTCCTCAGCACTGCAAATGGCCGCGGTGCCGGCAGCGCGCTCTTCCTCAGCACCAAAAACGGCCGCGGTGCTGGCAGCGCGCCTCTCCTCGGCACCAAAAACAGCCACGGTGCTGGCAGCGCGCGTCTCCTCGGCACTGCAAACGGCCGCGGTGCCGGCAGTGCGCTCCTGGGCACCGCAAATGGCCGCGGTGCCGGCAGCGTGCTCCTGGGCACTACAAACGGCCGCAGTGCCGGCAGCGCACTGCTCCTCAGCACCGCAAATGGCCGCGGTGCCGGCAGCGTGCTGTCCTCAGCACTGTAAACGGCCGCGGTGCCGGCAGCACACTCCTCCTCATCACCAAAAATGGCTGCGGTGCTGGCAGTGCGCTGCTCCTTGGCGCCAAAAATGGCCATGATGCCGCCAACGCAATCCTCCCCTGCAGTTAGAAGAACGTTGGCACAGAGCCTATCTTCCACCCGGGCACCAGTAGCAGACCCCCTGCAGGGCACCTCCAAGCAGTCTGCAGCACTACTGTCACTTTCACTTTCTCCTGCTAATGAGCTGGAGCAGAGAGCAGGCTCAGCTCAGCCCAGGGAGCAGGAGCAACAGTTTCTCACTCAATGTGACCTTTCAGTGCCACCTGAGCCTCACTCTCCGCTCCTAGATACACAGGGCTCATTTTTTGAACCGCTGCTCTCTCCACCTGAACTGGTTTTCACTGACGGTGAACTTGATTTACAGCAGCAAGCGGCGTTCTCCCCTCCTGCTTCTCCTCCACAGGCACCTCTGCCACCTCAGGTCACGGCTCAAGGCCACCAGCCTCAGTTTCCCTACTTTGCTCCCCCATGGGCGACACCTGGGTTCTCCTACTCTATGCCTTGGCCTCAGTGGTACCCTTGGCAACATCCTCCTACCAATCATCCTCCTTCTGTGCCTCAGTCTCGTGCTCTGTCCACTTCTAAGGTGCCTGAGCCCCCTCGTGAATATGCCAGTTACTCACCATATCCTTAACTCTCCATTAGCCCTGGACGGAGCCCTCCTTCCTCCGCCTCCATAGGCCATGGATGACTGTAAACAATTTCAAGAACTTTTCAGGAGGGTGGCACTCAGTCAAGATATCCCCTTTCAAGATGTTCAGGAGACGCAACACAGACTCCTCAGAATCCTTTGACCGTCTGCACCCTCAAAAATCGCGCTCCCTATAAACGAAGCACTCCTAGAGCCGGCTGACACTCTCTGGCAAACGCCAGCATTTTTAGTACCAACTTGCAAAAAGGCCGAACGTAAATACTATGTCCCTGCAAAGGACGCTGACTTCCTATTTTTTTCATCCACCACTGAACTCTCTTGTCATGGATGCAGTTGCACAGAGGACTAAACAATCACAATATCAACCCACCCTGCAAGACAAGGACCTTAGATGCCTTGACCTGCAAGGTTTATACGTCCTCCACACTACAATTCAGAATTGCAAACTATTCTGCTCCCCTCGCTGGTTACGACTTTGATAATTACAATAAACTTTTGAATTTGCCTCCTACATTCCAGAGGATAGGAGAGCAGACTTCAAATGAATCCTGACTGAGGGCCAACTGATTTCCAGAATGGCCCTACAGGCATCTCTAGACATGGCAGACACAGCAGCCCGTACAACTGCAACTGCTGTGGTTATGCGCAGATCCTCATGGCTCTCTGCATCTGGCATCCCCAAAGAACTGCAGACCAAAGTGGAGGATCTCCCTTTTGATAAGGACAAACTTTCTCCTACCCTCCTACCCTTCCCCGTCCCTCTTCAGGGACCCTTCTCACGACCACTTACTTTGCACAGAAGTGGCGCATCTTCTACAACTAGGGGCAGTGGAACCTGTGCCGACGCAAAATCAAGAGACAGGTTTTTACTCCCATTACTTTCTAACTCAGAAAAAGACTAGAGGATGGAGGCCTATACTAGATCTACGCCAACTGAACAAATTCCTGAGGATACAAAGATTCAAGATGGTCACAGTGGGCACAATAATACCTGCACTGGATCAAGGGGACTGGTTCACAGCCCTCGACCTACAGCATGCTTACTTTCGTATATCAATTCATCCAGCTCACAGACGCTTCCTATGATTCACAATCGTGCATGACTATTTTCAATACAGAGTTCTTCCTTTCGGACCCGCCACAGCACCGAGAATTTTTTTCCAAGACTCTAGCCGTGGTCGTGGCTCACCTTCACAAACATGAGGTCACACTGTTCCCTATCTGGACGATTGCCTCATCAAGGGCAACTCCTATGGCAAGACACTTCAAGCTACCCGTTTCGCCATCTCCCTCTTTCACAGCCTAGGCCTCCAAATAAACATCCAAAAATCCACCCTGACACCTAAACAACAGATTCAGTTCATCGGAGCTCATCTTGACTCAATCCAGAGCAGGGTCTCACTCCCATATCACAGATTCCTCGCTATCATGCAGCTCAAACGCACGCTCTCTATTCGTCCCAGGACACAGGCAAGACTCTGCCTACAGCTCCTTGGTCACATGACAGCCACCACCTTCGTGGTTCTCCACATCAGGCTATACATGAGATGTCTCCAGGGCTGGCTCAATTCCAATTTCAAACCCAACAGACACACGTTAGGGATGCTGCTAACTCCTCCTCCCAATGTTATAGCTTCCCAACATTGGTAAACAAGTCCAGAAAACCTCTGCACAGGGGTTTCCTTCCAGCAATGTTCCCCAACGCTAATGCTCACCACGGACGCTTCCCTAATCGGTTGGGGGGTGCACCTAGGGCGGCACAGGGCACAAGGCTGGTGGTCCGCATCAGAGACGCACCTACACATAAATCTCTTAGAGCTCAGAGCAGTGAGGCGAGCATGCCTTCACTTTCTTCCCCTCATAAAGAACAAATCTCTTCGGGCCTTAAAAGACAACATAGCATGCATGTACTACATCAACAGACAAGGGGGAGCCCGATCACATCCCCTTTGCATGGAAGCCATTCAACTATGGAATTGGTGCATACAACATCGAATACAGATCATCGCTTCCTGCCTACCAGGCTGCCACAACACTACTGCCGACGCACTCAGCAGGCACTTCTTGACACAACTCGAATGGGAACTGCACCCCGCAGTACTCCAACAGCTCTTTGCCCTCTGGGGCACCTCATCAATAGATCTCTTTGCCACAACCCAGAATCGAAAATGTTCCGTTTTGCTCCAGAGCGGGACTCGGGACTGCATCCCTAGGAGAGGCATTCCTCATCCCATAGAACAACTCCTTCCTGTACACCTTCCACCAATCTCTCTGTTACACAGGGTTCTTTGGAAGATTGCGGACGACGAGGCCCAGGTCATCTTTATTGCCCCAGCTTGGCCAAGACAGATGTGGTATCCCTACCTACTCTGCATGTCCTCCCGTCACCCACGGGCTCTCCCCAACAGGCCAGACCACGTTTCCCAGGACAACAGACGGGTTCTTCACCCCCAGCTCCAAAAGCTCCACCTCACAGCCTGGTTCCTTCATGGTTCCAAACATATGAACTAGCCTGTTCCGAGCAAGTCCAATATGTCCTCCTGCACAGTAGGAAAGACTCCACTCGTAAAACCTACCTGCAGAAGTGGAAGCGATTCGCCCTCTGGTGCTCACATAATCACTTAGCACCCAATAACATGACCCTCCCTAACATTCTAGACTACCTCCTGAAACTAAAACAGGATGGACTTTCGCTCAGCTCCATCAAAGTGCACCTGGCGGCACTTACCACCAGACAGTTATTCATTCTTTACTCACCCCACCATAAAACACTTTCTCACGGGCCTGCAAAATCTCTACCCTGAAATTTACCCAACAGCGGCTGCATGGAATCTTAACCTCGTTCTTCATGCTCTCATGAGACCTCCATTTGAGGCCTTGGCTACCTCCTCTCATCTCCATATGTCCATGAAGGTGGCTTTCTTAGTTGCCATAAGATCAGCAGGGAGAGTTGTTGAAATGAGCGCCCTGATGGCCTATCCTCCCTACACAATCTTCTCCAAATACAAAGTCACTTTGAGACCACATCCTAAATTTCTTCCTAAGGTGGTATCGACCTTCCACCTCAACCGACCTATATACTTACCTACTTTCTATCCCAAACCTCACAAGACTCTGCAAGAGGCAACCCTGCATACTCTTGACATCAGGCGAGCAATCGCCTTTTATTTAGACAGGACTAAACCATTTCGTAAGTCCCCACGACTCTTTTTTTCCATTACCGAAAGATCGAAAGGTACGGCTATCTCTAAACAACGTCTATCCAAGTGGATCTCTGACTGCATCAGATCCTGTTACCATGTGCAAAATCTTCAACCACCCAAAGGCATTAGAACTCATTCCACTCGAGCCATGTCGACATCCGTTGCCTTCCTACACAATGTTCCCATTCCTGACATCTGCAAAGCGGCTATGGGGTCATCTGAACACAAGTTTGCAAAATGCTACGCTCTGACTCAAGACACCACGGCAGACATCATAGTAGACCATACAGTACTATCTACAGTACTCACTGCCGCATCTCCAAAGTCCCACCAACCATAGTGGGTACTGCTACACATTCACCTAGAGTGGAGCACCCACAGGGACAGCACTCAAAGAAAAAGAGAAAGTTACTCACCTTGCAGTAACTGAGGTTCTTCGAGATGTGTGTCCCTGTGGGTGCTCCACTCCCCGCCCTCCTCCTCTCTACTTTGGAGCACTAATATGATTCTCCACGGTAGAGAAGGAACTGAGGAGGATGTGGGGCGCACGCACTCAGGAAGATTCCAACGAGACGGGAGATACCAACTGAGTGCATGCGTCTCAACCAGGCACTGCTACCGAAAATCTCCGATCAACGACACCGGGAAGCACCGTCACCTAGAATGGAGCACCCACAGGGACACACATCTCGAAGAACCTCAGTTACTGCAAGGTGAGTAACTTTCTCTTGTGTGTACACACAATGGCTTAATTTTCAAAGTTAATACCCTATTAAAATGAGTGGAACAGTTCATAGCTTTCAATGCTATTGTTCCAGGCTGTCTGCTGGTTTAGAGAGACATCACTACATCAATTTATGATGAGTTCGTGGTTTTCTTTGCCGTGAAAAGGGCTAGAAATTATTTTTTTTAAATGAAAGCTTGGGCCTTGTCTGTGTTAAACATCTAAGGATGTTTTTCTAAATTGATTTAGTGAAAGAGCACAAACCCCTTTGTGGGCACACTTAAAATTATTTAAACCTGGCTTAGATCACTCTAGTTTAACCAATTTAAAAACACTGTTAGTTAAGCCAATGCAATTTTTAGTGTAGACAAAGCCTTAGATTTTGGAGCACAATTCTGCAGCAAATTCCACTTTCTCAGAATTGCAGAGTGCATAGACCATGCTCATAGACATCATTTCAGCAGTTTCAATCATTTCCCAAACTTGTACATGAGGATTATGAAACATGACAAACAAGAGCCAGCTGACAACTACATTTATTACTTTTTTTCCTTTTTAGAACCTAATCACAAGATCTTCCCTTATCTCTGTCTACCATATGGTAGTCATGGACAGCAGCCAAAAATCTGTCTTCATCAAATCATTTATTATGTCAAAGAACAAAGTGGCATTAAGGCAACTCATCTTCTATTATTCAAAACATATTCAAAATGCCACTAGTACCATGCAGGTAAGTACAATGTATGATACACTACTAACTGATGAGGGTTTTGCTATTACAGAAATGATAGGAGATAACACTGACATTAATATTGGGATAAATAAGTCAATGCTTCCAACTGGATCCCTATTTTTACTGTTAATTTTTAAGTTAATAAAACATAGGCCTTAATTCTGCAAATGCAAGCAGTCTTAGTAGAACTAATAGGAGTAAATGGTTGGTAGGGCTTTCAGGATCTGGCCAAACTTAATGATTAGGGGAGCAGGGGTTAAAAAAAGTATGTAGGAAAAACACCCTTTTGGGTATGAATTAGCTCTAATGCAAAAATGGTTTCTTAGCAATGAGTTACTTATTATTATTTGTAATCTGATGCACAATCTGCTAGGCATGTTCTAAACACACAGGAAAGTACAGTTGCTCTCCTGAAGCAATAGTAATCTAAAAAGCAAACAACATATGAATGGCAGGGTAGAGGGAGACAATCAGAACATGTACAGGTGTATAGTTTTTTTTTTTTTTTTAAATGTGAACTAGGGGGTCACACTCTTTATAGCTTCTGTAGGCAGAGCTTATTGCACACAACAGGGGTTACATGCATCCTCCATCTCCCTACCCCAAGCTCTTTGTGTGCAACGCTCCCATCCACCCATATTTCAGGGACTCCTTGAAACGTATCCCACCTCACCCCTCTCACGCTTCAGGCTGTGTGTCCCTCATCTCCCCACAGTCAAAGCTCTGTGTGCCCCCATCCTCCTCTCTGCCACATGCCAGGGCTCCCCAATTTCCCCTTCTGCCAGGGTTCTGTGTGCCCCTAACTCCCACCTTCCCCTGTGTGTCAGAGGCTTTGTGTTCCCCACAGTCTCCTCCCATGTCAGGGGCTGCATGTTTGCTCCCAAGTCCTCCATTCCCCAGCCCCATGTCAGGGGCTCTGTGTTCGTCACCCCCAGCCATTATTTTTCTTTCTGTCAGGAAGATACCTTGAATGAGTTATCAAAATGTTAATCTCTATTGCGAGCATAGGTCAAGATGAGAAGGGGTATTGTTATGCTGGAAGCCATGAATAGGTGCCATCATCCAATAGTGTTATACAGAGACAAGTGAAGAGGTGCATGAAGCTCTGGCTGTGTCAGTCAGGTGGCAGGTGCTCCCTGTGTCTGGAACATTCTATGAAATTTAGGAATTGATCAGATGTGGTGTTCAAAAGTTATTGTGTTACATATACTGAAACAGATAAATGCCATCAAGCTGAGCACAAGGTCTTCACAAGCTTGGTCAATAAAGAAATATGCTTCAGTTACCTCCCACTGCCTGTAACTCTGAGATAAGGCTAAATATTTGTGCTCATATTCAGACTTCACTCACTGCATTGGACAGAAAACAAACATGTCTCCCTGAAGATATCATAGCAAGAGCCAAGCTTAAATTGTCAGGCTTAATTTGATTGTTATTACTCTTATATATTTAAATAATCTTGTAAAGAGGCACAACTTGATTAAGCCCAAATCGAAGGAATGACTTTTAGTTTCCAAATATTGAGGGTGGGGGGAATCTACCACTGAGTTTCTTGGAAGTTAAAGGGGAGGGGAGGAATTAACAATAACTGAAGCATTTCATAAATATTAATGAATTCAATAATCAAAACCCGTTTTTACTGATGGAGAAAGTGTGGCACAGAAAGGGTAACTGATTTTCACAGGGTCACAGAGGAAGTCTGTTGTGGGGCCTCTTGTCTCCCATTCTTGTGTTTTAACCACAAGACTATTTTTCTTCCCATTTTTACACTAAAATACCTTCAAGACAGAGTGAATTCCCCTTGCTGTTCTGAAACATCAGGTAACTGACAAACACATAAGTGGAAACAGGTGGCCTCTAGACTGTCAAATAACCGCATACAACAAAAAGATTTATTTTCTTGTGGGAATTCAGTGGAATAGATCTTGTCGCTATTCAGCCCAGATTGGTAGTGACTAAAACTTATTATCTTCTGGTGGCTGTTTGGTGGCCTCAGTCCTGTTCCAGTGGACAAGTATCCACACCACAAAATCTGCCAACATAGTTAGCCACTCAGCAGAGACCAAGGACTGATCGGGGATGGAGCCCAAACTATTCTCTCATTGCTAGAAGTGATCGCCCTAAGGGTTCTGCACTGCAGGCTTACCACATGTTTTATATGTGTTTTAGCCCAGACACTGGTACCATCCATCCACACACAAAACCTCAGACATGTGCTTATATGCCTTTTGAATAAGTGCTCGCATGTGTGACTGGGGGTGTGGGTTAAATCAGGTTTTGCTTTAAGGTGTGTTCCTACCCACTCACGTTCCAGTGAGGATGCAGCTAAAACGTGTGTTGCTAAGCTTGTGTTTAGATAGTCCTCTAGTGGCTTCCCACAATTCCTGGAGCCTGTGTGTTCCAGCCCTTCTAACTACTTACAGTACATCAGCATTTACCCCTTGATTCTATGCCACCTTCTCTATTTCCTGCCCTGCTCAGCCCATCTGTGCAGAACAACATTACAAGCTGCCTACCCAGTGTGCTGCTAGCTGACCAAAGGAGCTCACCAGGTGTCTCATTAACCTCTGGTGTGAGTACAGCAGGGAGTGTGATTTTTTAGGAGAAGCAGCCAAAATCTGCACTAGTATGAGACCACCTTGAAGAGACTGGTCGAGGTAGGGATCAGTTAGACTGGTATTCAGTGCAGGGGGCACATCGAATGTATAAAAACCCTCTGTCACAAGGCAATAGCAGTGTGCTATATCTGTTCTGCTGATAAACAAGGGACTTCAGTCTCCAGGACTGTGAATGTGAAGCCTTCCACAAGCAATGAATCCACATGCAAATTGTAAAAAAGTAAAAGTTTTCATTTCAATTTTGAAGATTATTCCAGGGATGCAGAGTAGCTGCAGGGGACTTCTGGACAAATAAGTTCAGCCTGAGGCAGAATGAACTTTTTCTGCTGATTCCTTATGCAGTTCATGGGGGAATGATGGCATCCCTCAGCTTTTCCCACCTGTTCCCATTCATACACTCAGTGGTTCTGGGCTGCTGCCTTCTTTCTGCACAGAAAGGGTGATATCTGCATAGAGGATCATCTCTACTAATGGATCTCCAGGGCACTGTATGGCCTCAAGTTAAGGATCTCAGTATTTGTTCCTGAGATTGTATGCTTTGGGGGGACATGACTGTATCTGTCATTTGTAAATAAAGCACAGTGCACACTTATGGTGTCATAAAAATGATGTAATAATAATAAATAATAAATGAAACTCAGCATTAGAATTTGGCTTACCACCTTTAAATGAGCTAACTTGTAATGTCAAGGTTATGGCAGAATATGCATTTTGTTCCAAGAAGGGTGAGATTTTGTCATAAAGGACTTTTTACCAGAAAATTTACACAGCAAGATATCTTACTAAGCTTAGATACAGTATTCAAACCACACTGGAGTCTGAAGTGTTGGAGACATGCCATGTCATCTGGCGGAACCTATATTATTTCTTGGGATTTCCCAATGCAGTCAGAGCTAAATCACTTCTTTGGTAATGTAAGAACTTCCAGCCATACAGAGGTTACAACATGCAAAAGCCAAAAGAAAAAGAAAGAGCAGAAAGCAACTGATGAACAGAATTAATTTAGAACAACATGGCATAAACTATTGCATTCTTTTGACTGTTGCTCTTAGACTCCAAAACTTAAAAGTAGCACAAGGAAACATGATGGTTATCAGGAAAAGAATTTACAAAGATATCAACAAACTAATGTTTTAGACTCATGGGGTTGTCAGGTGTTCAGTTTTCAACTGGAAAATCTGTAGAAAAGGGGACCTGGCAGTGTCCAGTCAGCACTGCTGACCAGACACTAAAAGTCCAGTTACCAAAGTAACTGTGATCAGTCTCCCCACTGCTGAGCTGCTGATGGAGAGCCTCAGTGGCGGCTACAGCAGGCCTCTTGCAACCTGGGGAGGCAGCTCCAGCTGAGGAGGGGGCCAGCCTGGGGCTGGGGAAAGGGAGCAACTGCAGGTTTGCACCGGCACTGTGAGCAGAGCAGGCGAGGGAAGGGCAAACTCCAAGCATGCTGCAGGAAAGAAGGGGACAGCCTGCTATCTGTAGGGTGCGGATGTTGGGAGAGGAGCTGTTTGGAGCGCAGCCCCTGCGCCACTCCACTCGCCCCCTGCTAGCTGCAAAGGGGCCTGGGCTTCACGCGTTGCTCTGGGCTGCTTCCCCTGAAGGGCCTGGCTGGGCTGCCAATCCAGGCTCCACGCACAGCAGGATCACTGCCCAGGTAGGAGCTGCTCCCTAGGAACTCAGGCACCTGCGTCTTCCAGGTGGCAAAAGTTGCCAGGCTCCAGCACTTTGCAGCCAGTTTGCCCCAGCCACTGCCAAGGTAGCCCTGGACTCGGGGCCCCAAGAGCCCCTCACTGTAGGGTGTGGAGGAACCAGGATCGATGGCTCGTTAAACCCCTTGGGAGAAGCTAGGCGATCCCAGAACCAATATTTTCATGCAAGTTTTTTGGAGCCAGCCAAGGTAAGCGTGTCGCGGCTGTCATGGGGCATGGCTACAAACAACGGGGCAAGTTTCCCATATGGAAGTAGCAGCTCCCTGCCCCCAGTTCCATGGACCCAGAACAGGGCATTTTTGGGACCGGCCCTTGCCTTGGAGTTGGGGATGGAGGAGCTAGTGGTGGGGAGCTGGGAGTCAGGTCCATGAAGCATTCCATCTATTATTCCCATATACCATTCTGACTTTATATGGTGCCATATTGCATTGTATTGTACCAGCTCACACTATCACCTGTATGTTCTGTGGGTAAGAATCTGTTACATTTCTCATCATCAGGTTAAATTTTGCATCTCATTGAGGCTGAAGGTAGCCACCTCAAATAAAAACTACAAATGGTGGAATGCGTACCAACCCATTTACTAGGCAACAAAGGTTGGCGTGAGCACATCACATCATCACACCACGAACTCCACTGGAACCCTATTTCCAGATTACATTCAAACAAAGCACACAAAAACATCTGACTGCACCCTGCATTGTTACACCATGACTCTCTTTGCTGCCAATTCATCCATTGGAATCTCTTCTGGGTACAATCTCTTCTTGTTACCCCTTGTGTGCAGTGCAAGTTGTAAAGCTATTCGCGTACTCTCTCCTAAGAATGAGTTTATGTTATGGAAAGGTTGGAGAACAACAAAGGTAGAGAATAAATTACAGCGATCCTTTCCAGAAGACCCATAGGTGTTGTCAAAAACTAGGTACCAAATTCAGGCCGCCACCAAAGTCAGTGGAGCTGCATCTGTTGATATAAGGTCTGAATTTGTCACAATAGGTCAAACTTTACCATTGGATATATCTTTTAATTTCAACAGGAGAGCAGCATGTACGTACAAACACAGAATTAATTTTTACTTAATTTTAAAATGATCAAATCCAAATGTTATTCTTCCCAGCTCTGTGTAGGGATAAAGTGCCATCTTGCATATTGATTTTCTTGGAGTGATTCCCAGAAGAGTTGTGCTCTGCTCTTTTTTGCCCATATATCTCTATTTTTATTTTAAGCTGTATACTCTATGGTTTCAATCCCTGGAGATACTCCTGTTCAGCAAATATCTAGACAATATTTAGTATATGTGAAAGTGTGACAGTGCCAAAAAGAATCTACTATGGGAAACTCCAAAGTGACCAAATTCCAGGTTTCAGAATGAACAACAGGCAGGTTAGTTTCCATGTTTTACTTTTGGCTATGGAGCTTCCTCACTTACTACTTTGTGAAGAGACATTGTCAAGGTCACCAGGCCCAGAACAACACCACTTAACACTTGTATAGTGCTTTTTGTCTACTGAATATTTAAGCATGAATAAAGTAAACCTCATAATGCACCTTTGAAGTAGTAGTATTGCTAAGAAAGAGTCCAAAAGAATAGCAAAAGCACATAGAATTACTGGCCTAGTGGATGGGAGGAATTAGTAGATGTAAATATCTTAATTTTAGTAAGGCTTTTGACACAGTCCCACACAATATTCTCATAAGCCAACAAGGGAAATGTGGTCTAGATGAAATTATGATAAGGTAGATGAACAACTGGTTGAAAGACTGTACTCAAAGAGGAGTTATCGATTCGCTGTCAATCTGGAAAGACATATCTAGTGGGGTCTCACAGGGGTCAGCCCTAGGTCTGGTACTCCCTAGTATTTTCCTTAATGGATAATGGAGTGGAGAGTATGCTCATAAAATTTGTGGATGACACCAAATTGGGAGGAGTTGCAAGGACTTTGGATGATAGGATTAGATTTAAAATAACCTTGACAAACTGGCAAATTGGTCTGAAATCAAAAAGATGAAATTCAGTAAAGACAAGTGCAAAGTACTTGCCTAAGGGAGGAAAAAATCAAATGCACAACTACAAAATGTCTAAAAATGGGCAAGGTGATAGTATGGCTGAAAAGGATCTGGGGGGTATAGTGCTTCACAAATTACATATGAGTCAGCAATGAAAAGTAGTTTTGAAAAACACAAATATAATTCAGGAGTGTATGGTTAAAAATACCGGGAATGAAAAAAGAAGGCTGAGGGGAGACTTGATAACAGTTAAGGACTGTTCTAAAGAGGATGACCGTACCTCTAGTGGACATGGAAAACAAGTAGTAATGGGCTTAATCTGCAGCAAGGGACATCTGGATGAGATATTAGGAAAAACTTTCTAACAATAAGCATAGTTAACCTCTGGAATAACCTCTGGCTTCCAAGGGTGCTTGTGAAATCCCCATCATGCAGGTTTTTAAGAAAAGGTTGTACAAACACCTATCAGGGATGGTCCAGGTTTGGATGGTCCTGCCTCAGTGCAAGGCACTGGACTTGATGACTTTTTTAGGTACCTTCCAGTCCTACATTTCTATGATTATGCTATGTTGTAATACAGAGCAGCCTCAGTAATATCCTCATTTTACAACTGGGGAAATGAGACTCAGTAAGATTTAGGCCCACATTTTCAAAAGGGTCCACTAATTCTGGGGGCCCAATTTGAGAGCATAAGTGTCTAAAGATGTGCATGTAAAGCTTGAGGCATCCAAAATGTGCAGAAAACATAACGTGGACAAGACCACAGAGTTGGAGTCAGCGGTAGAGGTGGGATTAGAACTCAGTAATTCCTGGGTCAGATCAATCTTTCTCTCAAAATGTGACCCACTGGTCCTCACCCTTATATTTGTTTTGCTAAACTCATGAACAGTAATTTTATATGGCTGTTTTGAGGATAGGTTTGGCTGCAAAAAGATAGCTACCAAAAATGCTTCCTTGATTGTTTTTAAAAAGAAAAACAAAACCCTCCTACAACCCAAAAGCAGGCCCAGCGTCTCTAAGTAACCTGTGACACCAAACTAAAGAGTCTCTGCAATGGAGGGGTAATATTTGGGAAAGGAATAAAGTACAGTTTCAAAACTTCATAATTTAGTAAGAACTATGAAACAACATCTTCCATGAGATTGTCCTTTTAAAGTGGAAACGGACATTCAGGGGCCACATTTACATTGTAGATTATAGACTTAAAGTTTATTTCTTCTCTTAAGAGTCATTCTAACAGCATTGTGAAATTCCACAGTTATTGTGTCCCCTGATTTCATATCAGATTTGCTTAGTTGACAAATCAGATGTTTTTTCTGACTGCTAGCCCTGCAAACTCATCCTGGGCAGCAAAAGAATCAAGCTGGGTCCTTTCCTTCTCATACACCATTATCACTGGAGACCACATTATGTTCTTATTTAATTTTTGGCAAGCAGATTATCTTCATACTATTTCTTCAGTTACACCTGTGCAATCCCATTAATCTTCAGTGTTCAGGTGGAACTGAAGAAATAACATGACCTCCAAGAACTTTATGACTGGTAATTAGTGCCTGGGAAAGTTAAAATCCATCTTGATTCTCAAATCCCAGGTTTAGTTTGTAGGGCTGAGAGTCAGAAAAAAGTTTGTTTTTTGGTAAGCGGAGCACATTTGCTAAGAATTCAGTGAGACACAACCACCATGGAACCCTGTAAAACTGTATCAACAGAGTCACTTTTCAGAATGGAACTGTACTTAAGAATATTCTGATGGGTAGGTCAGAAAGTCAGTTTTTTGAGAACTTGGATTATACTAAAGTTCTGATCCATCTAACAAATCAAGTTTTTTTCTGTGACTCACCCACCTGTTGCTGGTCATTCCTTCCATATGTAAAACTGATGAGTATCTCATCTTCATCCTGTCTTATCTATACAACAGCATTTGGGCATTGTGAACACCGTTGTGCCCATAGCATGCTTATAAAACCTCTTGTGTCCACGCACTGCTGCTTCCAATGAGGCACAGCTGTTCACATCACAGCTATGACTGCAGTTGCTCTGAGCAAGGCTAAGCACTATTGCATCAGCTACTGAGTCATTCTGCACCACTGTAGTTCCAGAGTAGGCAGGAAATGCAAGGGTTGCAGCTGCATGGTGCAATGAGTTTGCCAAGTGTGATCCCACATTGCTCCCTCTCTCCCTTCAGTGACAGTTGTCAGGTAAGAGCACTCCCTCTGTTGCCTGTCAAGCCACTCACCTACTGGCTGCGTGCGGGCCTGAGAGCATATGACTTGGTATTCTGTGTTATCAGCTCTGCTTTGTTCCTACACTTCTGGTACCCCAACCCCCAAAGCAGCAAAAGACATGAAAAAACAATGCAAAATAAACTACTTTATATATTTTCAAAATATGCATTTGTGATCTGAACAATTATTTTTGGGATATTCACCTAAACATCATAAAGAACTATATATATATATATATATATAATTGGTTAGTCAGTATAGACACTGAGAGATCTGGACATGCAAAGGATTCACTTTTTTGGGAGTTGGCATCCATATGCCATCTCAGCAGCATTTCCCAAAATCTGAGATCTGAAAAAGGAAAAAAAATCTTATTAGTTAATCCATATACAGGAAGGTAAACCCTGCCCTTCCTTGCTTTCAACCCCTAAAGCAAATCCATATACCTCACTAGTGCACCAATCCACACATCTCTCACAACCCCTGCAGCGGACCATACCCAAAGATGTCAGCAGCATGTGCAGCTGAAGCTGTTGACTTTCCACCATGGCACCTGCAAGTGTCAGGACATAGCCTCTTCCCTTTGATGCATGCACAGATTATTGTACCACACAGAACAGTTTAAAGCAGTTTGTGACTGGGTACCTGGGATGGATCACACTGAGAATGCCATATCAGGGCAGACTGCAAGAATTAGGCAGACAGTCCCCCAAAATGGGTTGTTTATAATTAGATTCACCCAGCCAGTAACCAAAGTGCTTCTGTAGTACCACACACTAAGCCAAACACAATCCCCCTTTCCAGATGTTGTCTCCTATCCAGACAAAGTATCAGAGGGGTAGCCGCGTTAGTCTGGATCTGTAAAAGCAACAAGGAGTCCTGTGGCACCTTATAGAGTAACAGACGTATGCATCCGACGAAGTGGGTATTCACCCATGAAAGGTCATGCCCCAAAATGTCTGTTAGTCTATAAGGTGCCACAGGGCTCTTTGCTGCTTATCCAGACAAACAAGTCTAAAATAGTGAGGAGTTATTGAAAGCCTAATTCATCATATGTGAGGTTCTTAGTAATCCCAAAGGATCAGAAATTTATTTCGGGTCAATATTTCAGCTCTTTGCCAAATATCATGCTGTCAGCCAATCCTTAGTAAACTAACTAAAGATTTATTAATAAAAGAAAAGAGTTATAAATGATTAATAGATCATATACATACAGGTCTGTAGCAGTGATGGAATAGACTGCTGGCTTGCAAATGTCTCTCTGATATCTTCCAAAAGATTGGAAGGTCCACTGTCCATAGTTCAAGATACTCCTTTTAGTTGTATATCCACAGTCCATAGAATTAGAGCAGGAGAGAGATAAAATGGAGGTGTCTTGGCTGTCTTTTTATATCCTTTGCCATGTGCATGAAAATTTACTGTCCCAAACAAAGTCCCACCACTCAGGGCTAGGGTTACATGCACCCCTCCCAGGACAGAAGCCCTTGATCTTCAGCTTTGGCCTCCCGCTCTGGGCAATGGACCACGGGCAACAGGGCTGTCAGGGTCCATCTTCAGTCCCAACTCCTGGGGTCATGTAATAATTTTTCTTGTCAGAAGGGGGGTCACAGTGCAATGACGTTTGAGAACCGCTACATTGCACCATTGTAGCTTGTACTAGTTAAGACACACTAGTGAAAATTGCAATAGTGCAATTCTATAGAGTAGATAAAGGTCCTCAGACTGAGCATTAGAAGCATTATGAATGTAGAGGGGCATGGGCAGGACAAAGCATATCAGATATTGCTGTGTTTAAATGACCATGCATTCTACAGCCATGAGTTGGGAAGGGCTTCTTATTAATGAGTTGACCTTTGATCTCACAAATGTAACACTTGTGTTGTGGATGAAATACATTTTATATCAGAAGCCTTTTAAATTATTTTTTGTTTAAAAAACAAAAACTGACCTTATTACACTGAATTTATGCTCAGTTTTTTCCAACAGAAATGAAGCATTTAGAAGCATGATTAAATCTTTCACTAGGAAATCTTTTTGCAAGTTGGTATTTTTTGAGAAATGAGATCTGGATGTCCTAATGAAATGTTAAGTCATAGGAGGAAAATTGCACTGGACGGAACTGGATTTCATACTCAGAATATTTTAGTTGGGGTCAGCACAGAAAATCTTATAACACTGGTGTGCTGTATAGTGTGGAAGGAGAAGAAGCCTTTGAATTGCGTGATCTTTTCATTCACGTAATTAGTTTGTTATGCACACAGTGATGCCATGGGACTCGGCATTTTAGCTGCTGCGTTTCTCACTGGCAGCATCTGAAGAAGTTCATTATATGCATTTATCACATGATGCACTTCATCAAACAAATGGAACGGGAGAATAAGTCTTTCTAACAAGATTCTTCAGAGCTCCCTTATAAACTATTTACTGATATACTCTTCCTTGGTCAGGATACAATGAAGTTCCTTGTCCTGCAGCATACGACACAGGAAGTTCATTATCCCCCATCCAAATTAGATACAGAGAAAGGAAGCCTACACACAAAAAAGAGCCACTTACAAAGAAGCAATAGATAATTTGCAAATGCTTTTAGTGAGGAATCTCAAATCAATATACAGTTGGATTAAAAACTCTTCAGGAGAATGGCCTTGTCATCTTATTTTGTTCTGTAAAGTGCGATGCATAACAATGGTGCTATGCAACTGATTTCTGCCACACACTAGTGATACTGCAGAAAATTAACTAATACGAGCATATAAAAAATAAAGGAGTCAAAACTGGAGTTACAGTTATGTATGCTGTTAAATGATACTTATTTTGGGATGCCAAGAAATCTTTTTAAAGCCTGCTGAATCCTGGTATATGGAAGGTTTTAAGTACTTAAACTCCTGCATGACAAGCTAAATATGCACACACACGCTAGTTGTGTTTGTACAAGCTGCATCTGGTAAGATAGGCTCTCTTTATTTTCAATGTACATACACACTACTCAGTTCACATTCAGATCAGGTAGGATGATTGCTGTTGTGCTTTGCTTTGATGAACTCATCTCAATGTGCAATATCCTAGGTAATGTGCAGAACACTTGCTGAGCTTGCTATCTGATGTTACCTCAGTGTCTGCATTGATATAATCAGTATCTTTCTGATAAATATAACTGTAACTTCTTCACACCGCCAGTGTCCTCTTTAAGTTACCTTTCTATATGCTGGCTTTTTCAAGTTTGGGTGAATATAGTGCTCATGAAAGTTAGGGGACTAACAGGGTCTTGGCTCAACAATAATGCAGTGATGCTCTATGCAGGCTTCCCCACCACAGCCTGATAAGCAGCGCTTCCTGCTTTCCCTATCTTAAATTTTCTGAGCAGATTAAACTATGATTTTTGTGGTGTGGACAAATAGGGAGTAGGATCAGAGGCTTGTACTCAAACCTGGGTCTCCAGATTGACAATTTTGTGTACAGGAAATTGCCATTGCAACAAGAGACATCAATCAGTTCAAGAGGAAAGTAGATAAAACATTAAAGAAGGAGAATGTGTGCAGCTGAGAAATATAGGCAAATGGAACCAAAAAGGAAGCAGACATGATGGGCCTCCTGTTTTTTCTCTATTGTAGCGTGGATGAATGAGGTTGCAGTTCTTGACACTCACTCTATGGCTCAGATGTTTATCTGAGTGATAGAGTGAAACTTTTGTCTCTGGTGCCAATTCCCAAACTGGCCAGGATTTTCAGTCTCACATATTAGTTTTTCCTGTTCCCAGCCAGATATGCAAAGGAATGGGAATATTCTCAACTTGATGCATGGGTTTAAGATGTGCATCTTTAATTAGTGTTACTGGAAGCTACGGAACTAATGTTATGTGTTTTAAATAGTGAATATTTCTAATTAAAACATGTCATACCAAGGCAGCTAATCCTCATACTGTCATAGGTCTATACTTTATAAGTCTATAACTTATTGCTATACCAATATAAGCATCTTTATACCAGTAAAACTGCATCTGCACTAGGGCGTTGCACTGCTTTACCTAAACCAATATAGCAGTACAATAACTGTGTAGGCAAGCTCTAAGAAAATATCCCTTTTCCATTGCATTCCTCTTCTCTTCATGAGTGGTGAACACTAAATTCTTTCTTTTTCCTCTTTCAGCTATGTAGTAAGGATTAATATACACATCCTGGGCATCTTTGCCCCTTTGCCCCATGTGGCCAATACCCCATTCCTGTATAATATCCTTACTCTCTCTCGCCTCTTCAACATGAGCCATATAGCCATCTTCTCAGTTACCACTATGGCTGCTTGAAGAGACTGCCTCACCCCTCTGAAAGGCAGCCAGCCTTGGTGTTGTCCATATACCTGTATTGCCTGACTCCATGATAAGTACTCTATATATTGGGCCACGCTTGTTGAAAGCCAATATTGAGTGTTTGTGCTTATTAGTGATAGGGATAGTCTGGCTTCCTTAAAGAAGACGAGTTTTCAGTGACCCTAAAACATGAAGAGTCCTTGGTCAAGAAACTGTTACTTGTGAATAACAACTTTGAAATTAGTGCTTAGTCTCTGCTCAACATCCCTTTTTGGGGAAATGTTAAAGAGATCACGCACGGCAAGCACCACCCAGTGGCCAAGAATACTGTGGCAGGTTCTCTTCTTTCCTGGTGCCCCTCTGTTGATGGTCATTGTGGTCCTGTGGTCAGGGATGCTGGAACAATTATGAGGGGGGGGCTGAGAGCCATTAACCCAAACTATAAACCTTGTATATGATGGAAAACACTTCAAGCCAGGAGTTGCTGCCACACCTCCCGCACCCCTAGTTCCAGCACCTATGCCTGCAGTGGTCCATCCCTTCTGTGACTCATCCCTCGGCCAGATCACATGTTTACGTCTGCCCCTCTTGGGATATATTGACTCCAGCAATGGGTTGCCCTCTGAGTTAGGTGAGATGGCTGCCCCTGGGTTGAATTCTCAGGATCTTGACCCTTCTGTCCTTAAGGCCTTCTCGCCTCTGGACTCTCCAAGTCAAGGGAAGGCTTTGACCCTCGGCACCCTCTATAGGGGAATCTGGGCTTACCCTCGCCACTGGGTTCCAACACAGGACCCAGTGTAAAACAGCTAAGTTTTGCACCAAAGTGCTATAATGCTGTCTCCTGGATCACTTCCCACCAGTCCCTTCTTTCCCAATGAATATAGTGTCATTAAATACCTGGAATCAAAGATAAAGTTTCTGAGAATCACCAGTCTCTTCTCGGTGTATTCCTGCAGTGCTCTTATTCCCAGGCTCTCGGGGTGTAGATCAGTTCACCTCCACTCTCTGCAGCCTACTGAAACTGGCTTGTTCTCTTTTTGAGCTCCTTTTGCAAGCCATGCATACTTTGGAGTTGTGGTGGGTGGGTCCCAGAGTAGCCATTTAACCCTTTCCTTACTGCTATGAAGGATTGTATACCCCATCACAAGAAAGTTATAGAGCAGGAAGTTGTTGTGATGAGTTGTGTGTGTGTCATGTGCACTGATAAATTAACTGGTCAATAACTCATTTCATATTGGCCACCATACAGCCATCAGATTATAATGACTTTTGGTCACTACCAGCCTGGGCTGGATTAAGTGAGGTGGCCTAAGAGTGAAATGCTCTTTAACGTATCATCTCCCCCACACCCAATATCAGACTTTTAAGAAGTGTTTCTTATTAAATCTCTTCAACTTATCAAAAGCACTTGGAAGACTGCAGGCTTTTTGATAGCACACTTCAGCACTCAGCCTCTTGCTGAAACTCCCAAGGCTGAAATTTTTACATCACTGTGATGCCTCTCACCCAGATATGGCACTCACAAAGCATTATATTTAGCAGACTTTAACATGATGAAAATAGTATGGATGCATCACAGCAACTGTGTGTCAGTCCAAGTAAAATTAATAGTTAGCTCTAACAATGCTGCTGTTTTTGGGATGAGCTACTTTAAAAAAAGAAGAAAAATCAAGCTCTAAAGAATAAAAATATTTAACTATATGAATTCAAAATAAATTAGCCATGTTGTGGGTAGTATACAACAACATTATCCTCAAACAAAAAATACTTCTGTTCCCAGTGGGCAGAGAAAATGTTCTACAATCTGCTGGCAATAATGTTTCAATGCAAATGTAGTGCTTGGTTCTGTTCTCATTATGGTCATCACATTAGTTGGACAAGACAGGCATCTTCAGAAGAGGTGCATAAGATTTCAGAGCGATCTTAGAAAATTTAGAATAAGTATTTGTGAAGTTCCTATTTATCACTAGAAGGGACCTGTTACAACACAGTAGGCTGCTGCCGTGGTTTAAGTAGAGGGCTGCCTTGCAGTGGAGACGGAACTGAACCATATTGTAAGCACATTCCTGACTTATACAACAGACTTGAATTTACAAAGACCTGGAGCATGATTTAGGAAGCTGTTAGGGTTCCATCTATGCTGCAAATCCAGTTTGTGTCAGTGCTACTGTATTATGAAAGCATTATCCTACAATAGTTACAATATCAATTTAAACTGGAAACTTCAAAAGCAGCTCTTTAGAAAGCTGGTTACACATCCCAAACAACAGCCTTTGGTTATTAAACAATGGCAGACTCCTCCAGGTAATCAGACTCCTCTAAGTGAAGGGAGAAAAAAGTCTATACCCTTTGTAACAAAGCCAGGGGATGAAACATGGATGTTTATTTTGAAAGATAACACACACCTGTTCTGTCTGAGTGCTAGGTAACTATTGGAGGTTCATTTTCATCTGTTACCATGGTAAACTCTTTGCACTTCAAGGCCTTACAGCTTTGTTTCCTTTCAAGATGAGGTACTTGCCCTAGCTTTTCCAGAAGCTTTAACCCAATAACATGGCAGTGTGATAATAATAGTAATTGCTCTTCTCCCTCCATCAATATGTCTCATTTGTGTAGCACTGACCTATGGACTGTTTTTCCTTTGAACTCCTTTTTGAAGTTTGCTGCTGCCTGTAATAGTCATCCTTGTTAACATTCCTGGTTCTCCTTTGCCTTCACCCAGTTGCCAGATAGATAAGGAAGTGCAGGCTGCTAACAATAGTGCTTTTCAGGCAAGCTGCTCTAATGAGCAGGCTTGGTAGTTTATCTTGCTGTCTGTCCAAGCAGGTTACAGGATCTTTGCTTCTTTGTTTTGTTAAATGGTACAAAAGAAACCTAGAAGGTTAAAAAGCCTACGGGGAAAACTGGCAGTTATGGGAAGGACCGTCAACAAGAATTTTCAAATACTTTTTCATATGAGCGCTTATTGGCTCGACTTTTTATCAGAATGGCTGTAAAGTATCCTCACTAGAGATTAGCTATGGAATAGGACCACTGCACTAAGTGCTGATGACTTGTATCAAAGGCTCATCCCAGTAGTGTAATTTGAGTTTTTTGAAACTTATAACAGGAGAAGAGAGTTACTTCTTTCTCAGCGAATTTTATTTATACTCTTATACTACACCCATCACCAGGTTAAATTGGTAGCAAATAAGCCCTCATGCCTTCATCTATATCTTTATTACAGGGACAATGCATACTCCCCCCCCCCCCATGAATCCTACTAGCTGGTCTGATAAGCAAACTCAGACAGAAAACAGTTGTAAATGTTTCGGAGGCGCCTTTCATCCCCTTCATTACCTGTATCTCAGCTTCTGCTAGGCAATAATGCCAGACTCTTGGGAAATGTACTTATTTACATATGGAACAGCTATGTATGTTACTATGCTATTTACATATATAGTTAATAATTTACTTAGACTTTGGCTGCAAATAAACTTTTAATGCTTGCTCTCATTCATTTTTCTTCCCTTCTATGTCCCAGTCTTTTGTCCTCTAACCCATTTCCTTTATATTATTTAATGTAAAATGTTTAATTTTTAAATAGCCTCAGTATATTTTGTCCTTTTCCGTTTCCTTTCCTCTTATCTGCTGTTTCTTTCTCTTACTTTTTTCTATCCTTTCTATTCTTTCATTGTTTTTCCCCTCCTTTCTCTCCCTTTTCACAACTCCTACCATTTCTCTATATTAATAAACATCTTTAAGGGGGGACTGCTCACAAGCTGTTTCCTCATCACAATGCCCTCATCATTGTGGTTTGTAACCTTCTAGAATGCTCTAACTAATTTGAAGATCAACAAAGCCTGGGAATTGTTATTTGAAATGGAATCAATGAGAATGTCTGAATAAAGGGACTGAGCTCCTTGTGCTTCTTGGACCCTGATCCTTTCTCCCTCTCCCCAGTGGTATTGTTTCCAGTAAGATATTATTTTAATACATTTTAAGGACAGAAAAGACCATTATATTCATCTGGTCTAACCTCCTGGCATAAAACAGGCCATAGAATTTCACCCAAGATCAACAAATTGTGGTTGAACTGGAGGATGTCTTTTAGAAAGACATCTAGTCTTGATTTAAAGACTCCAAGGGTATGTCTACACTGCAATGTAAGAGCAGGGTTAGAAAAATTTGAGTTAGCCAACTCCAGGTTTGTTAACTTAGGCCTGGAGTGTCTACACACATTTGTAACTCCATGTTAGGAACTTTTGAACCCTGGCTCCCAACCTGAGGCTGTAGTGTCTACATTGCACGCACACCCCAGACTTCCTAGCACTCTACCAAAATGTGGCTGCTCTAGCCCTTTGTTCACAGTGCAGTGTGGGAAAGTTTGACTGTCCCCCAAATGTGACTGTCTGGAGGACAAAGTCAGCCCATGGAATGGTGGGATACTTTTGGTGGATTCCCAGTGCACAAATCCAGTGGGACTGCATCTACACTGCAAAACTATAAGTCTTGAGCCCTGGGTCCTGGTTTGACTCAAGCTCAGACCCCCCCACCCCTGTTGGTTCCTGGGACCAAGCCCTCGGTTAGTACGACTTGTATGTGGATGGAAGACAGTTTAGGCTTGAGCCTGAGTTTGAACCCTGGGTTTACATTGCAGCATAGACATACCCTGAGGATCTCTCTACACTGCAATTAAACGCCCACAGCTGGCCAGGTCAGCTGACTCAGGCTCGGGCTGCAAAATTGCAGTGTAGATGTTTGGGCTTGGGCTTGAACCCAGGCTCTGGGGCCTTCCCCCTCAAAGGGGTCTCAGAACCCAGGCTCCAGTCCAAGCCTGAATGCCTATACTGCAACTTTATAGTCCCGCAGCCCAATCCCTGTGAACCTGAGTCAGCAGACACAGGCCTGCAGTACGTTTCATTGCAGTGTAGATGCACCCTAAATGATGATGAATCTACCATAACCTTGTTAATCAGTTCTAATTGTCAAGATACAAATTTTTAACAGTTATTTCCATTTTAAAATTACCTGGCTTCAGCTGCCTGCAATTGACTCTTGTTATGCTTTTATCTGCTAGTTTAAGGAACCCTGTAATAGCAGATAATGGGAGTATCTTATTTCCCCCTTAACCCAGTGTGACGTTGCACTCTATATGATTTTATGAAAGTATGCTGATGAGTATGAATGTAATATAACTGGAATATGCTTCATGCAAAAGATCTCTTGTAAGGTATCATTACAAAGCTTATAATCTACTGAGTGTGCTCATCTTATTGGTATAAATTTATCACTTGTATCTAAAACTAGAAATATACAATATAACTCTGGGTGCCTATTGTAATTATGCAAAGTGTGAGCCATTAATGGTGGTTTGGAATCTTGATGGCTCCCATTAACCAGGACAATTGGTTGTAAATGGCTCTGTTTTACTTGTGAGTCTTCCTGTATACTGTGTACTGGCAAGTGGGTAATGAAGTCTTACAGTGACATGTGATCATGTAACCTGAACTGTAATCCATCTTTAACCTGGTGTTTTTCCACTGAGAAAGGCAGGGTGGAACTCAGAGGGAGAAAGGATTCCCACCTTATGCAAAAGATATATAAGTGGATGGAACAGAGAAAAGTGGGGCGCCATCATGAGAAATCCCCTAGCTACCACCGGAGCTGGAACAAGGGCTGTACCAGGTGAAAGGATTGTGCCCAGACTAGGAAGGTGTCCAGTCTGTGAAAGAAACTTATTGAAACATCTCTGAGGGTGAGATTTTACCTGTATTCAGTTTTATTACTGTATTAGGCTTAGATTTGTGTGTTTTATTTTATTTTAGTTGGTAATTCACTTTGTTCTGTCTGTTACTACTTGGAACCACTTAAATCCTACTTTCTGTATTTAATAAAATCACTTTTTACTTACTAATTAACCCAGAGTATGTATTAATACCTGGGGGAGGGAGGCAAACAGCTGTGCATATCTCTCTATCAGTGTTATAGACGGCAAACAATTTATGAGTTTACCCTGTATAAGCTTTATACAGGATAAAATGGATTTATTTGGGGTTTGGCCCCCATTGGGAGTTGGGCATCTGAGCATTAAAGACAGGAACACTTCTGTAAGTTGCTTTCAGTTAAGCCTGCAGCTTTGGGGCGCGCGGTTCAGACGCTGGGTCTGTGTTGGAGCAGACTGGTGTGTCTGGCTCAAGAAGAGAGGGGGCTGGAGTCCTAAGCTGCCAAGGCAGGAAAGCAGGGGCAGAAGTAGCCTTGGCACATCAGTTGGCAGTTCCCAAAGGGGTCTCTCTGAAACAACCCATCACACCTAGTATGTGTGTCTTTGACTTGGTCCCCCAGAGATTTCTGTACCTTGACTAGATGTATCTACAATCTACTCTCAACTCCTTCACACCTCCCCACATAGCCTCAACTCCAAATGATATGCACTACTGATGATCCTAAGTACTAAAAATTATGAATCACTGTCAGGTCCCCAAAAAACTGTAAAATTAAAACAAAATTGTGTCTTTTTTTTTTTTAATTTGCCGTCACTTTTCAGAGCCTTTAGAATGCACCCAAGTCACATTTTCAAGCTTTTCTCCAGAATCATGAGGGCTAAAAGCTACCATTTAAAAAAAAAAAGGCAGGAGGGGGTGTGTAATAACCTTAGTCCCAGATTTGGACCTTAGCGTCCAAAATATGGGGGTTAGCATGAAAACCTCCAAGCTTAGTTACCAGCTTGGACCTGGTACCTGCTGCCACCACCCAAAAAATTAGAGTGTTTTGGGGCACTCTGGTCCCTCTGAAAAACCTTCCCTGGGGACCCCAAGACCCAAATCCCTTGAGTCTCACAACAAAGGGAAATAATCCTTTTTCCCTTCCCCCCTCCAGGTGCTCCTGGAGAGATACACAGACACAAGCTCTGTGAAACTACACAGAGAGACTCCCCCTCTCTGTTCCCAATCCTGGAAACAAAAAGTACTTTCCTATTCCCCCAGAGGGAATGCAAAGTCAGGCTAGCAATCCAACACACAAATCTCCCCTTGATTTCTTCCTCCCACCAATTCCCTGGTGAGTACAGACTCAATTTCCCTGAAGTAAAGAAAAACTCCAACAGGTCTTAAAAGAAAGCTTTATATAAAAAGAAAGAAAAATAAGTACAAATGTTCTCTCTGTATTAAGATGATACAACACAGGGTCAATTGCTTAAAAGAATATTGAATAAACAGCCTTATTCAAAAAGAATACAAATCAAAGCACTCCAGCACTTATATTCATGCAAATACCAAAGAAAAGAAACCATATAACTTACTATCTGATCTCTTTGTCCTTACACTTAGAAACAGAAGACTAGAAAGTAGAACTACTTCTCCAAAGCTCAGAGAAAGCAGGCAGCCAGAAAACAAAGACCTTAGACACAAAATTCCCTCCACCCAAAGTTGAAAAAATCCGGTTTCCTGATTGGTCCTCTGGTCAGGTGCTTCAGGTGAAAGAGACATTAACCCTTAGCTATCTGTTTATGACACGCCCCCCAAATTGCAGACAGTGGGGAAGCTCACTGGCGGCGATTTCCTTCTAGAACTTGAAAATAAACAGATTACTACAACACATACACCTTTACATATACTCCTAAGTATATAACTAACAGACTTCTACATTTTAAGAACACTTTTTAACTACTGAATTCTGGGAAACTCTCACGGGAGAGTGCATCAGCTACTTTGTTAGAAGCTCCTGTGATGTGTTGAATTTCAAAATCAAAATCTTGGAGAGCTAAACTCCAACGAAGAAGTTTCTTGTTGTTCCCCTTGGCAGTATGAAGCCACTTTAGTGCAGCATGGTCAGTTTGTAGTTGGAACCGCCGTCCCCAAACATATGGGCGTAGCTTTTCCAGGGCGTACACAATGGCATAGCATTCCTTTTCACTGACTGACCAGTGACTTTCCCTCTCAGACAGTTTCTTGCTGAGAAACACGACAGGATGGAAGTTGTGATCTGTTGCTTCCTGCATGAGCACTGCTCCTATACCACGCTCAGATGCATCCGTGGTTACTAGGAATGGCTTGTCAAAGTCCGGGGCCCTGAGCACAGGGTCAGACATGAGCGTTGCCTTAAGTTGGGTAAAGGCCTTTTGACACTCATCAGTCCACTTAACTGCATTTGGCTGGGTCTTTTTGGTCAGGTCGGTCAGTGGGGCAGCGATTTGGCTGTAGTGTGGTACAAATCGCCTGTAGTATCCGGCCAAGCCTAAGAAGGATTGGACCTGCTTCTTTGACTTTGGGACAGGCCACTTTTGGATAGCATCCACCTTGGCCTGTAGGGGGTTTATGGTTCCTCGACCCACCTGGTGCCCCAGGTAAGTCACTCTGTTTTGGCCTATTTGACACTTTTTGGCCTTAACAGTTAGTCCGGCCTGCCTGATGTGCTCAAAGACCTTTTCCAGGTGTAGTAGGTGTTCGGGCCAGGAGTCTGAAAAAATGGCCACATCATCGAGGTAGGCAACTGCAAATTCTCCCAGTCCAGCTAGTAGACCATCTACCAGCCTCTGGAAGGTGGCGGGTGCATTTCGAAGGCCGAAAGGAAGGACATTGAATTCATACACCCCCGCATGGGTGACGAATGCTGACCTCTCCTTGGCAGGTTCATCTAGCGGTACTTGCCAGTACCCCTTGGTTAAGTCTATTGTAGAGATGAACTGGGCACGTCCCAACTTTTCCAATAGCTCATCGGTACGTGGCATTGGATAGTTGTCCGGACGAGTTACAGCATTTAGCTTACGGTAGTCCACGCAAAAGCGTATTTCCCCATCTGGTTTGGGTACCAGAACCACTGGAGATGCCCATGCACTGGTAGATGGGCGGATTATACCCATCTGTAGCATGTTCTGGATCTCCCGTTCTATAGCAGCTTGGGCATGAGGAGACACTCGGTAAGGTGGGGTTCTGATTGGGTGAGCATTACCTGTATCAATGGAGTGGTATGCCCGTTCAGTCCGTCCTGGGGTGGCTGAGAACAATGGGGCGAAGCTAGTGCACAGCTCCTTGATTTGTTGCCGCTGCAGACGTTCCAGGGTGGTTGAGAGGTTCACCTCTTCCACGCCACCGTCTTTTTTCCCGTCGTAGTAGACACCGTCAGGCCACTCAGCATCCTCTCCCTGGACTGTAAACTGACAAACCTGTAAGTCTCTGGAATAGAAAGGCTTGAGAGAATTAACATGGTACACTTTAGGCTTTAGTGAGGAATTGGGAAATGCTATGAGGTAGTTTACAGCTCCCAGGCGCTCTTGGACCGTGAATGGCCCTTCCCATGATGCTTCCATCTTATGGGCCTGTTGCGCCTTCAAGACCATAACCTGGTCTCCTACCTTGAAGGACCGATCTCTGGCATGTCTGTCATACCAGGCCTTTTGCTCTTCTTGAGCATCCTTTAGGTTCTCTCTAGCAAGGGCTAAAGAGTGTCGGAGGGTGCTTTGTAGGTTGCTTACAAAGTCCAGAATGTTAGTTCCTGGAGAAGGCGTAAACCCCTCCCATTGCTGCTTCACCAACTGTAATGGCCCCTTAACCTCGTGACCATACACAAGTTCAAATGGTGAAAACCCTAAACTGGGATGTGGTACAGCCCTGTAGGCAAACAGCAACTGCTGCAACACTAGGTCCCAATTATTGGAGAATTCGTTGATGAATTTTCGTATCATGGCCCCCAAAGTTCCATTGAACCTTTCCACCAGGCCATTGGTTTGATGGTGGTATGGGGTGGCAACCAAGTGATTCACCCCATGAGTTTCCCACAGTTTTTCCATGGTCCCTGCCAGGAAATTAGACCCTGAATCTGTAAGGATGTCAGAGGGCCAACCTACCCTGGCAAAGATGTCTGTTAGGGCCAGGCACACAGTGTTAGCCCTGGTGTTGCCTAGAGCGACTGCTTCTGGCCATCGGGTAGCAAAGTCCACTAAAGTCAGTACATACTGCTTTCCTCTGGGCGTCTTATTTGTGAAAGGACCCAGAATATCCACAGCTACTCGCTGAAATGGGACCTCAATTATGGGGAGTGGCTGGAGAGGGGCCTTGACCTGGTCTTGAGGCTTACCCACTCTTTGGCATACCTCACAAGACCGGACATACTTGGCAACGTCCTTGCCCATCCCCTCCCAGTGGAAGGACTTCCCCAACCGGTCCTTGGTTCTGTTCACCCCAGCATGGCCACTGGGATGATCATGGGCTAAGCTTAAGAGCTTCCCCCGGTACTTAGTTGGAACCACCAACTGTTTTTGCGGCTGCCATTCTTCCCGGTGTCCACCAGAAAGAATTTCCTTGTATAAAAGTCCTTGGTCTATAACAAACCGGGATCGATTAGAAGAGCTGAGAGGCGGTGGGGTGCTCCGTGCCGCCGCCCAAGCTTTCTGAAGGCTGTCATCCGCTTCCTGCTCAGCCTGGAACTGTTCCCTTGAGGCTGGGGTCACCAGTTCTTCCTCAGACTGTGGACTTGGGCTTGGTCCCTCTGGAAGCGATGTAGGTGATGGGGTTGTTTCCGTTGCTGGTGAACCGCTCTCCGCTGGTGCACCTGAGGGTATTTCAGGCTCTGGCTGAGCCTTTTGGGTATGGCTGTCTTTTGCTTCTGCCAGTTCTGGCTCGCTGGCGCCCTCTGGCTTTGAGTTTGAAGATGTGGTTGCACTTGCTGGTGCTGGTTGCTGTTCCAGTTCCGGGCCTGGGACTGGAGGTGCTGTGGCTGTTTCAGTGGTTGGCATGGAATCCGGGTCCACTACCTCTGTCTGGGTCTCTGGTAACACAGACGGGGCCTCTGTGGACGGCTCAGGAACAGGAATGGGTCTGGAAGCTTGCCTGGTTTGGCTACGTGTAACCATTCCCACTCTCTTGGCCCGCCTCACCTGGTTGGCCAAGTCTTCCCCCAGTAGCATGGGGATAGGATAATTGTCATAGACTGCAAAAGTCCACATTCCTGACCAGCCTTTGTACTGGACAGGCAGTTGAGCTGTAGGCAAGTCTACAGCTTGTGACATGAAGGGGTAAATTGTAACTTTGGCCTTTGGGTTGATGAATTTGGGGTCAACGAAGGATTGGTGGATAGCTGACACTTGTGCCCCCGTGTCTCTCCACGCAGTAACCTTCTTTCCGCCCACTCTCAAATTTTCCCTTCTCTCCAAGGGTATTTGAGAGGCATCCGGGCCTGGGGATCTTTGGTGTGATGGTGGTGTAATGAATTGCACTCGCATGGTGTTCTTGGGACACTTGGCCTTGATATGTCCCAGTTCATTACACTTAAAGCATCTTCCATCTGATGGGTCACTGGGCCGAGGTGAGTTACTGGAGACTGGTGAGGTTGAAGGGTAGGGTATCTGTGGCTTTACTTGGGTAGTATGTGGGGTCTTTGGCTGTCCTCGGTTGTAGGGTTTATGGTCTGTGTGCCCCCTGGGGTAATCGTTCCCCTTGACAGTAGCTTTCTTGCTTTCTGCCAGTTCCATCCATTTGGCTCCAATCTCCCCCGCCTCAGCGATATTCTTGGGGTTTCCATCTTGTATGTACCGTGTGATGTCTTCAGGAACACCATCCAAGAACTGCTCCATTTGTATGAGGAGGTTCAGTTCTTCCAAGGTTTGAATGTTGTTTCCTGTTAGCCAGGCCTCATAGTTTTTTGCAATGTAGTAGGCGTGTTTGGGAAATGACACCTCTGGTTTCCACTTTTGGGTTCTGAAGCGCCGACGGGCATGATCTGGGGTTATCCCCATCCTGTATCTGGCCTTGGTTTGAAAAAGTTTATAGTCATTCATTTGCTGCTTAGGCATTTCAGCTGCCACCTCTGCTAAAGGTCCACTGAGGTGTGGCCTTAATTCTACCATGTACTGGTCTTCGGGGATGCTGTACCCAAGACAGGCTCTTTCAAAGTTTTCCAAGAAGGCCTCGGTGTCATCACCTGCCTTGTAGGTGGGAAATTTCCTGTGCTGTGGAGCAATATTTGGCGCCGGGTTGTTAGGGTTGGCTGGCACAGGCAGCCCAGCTTTTGCCATCTCCAGTTCATGTTTTCTCTGTTTTTCCTTCTCTTCATTCTCTTTTTGTTGTTTTTCCATTTCTTTTTGTTGTTTTTCCATTTCTTTTTGGTGTTTTTCCATGTCTCGGCGGTGGGCCGCCTCCTCTTCTTCTTGCTTCCTTCTGTGGGCCAACTCATCTTCTGCTTGTTTCCTTCGGTAGGCCATCTCTTCTTCTTCTAGTTTTCTTTTGTGTGCTGCCTCTTTGGCTGCCTGTTCTCTTTGGTAGGCTGCCTCTTTGATCTGTTCTTCTCTTTCTTTCATCTCCATCTCTTTTTGTTTTATTTCCAGTTGTCGCCTGTGTTCAGCTTCTTTGATTTGTTCTTCGGCGTCAATTTTTGCCTTAGAAGTCATGGTTCCTGTTTTCTTGTGTTGGGGTGCCCTCCGGTGTTTATCTTCTGAACTGCAGGTTCTCTGTTGCCTCCTGAAGTCTGCCTAGCAACAGTGCCTTTAGCTAATTTTCCTTTTCTCTCTCTAGCTAATGTTCAATGAAGGGAAACCAGAAAAACCACTTTATTTGCATGCCTATAAGTGCTGGTACTTGCCTCCTAATGGGAGGGCTATTGCATGACAAAAGACCCTTAACATGCAAGCCACAAACTGCGAGAGAGAGCAGAAAAAAAATTCTCTCTGGTTCCCTTTTAAAACCAACTGTTTCTCTCTGCTAAAAAGCCCTTAGCAGAGAAAAGAAAAATATAATATTCCTACTGGCTTCTGGATTCTGTCTAGATCATCCCACCAGCTCCCACTCATGTAATAACCTTAGTCCCAGATTTGGACCTTAGCGTCCAAAATATGGGGGTTAGCATGAAAACCTCCAAGCTTAGTTACCAGCTTGGACCTGGTACCTGCTGCCACCACCCAAAAAATTAGAGTGTTTTGGGGCACTCTGGTCCCTCTGAAAAACCTTCCCTGGGGACCCCAAGACCCAAATCCCTTGAGTCTCACAACAAAGGGAAATAATCCTTTTTCCCTTCCCCCCTCCAGGTGCTCCTGGAGAGATACACAGACACAAGCTCTGTGAAACTACACAGAGAGACTCCCCCTCTCTGTTCCCAATCCTGGAAACAAAAAGTACTTTCCTATTCCCCCAGAGGGAATGCAAAGTCAGGCTAGCAATCCAACACACAAATCTCCCCTTGATTTCTTCCTCCCACCAATTCCCTGGTGAGTACAGACTCAATTTCCCTGAAGTAAAGAAAAACTCCAACAGGTCTTAAAAGAAAGCTTTATATAAAAAGAAAGAAAAATAAGTACAAATGTTCTCTCTGTATTAAGATGATACAACACAGGGTCAATTGCTTAAAAGAATATTGAATAAACAGCCTTATTCAAAAAGAATACAAATCAAAGCACTCCAGCACTTATATTCATGCAAATACCAAAGAAAAGAAACCATATAACTTACTATCTGATCTCTTTGTCCTTACACTTAGAAACAGAAGACTAGAAAGTAGAACTACTTCTCCAAAGCTCAGAGAAAGCAGGCAGCCAGAAAACAAAGACCTTAGACACAAAATTCCCTCCACCCAAAGTTGAAAAAATCCGGTTTCCTGATTGGTCCTCTGGTCAGGTGCTTCAGGTGAAAGAGACATTAAAAATTAAAACAAAATTGTGTCTTTTTTTTTTTTAATTTGCCGTCACTTTTCAGAGCCTTTAGAATGCACCCAAATCACATTTTCAAGCTTTTCTCCAGAATCATGAGGGCTAAAAGCTACCATTTAAAAAAAAAAGGCAGGAGGGGGTGGAGCTGGGATTCTCACTCACATGCCGTCTGAAGTTGGGGCTGTAAGAAATACGTCAATTATCACAAGACTGATGATGAAATAATGAAAGCGACAACACTGGATATGCCCCTCTTTGAAAGGTGTGAAGGAGTTGAGAGTAGATTGTAGATACATCTAGCCAAGGTACAGAAATCTCTGGGGAACCAAGTCAAAGACACATATACTAGGTGTGATGGGTTGGTTCACAGAGACTCCCCTTGGGAACTGCCAACTGATGTGCCAAGACTACTACTGCCCCTGCTTTCCTGCCTTGGCAGCTTAGGACTCTAGTTAGATAGAATTCTTTATGTAAGAGCTCCTACAAAGGAAATCTGCTTTAGATGAATTTGCATTACAGGCCCTCATCTTGCAGCTCCATTTCTGACTGCCAGGGCCGGCGCTTCCATTAGGCGACCCTAGGTGGTCACCTAGGGTGCCAGGATTTGGGGGGGCGGCATTTTGTGCGCTCCCCATGGGGCGCATGGGAGCTTCCGGTTCTGCTCCCGTCATGCCGCTGAAGAAGGACCTTCTGCCGACGTGCCGCGGAAAACAGCGGCAGGCAATTGAGCACCTCAATGACTGCCGCTGTCACCTGCGGCATTTCGGAGGAGGATCCTTCTTCGGCGGCGCCATGGGAGTGGAACCGGAAGCTCCCGTGCGCCCTGTGGGTAGCACACAAAATGCCACCCCCCGAATTCTGCCTAGAGTGCCAGAAATTCTGGCGCCGCTCCTGCTGACTGCTTCTCATGCACACAGCAAGACAGGCCCTGCCAACCTGCATCTCCCTGGAAGGGCAATTAAATATTTTGCCCAGTGTGAAAGGAATATCAGCTTTTTGGTTAAACACATTTCATTGTTAATCTACACTAAAGCTTTTGTGAAGCTAATTTTGGAAATCACTCTATAATATTGAATAATAAACTTCAGGAGGATCATGCAAAAGTATTTGCAATGACTATAGCTAGGGCTCCATGTCTGTCACAGAGGTCACAAAAGTTATGGATTCCATGACTTTCCACGACCTCTGTGACTTTTGCAGCAGCTGGTGTGGCTGACCACAGGGCTGCCTGAGTAGTGGTCCTGGGGGTAGCGAGAGCAGCGGCGGCTGGGTGGCCCAGGGGCAGCCAGAGCCACTGCTGGTTGGTGGGCCCCCAGCAGCTCGTGCTGCTGGCCTTGGTAGCCCCCAGCAGCTGGTACTGCTGGCCCCTGAGCCTCCCCTATCCAGAGCAGCATCCCCATCCAGTTAAGATTTAATCAGGGGTATATAGTAAAAGTCATAGACAGGTCACAGGTGTGATTTTTTGTTTATTGCTCGTGACTTGTCCATGACTTTTACTAAAAATACCTGTGACTAAATCATAGCCTTAACTATAGTTGATTCTGGGCTTGTTCTTGGAGCCCTTATGAGACTATTCAAAAGAGTAAGGGCTATAGACTTTGACCATTCAAGTTGAATAGCATCCCAGCTGTTATGCCAGTGAGGCTAACTGAGTAAAAAAATAAACAACCACTCCTCCAACATATTTTTTATATCTTTAAAAAACCCTGTCATTTTTGTTGATCTCATATTAGGTAGATTTTCTAGGTGCCAACCCTCCATATTTCCGTAGACTATTTTATGGCTCACTAAGTCTTACAAGTGGTGGGATTGTAAAGTTTTGTCTCTGGGCTAGCACAGCATTGTAGAATAGTGACTGTCAGGGCTGGCTCCAGGCACCAGCGTAGCAAGGAGGTGCCTGGGGCAGCCAATGAAGAGGGGCAGTATGTCCAGCTCTTCGGCGGTGGGTCCTGTCATGGTATAATCCCCCACTCTGAACCTTAGCGTCCAAAAGATGGGGTACCAGCATGAATTCCTCTAAGCTCAATTACCAGCTTAGTACTTGTAGCGCTGCCACCAACCAGGAATTCCAGTGTCTGGTACACTCTGGTCCCCTCAACACCTTGTCCGGGGACCCCCAAGACCCAGTCCCTCTGGATCTTAACACAAGGAAAGTAAACCCTTTCCCTCACCGTTGCCTCTCCCAGGCTTCCTTTCCCTGGGTTACCCTGGAAGATTACTGTGATTCAAACTCCATGAATTTTAAAACAGAGAGGAAAATTCACCTTCCCTCCTCCTTCTCTCTCCCCCTCCCAGACTCTCCCTGAGGGAGAAAGTAATCCTAACACAGAGAGAAAATTAACCTCTCTCTCCCCCTTCCCTCCTTTTTCCCCACCAGTTCCCTGGTGGATCCAGACCCAGTCCCCTGGGGTCTCACCAGAATAAAAAAATAATCAGGTTTTTAAACAAGAAAAGCTTTTAATTAAAGAGAGAAAAACAGTAAAAATTATCTTTGTAAATTTAAGATGGAATATGTTACAGGGTCTTTCAGCTATAGACACTGGGAATACCCTCCCAGCCTAAGTATACAAGTACAAATTAAAATCCTTTCAGCAAAATACAAATTTGAACTCCTTCCAGCCAAATACACATTTGCAAATAAAGAAAACAAACATAAGCCTAACTCGCCTTATCTATCTAGTACTCACTATTCTGGACATAAGAGACTGTATCAAAGAGATTGGAGAGAAACCTGGTTGCACGTCTGGTCCCTCTGAGCCCAGAGAGAACAACCACCAAATCCTAACAGCACACACAAAAACTTCCCTCCCTCAAGATTTGAAAGTATCCTGTCCCCTGATTGGTCCTCTGGTCAGGTGACAGCCAGGCTCACTGAACTTGTTAACCCTTTACAGGCAAAAGAGACATGAAGCACTCCTGTTCTATTAACCCTTAACTATCTGTTTATGACAGGTCCCTTAGTCCCTGTCGGAGCGAAGGACTTGCCGCTGAATTGCTGCCATAGAATAAAGTGGTGGTAGAATTGCTGCCGATCGTGATCGCTGCTGTTTTTTTGTTTGTTTGGTTTGTTTTTCTGCTTGGGGTGGCAAAAACGCTAGAGCCGGCCCTGGTGACTGTTCTTTGTCACGTTTTTAGAGTCATAGACTTTAAGGTCAGAAGGGACCATTATGATTGTCTAGTCTGACCTCCTGCACAACATAAGCCAAAGAATCTCACCCACCCACTCCTGTATAAACCCCTAACCTATATCTGAAATCATGGTTTAAAGACTTCAAGGTGCAGAGAATCCTCCAGCAAGTGACCTGTTCCCCACACTGCAGAGGAAGGCAAAAAAAACCCAGTGCCTCTGCCAATCTGCCCTGGAGGAAAATTCCTTCCCAACCCCAGATATGACAATCAGCAAAACCCTGAGCATGTGGGCAAGACTCACTAGCCAGACACCCAGGAAAGAATTCTCTGTAGTAACTCAGATCCCACCCCATCTAACATCCCATCATAGGCCATTGGGCGTATTTACCGTTAATAGTCAAAAGATCAATTAATTGCCAAAATTAGGCTCTCCCATCATACCATCCCCTCCATAAACTTGTGAAGCTTAGTCTTGATGCCAGATATGTCTTTTGCCCCCACTGCTCCCATGGGAAGGCTGTTCCAGAACTTCACTCCTCTGATGGTTAGAAAGCTTCATCTAATCTCAAGTCTAAACTTCCTGATGGCCAGTTTATATTCATTTGTTCTCATGTCCACATTGGTACAGAGCTTAAATAGTTCCTCTCCCTCCCTGGTTTTTATTCCTCTGATATATTGATAGAGAGCAATCATATCTCCCCTCAGCCTTCTTTCGGTTAGGCTAAACAAGCCAAGCTCTTTCAGTCTCCTTTCATAAGACAGGTTTTCCATTCTTCGGACCATCTTAGTAGCCCTTCTCTGTACCTGTTCCACTTTGAATTCATCCTTCTTAAACATGCACACAGTATTCCAGATGAGGTCTCACCAGTACCTTGTATAACGGTACTAACACCTTATCTCTACTGGAAATATCTCGCCTGATGCATCCCAAGACAGCATTAGCTTTTTTCATGGCCCTATCACATGAGTGGCTCATAGTCATCCTGTGATCAACCAATACTCTGAGGTCCTTCTCCTCCTCTGTTACTTCCAACTGATGAGTCCCCAACTTATAACAAAAATTATTCTTATTAATCCCTAAATGCATGATCTTGCACTTTTCACTATTAAATTTCATACTATTACTATTACTCCAGTTTACAAGGTCATCCAGATCTTCCTGTATGATATCCCGGTCCTTCTCTGTATTGGCAATGCCTCCCAGCTTTGTGTCATCCGCAAACTTTATTAGCACACTCCTACTTTTTGTGCCAAGATCAGTAACAAAAAGATTAAATAAGATTGGTCCCAAAATCAATCCCTGAGGAACTCCATTAGTAACCTCTCTCCAGCCTGAGAGTTCACCTTTCAGTATGACCCATTGTAGTCTCCCCTTTAATCAGTTCCTTTTCCACCTTTCAATTTTCATATTGATCCCGCTCTTTTCCAATTTAACTAATAATTCCTCATGTGGAACCATATCAAATGCCTTACTGAAATCGAGGTAAATCAGATTCACTGTGTTTCCTTTGTCTAAAAAAATCTGTTACCTTCTCAAAGAAGAAGATCAGGTTGGTTTGGCATGATCTACCTTTTGTAAAAATGTTCTTGTTGTAATAAGGGTTAAAGAGAAGCAGCAAAGCTAAAGCCCACTGTAAAAAATATTGTAGCATTCTATGGTAATAACTAAAACATATTAAGCTTTAGTGTTTTGGAATATTATTGTAGAATACAGTAGGTGTTTGTTAGGGATTATACTGTAAGACAGTAGCACTTTAGTGACTTGGGATCTAAAAGGGCCCTGTCATGCTGGCTGGAGTGGCTCATGGCCATGAGTGCCAACCTTAGAGCAGACTGTCAAAAAGCAGGGCGGAAATCCCAAACTGGTTGTATGTTTCTATAATTAGATTTCATCAACTCAATAACAGGTGTGAACTCCTAAAGTGCAACAACAGTCTTACCACGGAGTCACAGACAGCCCCCTTGGGCATTCTAGACTAACTTGCCACCCAGGCAAGCTGGACTATGTGATAGATGATCACTTACACCAAAAATCACAACAATATTCAGGTTACTCCCAGTCCCAAAAGGACCAGTCACTTACCCCAGGCCAGTTATACTCAGATCTCAAACTGAAGTCAATGCCTGTAGCCAGTCCTGTAATAAACTAACTAAAGATTTATTAACTAAGAAAAGAAATGAAAGTTATTTACAGGGTTAAGACATGAAATACACACACACAAAAACATACACATACTTGCAGTCTTAAGATTTAAAAAGGTAACATAAGGTTCTATAATAAGCAGCTGTATATATCCTTTAGGGCTGACTCATGCCAAGCAGCAAGGGGATCTCTTGCTTATGTTTAGAAATCTTTGCCCCTCGGAGTCCAGACAGCATGAAAGAGACCCAGTTTCTCCCTGTCAGAGATTTTTATCTTCTTCACCTCAGATCCCAAACTGATGGGATGAGTTCATGTGCAGGCCTTCCCTTCCGGGATGGAGTGAGGAATGCAATCAACAAGGTCTCTGTCCTTTGATGCTACCCATTGGCTCATCTGGCTTCAGTGGGCCATCTTGTGTGCTGGATGAGCACTATACCTTAATTAATGCTTCTTTTCCTGTTTGGTGAGTTATATAATTACAGAGGTTTACAGTGCAAACACTCAATATAACTTTATACCATTGGTTACAGAGGTTATAAGTGAGATCAATACATGCAGCATCCTACACTGTTCATAAGGTCTAGACACCAAACTCACTCTTATAATATTAATATCTACTTTAACTGTATCTTCCACTGTTGTATGCAGTGTTGTTGTAGCCATGTTATTCTGAAGACATTACAGAGACAAGTGGATGAGGTAATATCTTTTATTGGATCAACTTCTGTTGGTGAAAGAGACAAGCTTTCGAGCTACACAGAGCTCTTCTTCAAGTCTGGGAAAAGTACTCAAGAGCATCAGAGCTAAATACAAGATCTAACAGTGTTCAATATATGCTATGCTAAACTATCTGTTCAATCTTGTATTTAGCTGTGACACTCCGATTATGTTTCCCAGACATGAAGAAGAGCTCTGTATAGCTCAAAAGCTTGTGTCTCTCACCAACAGAAGTTGGTCCGATAAAAGATATTACCTCACTCACCTTGTCTCTCTATTTTAACTATACTAACCCACAGGTAAGCCAGACTGGTTTCCATCTATGCATGGTTCAATGAGGCCTGAGGCTTGCCATGAGCTGGCACCTGGTCTGCCAGAGTCACAGGCCCTCTCATCAAATACAGTGCAAGATAATCTTTGAGTAAAAGATGTATTACTGAACAGTTGCCAGTCCTTTAAGGTTGCTCGCAAACCACCACAAAGCCTCAATTATTTCTCCCCAGCAATAAATAAAACAGTTTTACAAAAAGCAAATATATTTTATTGTCTGTTCCATTGTTTGAGAGCACTGTAATATGCAAGAACATCTGGATAACAACAAAAGAAACTCTCAGCAAACAGGAAGGCAGAATTGTTTTACACTAATTGCAACATAATTTACAGTAATTACGTGCTGTGTTGCAGACTAGTAGAGGAATATTAGAAACATCAATAAAAAATACAATTGGACATTTTTTCCATTTGCAATGTGTTTAAGAATTGAGAGAGGAATTATGCCTGCTCAACTTCAGAAAGAGATGTTTGATACAGTGGAAAAGTGAGGGAGCTGAGTCTGAATTACCCAAGACAACTCCTTTAGCAGAAAGAGAATCTTCCATCATCAGAAAGGGCCACCTGGAAAAGTCCTGGCTCCCTGCCAACATCACCCTTTAACAATTACTTGTCATGCACTTTCTGTAAAACTGTTCATAGTGGCACAATCTGGAGTGTAGGCAAAGGTCCTACTGGAGGAGCAACATATTCCTCTTCTCTCAGTAACCGCAACAAGATGTTGTTCTTATTTTTTGGCCAGCTATAAATGTGAGTGTTCTGAAGCCAGGTAGGCACATGTTCCTGCAAATGAGAAAAAACAAACCAAAACCATAACCACATAAAATCCCCTGACTGCGTATCACTTTCGTGCAGAAACCTCCCAGCAGTGCTATTAGACTCTGCCATACAACCGTCACTGTGTCTCTGCTATAGCCATTTCTCACAACACTGACAAGTAATTAGTCACACTTGGATTTTTATTTAGTTTTTGAAACAGGTTGAGTCTATGTATTGCTCAGCTGCATAACTCATCACGAAAAAACATGTGTATAACATTTTTATTTTAGCATGCTATGGTGCTAACCATCATTCATGTTTTAATTTACTCTTCACTGATATCAGTAACTATTAGACAAATGCCTAAAATGGTCATCACCATAGTATCCAGACAGTATGAACATTTATATAGTGCCATATATTTACATGGTACTTAATGAACAAAGAGTAAAAATTTCCCCCAGATGGAAGGATAGAAACTGATTATTTAGAACAACAGGTTTGCATATGACTCATGAGAAGTATTAATAAAGTCAATGTACTGACTGAGTTTAGTTGGGTTTTTTTCACTTTAGCATTTTGTTTGCCCTCTGATTTTACAGGGTTCATCTGAGAGCAAACTGATCTTCTTACAGCCCTTGGTTATCAGGGAATATATAGCAAAATATACCAAAACTACTGTGGACTCTCAAATGCTTTGTGTGTGTTAGCACACAGAAAATCACTGGCTTAGATTCCATTGGGATACTGTGAGGTTATGTTTGTTGTTATTTATAAAACAAATCAATAAAACATATACATATCTATTACTTGTCTATTCTCATTTAGAATATGGGATGAAAATTAATGACTAACTAAATTATCTGTTTTGATCCTTTGGCTAGTGATACATAGTGTTCTAAACAGCACATTGTTTGGGCATTCATGTAAGGAATTAAATGCTTAATATTTTTACCTAAATCACTGAGGTTACCATTCTGTTGGCTTAATGCAAGTGCTGAATCAGCTGCCAGATCTGAGAGCTGGCAAGACCCAGGTTCCCTGTAGTATTATACAAGTAGAGGCTGGAAAAGCCCACTCAGTCTTTGGCTTAAGCTGCTTGTCACAATTTCTTCTCCCTTCAGTATTTATTTAGTTTCATAATGAAAACTATCTAGACCAGTTGGCTCCTATTGTTTCCTTGGTGGTGAACTTTATTCCATATACAAACAGTTCTCAAATTTTTTCTTACAGGGGACTACTTATGGAGTTCCAAACCCTATCATGTATTATTACCCTTCCAAGCACAGATCCCTTCACCTTCTGATGACAATTGCTTGATTACATTAAAAATTATTACCAGAACAGTATAAAGGAAGCAAAATAAAAATGAAGTTGGGTTAATATGATGAGTGTGGCTTCCTGTTTACATCATTCCGCTTTGCATCCATACTGTTTATTTCCTCTCTACAGGTGTCAGGTTTACATACATTGGTACCCACACCTCCCCATACTTCCTACAGCCCTCTCACTATATAATCTATCCAGGTCACTTTACAGTTTGGTTCTTTCCTGAAGTACATTCACTACCCCTACAATTGTAGTGTCATTAGCAAATTTTATGAAGATTGATCTTACCCCTAGAAACATGAAATAAAGATTGCAGTCACAAAGGCTGTAGAGATGGTCCTAAATTTGTAGTTTAATTGAGAAAGGCACCTCTCGAAAACCTTAGTGTCCTAGACTGGGACACTAGCAGGAAGTGTCATTGCTTGAAGACAGATGTTTCACCACTCTGACAGGGACAGCTCAGCAGGACACCTGGAAACTCTCCTTGGATAACTCTTTGAGAACCACTGCCATATGCTAGGTAGTCTCACAATAAACTAATTTTGGCTGAACTTTGTATAAGTGTGCTATTCTTGTATCTGACATTAGGCCCAAATAGACCTGCAGCATCCATCTTGTCTATTCACTTCTGAATCTTGTACCATTCTTAGGGTATGTTTACACTTCAAACTGAAGGTCTAAATTCCAGCCCAAGGAGACATACCCACATGAGCTTTGATCAAGCTAGCATGCTAAAAATAGAGTGTAGCTGCAGCAGTGCATGCAGCAGGAGGGGCTAACCACCTTGAGTCCATACCTGGCTTCTTGGAGGGGTACATACTTGAGGCGTCTAGTCCCTCCAACTGCTCATGACACCACGGTCACACACAGTTTTTAGCATGGTAGTTAAATCAGAGCTAGTGTAAATCTCCTCAAGCTGGAAAATACACCTTCAGCTCAAAGTGTAGAAATACCCTTAATCTCATTTTTTAAAATAATACTACAGTATTCTCTTAAATCTTTTTGAATTACTAAAATCTCAAATTTTGCATATATACTACTCTCAAAAACTGACAAAAGTTAGAATTAACTCTGCCTTATGGGTATGGGTAGAGCTTTAAAAGCTGTAGATAGATGGATAAATAGAAAGAAAACTCAAAGCAATATGCTGTCCTTGATCTGCCTAGAATTCCCATTAATGTCAACCAGGCCCTAAGCTTTAAAAATTTCTACAGCAGGTGTGGAAATGCCTTCATTCCCATGGTTTCACTTTTCTTTCCATTTGAAGAGAAATGCTACTTTGGAAACTTTATGATCTAAAGGTAAAACACTATAGCACCATTCATCCTGAAGGCTCCGAAATGCTTCATAAACTAGAGTCAATTTTTCACAACTTTGGTGCTTAAATGTTAGGTACCTAAATCTATATTTAGGGAACTAAATAAATGATTTGTGTCCACAGATGCTGGGCACACACATCTTCCACTGACGTCCATGCTAGCTACAAGTTTCGGCATTTCTAAAAATCACGCCTTTTATTTTGTTGCCTAAATATAGATTTAGGAGTCTAACATTAGGTAGCCAAGTAAATATAAAAGAATCCTTCCATCCACCATTGAAATACAGAAACCACATGGATCTAATGTGTAGAGCCCTGCGCAAAAAAAAAAATGTATATCCACTGATACGGATACGGATATCTGCGGATATAAATTGGTATCTGTGGAGCTGCAGGGCTCTATCAGAAACTGCAGCGGCGAAAGCAGCATGTTGGGTTGCCGCTACCAAGAGCCAGTGCCCCGCGCTGGCAGCTCTTCCGGTGTGGCTGTACCACTCCCACCCCCATCCACTGGGGCTCTGTGACCAGGCAAAGCTACTAGTGAGCCTGGTGCCCACCCCAGTGAGTGGGGCTTGGGGGGTACAGCCACACAAGAGGAGCTGCTGGCAAGGGGCGCCAACTCTTGGGAGCAACGGTCCGACATGCCGCTGCTTTTGCTGCTGTGGTTCCCAGTAGTGCCCTGCAGCTCTGCAGATAGCGATTTATATCTGCATCTGCGGATATAAATTTTGTATGCGCACAGAGCTCTACTAATGTGACAGCTGTTGACAAGCACAACGAAACTAAAGGATAAAACATTTTAGAACAAGAAGTGAAGATGAATACCATATCCATTTGTAATTTCAGCAGGACAATGTAATTACCCATCTGGAACTTGGAAAGGACAATGTATTTGATATTTCTACTGTCGCAAAAATGTGAGGGAGGTCAGTAAGAATCACATGCGGGAAGGATTTTGATTTTACATCTTATTGCCCATTTTCAAATGAATCTTCAAAAATCAACAGTGAGGACAGGTGAAACTGAAGGTTTTGCAAAACCTGTTAGTTTGTCTGATGGGCCCACCACAGCTCACATGATGACCTACGATAACTTAGTATTTCTTGTTTCTTTGATTTTACTTTCTAAAAAAAAAATTGGAAAAACCTCAGGTCCCCATGATCATAAGTCTCTCCCATCAAACCCATCAGCATTATCTCGGGGTAAACTGGCAAAATAATGAGGTGTGAATATAAGAAGCTTGTTTTCCAGATAACTTATGTCAAAGTCAATTAAATTCTTTTACTAGTCAGGAGAATTTGATTCTGCTTTAGTTATTACACTTATTAAGACCAAATATATCATGTTAACATACTGATTAATATTATGGTATATGTTTTATTTGTACATAAAAATGAGGACCATTTGAGTAAAATATTGCTCAGGAAATTATTAACAAGCTCTTATAAAGCACCAAGAAAATGAGTCTTTTTATTCCATTTTGCACGTTGACCAAGAATAATACATGATTAATTATATAACAATTTGTTTTTACCTTCTTAGCATTTGGGAAGAGCACAGGAATGAATCTAAAGTTCATGCTTCCTTGTTGGATAAATTCAATCTGCATCTAAAACAGAACAAATCTGACATTTAATTGAAAAGATTAATCTTATTAGTTAATTTTTCTGTACACATGTCCAGATTACTACACATATAGAACATTCACTGCTTATTCAAACTACTCTTCTGTTAAGATATTTGACCTATGGCTAGTCAACCTTCACTTCTAATTACACCAAGCATCATCTGTGGGGCATATTTATGTGACTTCTCTCTATACAGAAATAAGAGACACAGGAAAGGATTCTTCAAAGCTTTATTGGCTATTTGCCAGTTATCCAGAATCAAATAATTATATTTTTTGGTTGCACCGAGTAATCCTGTCAAATAAATCTAGGATTGCTTAAGTATGACTTGATAAGAAATGCTATTCAGTTTACAAAGTGGTGAAAGCATTAATTTCAATATCTTCACAATTTGGGTCAATTCTGTGTCCTAGCAAGGATGCTAACTAAACCCCTGTCACATGTAGATTTGGGTTTAATCTGATTTAGGGTCTGATGGAAGTAGTGAGAACTGGAAGTGTTGCCAGGATACTGGGCTTAGCTCTCAAGTGGGGGATGGGTTACCTTTGTATTAGCTCGTTCTGGCTGATCAGCAGAGAGCTATTTTGAGACATTTAAATAGGAGGTTAGTTGTGGCAATGTGAGGCCTATAAGGTTATGACATGAGCTCTACAGGGAGCTGACAAGGGAGGAAGAAACAACTAGATTCACAAAAGTATACTGGTCTGATTCTCCTCCCCTGCCAGTCCTGTGCTTAGCTTCACAGTTCCATGTCTCAGTCAGGTTTACCACTGACTGACAGAGCCCACAGCAGGGTGAATTACAGGGAGGATGGTCAGACAGTATTATATCAGATCATGCTGGGGGGGCATGGGAGACCACATAAAAGGTTTAAGATGATGAACTGGAATATCAAAAATTCTGATTTTATAAAACCATAAAAATATGAAAGAATGAGGCACACATGATTAAAAGGATATTGTATTAATCTCAAACTGCATTTCCTAGCCAGTAATACTGGGTACAGGATACTGACGAGATAGGAGGCATTAATGTGAGCACCACAAAGAAAACAAAGAACATGCATTTGGAGAAAGATTTGCTTCTAAGGGGAAATGACGCAGATTCCTTTTAAAATGGCAAACGTGTGCCCTCACTTACCATCCTGTGGATGTATTTAGTATGTAAGCCATGCTCATCCCTGTCCAGCTGGGATTCAGCCCCTTCAACATCCTGTTTGTATTTTGGACTGATTGCTATGATTATCATCACCATCTTCTGTTAGGGAGAAAAGCACTGATATGAAATTGTGAAATTCACTATGTTTCATAGAGGCTGCTTGGAAACCTGCCAGTTTGTATTTTAAGTGCTCTTGATGTTCTTGGCAAATATCAGAGGATTTCATTCATTCTGGCAAGTGAAATACTGTGAAACTCATCCACACTCTTTCCTCTCTCTTTCTTGCAATTGCTACTTTTACATATAAAACACCTAAATGTCAAGGGATAAGATCAACAGATATTAGCGTTGACCAATTTACAGTTGAAACCACAATAATGAAAAGTAACTTATGTGTAATATAGTTATGCCCAGATTTTCAAAAGTGCACATGCTACTACAGTTGTCACTGGGGTCCACACCAGGGACCTTCAGTACCAAAAGTACAGTCCCCTTTCACCTACCGCTTGAGCTCCTTTAACTGGGAGAAAGTAGAATTCTGTATAGTCATTGGGGCCAGATACCACAAGGAGTCATGGTAACTTGCACTGGATCAACATATTACATATGTGCTTTTTTACATGCCTGGCTTGCATGCACACACTGCCAGATGTGTGCACACATGTTGGGGATTGGCATGTACCTATGGCACACACAAAATATCAGACAGATACTCTGTGAAAGAAAGAATGAGTCCAAGAAATCCAATGCATGAAGCTATGCACCAAAATGATAGAAATTAATGCGGTGCTTTCTACTTTGTCAGTGAGTCTCTCTGTTTTTGTTTAATACAATGATTTGGCTTGATCCCAACAAGGACTGAGTACCCAGAACTCCCATGAACTTCAGAGGAAGTTGTAGATGCTGAGGACTCTCAATATCAGGCCCTTAAGTTGTAGCATTATAGTCTTGGCTTTGAAGCAAGCTGCACTTTAGTTTACCTTTACACAGCACATTTATCCATAAAGGCCTCAGCTTCCCAAAGTGCTTTACAGACATAGTAATATACAAACTATATACGGGGAACAGGATCACTGCATTCCCCACTGAAATGCAGCTGCCTTTGGAATGAAACACAGTAATTGCCTTAACCATGCTTAGAAACACTATACAGTAATTTAGGGCAGTATGTGAGGAACAACATATCCAATTGAAACTTCAGACAGAACTTAACTACCAGAGTCCGAGTTTGACTGAAATGCCACAGTTAACACCCTAACTTGTAGAGAAAGAGCTTTGGGATGTTTAACAAACAGAAGGAATTGAGATCTTGGTTTTATGTCTCATTACGTGCCTCTTTTGCTTGTTTTAGTCTAGAACAGGATGAGGATACAATCATTTTCTTTTAAATCACAAATCCTAAATTAAGCTATTGACCTATATGTGTTCTATCAATGGAAAACAAATCACAAGTGGATTGGCTACGGGAGATTTAATGTTCCCCAAAGCTAAGATAGATTAAAAGCAAAGCAGGGCAAAACAATTTCATGCAAATACCCATCTAGCTACTTGTGTTGTGGACCTATTGTTGTACAAAAATGCAGCATCATATTTCACATTCTCTTGTAGAAGCAATGCTGCACCAAATACCCCCAGGTTGAGGATAATGAGGGCACAGGCAGGGACTGCATGCTCAGGAGTCTGGAGCAGGAAAGTTGGAAAGGTTCTTGGGGAAGGAGAGTTGACCACTGGCAGAGAGGGAGATCAAATCAATCAGCCTTGAGGGGAGGGAGAATGTCATGCTAGGCCTGAGGGGACAGACAAGGAGAAAACTTGTGATGTGAGGAAAGGCAGAAATGGATAAAAACTTGGTGGAGTGTGGTGGAGGCAAAGAGAACTGAGGAAAAAGAAACAAATGTACTATGTTCACTCCACTGTTTAATGAAGACAAACACTTTCTCAGAGCTGTACATTCAGTGTAGGTGTGTGCACTTCACATTTAGGTTCTGGTCTCTCACTACTAGTATCAACTCTTAAGAATTTCCCTTGTGCCATCCTTATGGGAAAATATCCAGACAAGATTAGATTGTCTTTACGTACATCACCTAGGTAGCGTTCCATCCACTTAATGATGTCAATGCCTCGTACTGTGTCCTCAAATATATCAATCTGTAAGAGAAGGAGAGCTGGAGATTACTACTTCCCCATTGTTCAGTTGCAGGTCCTGAGGATTGTGAAGATGGGACAGGGACAGGAGAATTTCTTGGAACATTTGTAAAAAGTTTACCAAACAAATTTTAAAGTCAAATAGTGTACTTAAAGATTCAGAGTCTTAAGTGTTCACTATTCCTAGGTGAAAGACAGATTAGTATTTACATATCAAAATCACTGCCTTTTTTTTTTACTTTAACATAGCTACTTATTACATGTTTTCAGAAAGTCCCAATCAAAGACAGTTATAGTTCAAACCAGAGTGAAACTCCACACAAATTGATGACATTATCCAAAAGCGCTGAAAATTTAAATTATGGTTTTGAGAATATTCCTGAAGTGCCTAGTCTGTTCCTCCACTTCTGTGGCTTCTGAATCTCCCATTTACTACCCCCATCCCAACTCTTCAACACCAAACACACACAACATTCTCTCACCCACAGCACACCCCAACCCCCAACCCAACCCATTATTTCCCTAAATTGGCATCATTGCAAAGAATACATGAATTTATGTCCAAGACTATTTATCAGAAAAGATCCACAGCTTTCTTCCTGCAAAATTTCACAATGAATATCTGAGCTTGGCAAGCATATCAGCAAGGCTATTGCTATTAGAAGCAGCAATCCAGGCTGCAAAGAGTGCCGAAGGGCAGGGGACTTCATTGTAATGAGTATGATCAGCCTCAATCAGCTCTCTGCAAGCTTCATGAGCTCCATAAATTGACAGTCTATGACACTGGCTAATGAAGTACATTTTAACAATTCCAAGGTTTTGCTAGTCTCTGTTTTTCTCTTCTTTAAAAATAATGAGTGAATATATTTGGGTACCTGCTTTGATATCATTTTTCTACATTTGTTACTCTGTCTCCAGAGGTGATATCAACAGTCTTCATATTAATTGGTCATATTTAGAATCAAAATACTATAAATAAGCATAGCTTGAGCCTCTGGAAAAAGGCTTTGATTCAAGAAAGCAAGCAAGCACATGCTTAACTTCCATTAAGTCCTATTAAGCTTAAAGTTAGCCATGTGCTTAAGTGCTTTCCTGAATTGGGGCCAAAGAGGCCAAAGAGTGGAGGTGGGAGAATCAGACAGCTTATGTTCTTGAAATAAGAAAAAAATGAGTGAAAATTGGCTTCTATGGATATCAAGTCCTGGAACCTTTGTGGATGATGCTTCTAGAGGTGAGAATTGTGTTAAAGAAAACCCATGAACAGTTAAATGAAAATCTGGATGGCACGTAGGATTGACAGTGGAACACAGAGCCATTCACACCTCTAGGTCATTGGCTTGAATCTTCCCTAGATTTGTAGTGACCAAAAGATCTCACTCTCTTATGGTTGTTTCAGTAACCGATGTGAAATATCTGATGGTTTTTGGTCTTTGTCTGATTTCTAGTGCACAGATGTCCACATCTGAAAAAACATCTACAAAATTAGCTGTCTCTGCAAAGAGGCCATGGTTTGGACTGAACGAACATGAAAACTGGATTGATTTTTCCTGCCCAGAGATGGTCAGTCCTAATCAAGGTAGAGGCACATTGATGGAGCAGCAGGTGAAAGCTCATATTGATGTCCACACTGTACCAAGTTATCAAGAAATGTCTCAAGGACTGTCAGTCTAGCACCTTTCAGAAGCACGAAATTCACTTTTAAAAAGTCAACAAATGAAAATGTGGATAATCTAATCTAAACTTTTCATCTAAAACCCATTTCTTTTTTTACCATTCCCTGAATCTACAACCATTTAGTGATGCATAGAAAAACATACATCTCTCTGTTTAAAAAAAAATCTCTCTTTTCTCCTTTATCTGAAAATCATTCTTTCCAAAAGGAATACTCACTGCAGTTTGAAATCCATTTACAAGCAGAAAGTTCACAAATTTCATGACCTCCATAGCTGCATCCACCGAATAGGTTATAAAAACCTTACCTAAGAGAGACATTCATATAAATAAGTGATGAGTCCAAACAGGTGATTCAAAGAAAAGGAGACAGTTTCATAACTTTACTTGCTCAGTTGTGAAGTCAGTGAGAGGGGGCTGTGCCTTGTACATTTGACCACTGTGACCAATTAAAGAGTCAGAGAATCATAAATTTTGAGACCAGAACAGACTATTATGATACTCTGATCTAACCTCCTGCAATAACACTGGCTATAGGATTTCACCCAGTAATTCCTGCATCAAGGCCATGACTACTGGCTGAGCTAGAGCATATCCAAAAGTGATATTGATAGTCTAATTCAGCCTTCAAGCACAATGACATAATGGCTATAATATGGGATTTTGAAGGTAGACGTAAAGATATAAAGTGGTGGAAAATGTAAAGCTCCTACTGAGATGTGGAAGGATCTCACCAGAAATATGTATCACCTGTCAATCAATACAATGTTTAAAAGGACACTGGCCATTGAAAATCCTAACTTTTCCTTGAAAAAGACATTGGAAGACCATTACAGCACTATTTATAAAAAGCGGTATAGTTCTTTTTATTCATAGCCCTGGCTCAGGGTTGGTGTGGCGTTTACCACTTCAGCAGGGGTGCTGGGAGGCACAATACAGCTTCTGTGCCACTCCTTTAGAGAGTGCAGTGTGCACTCCTCTGTGTGGACTGCATTAATTCATTCAGAGTGGGGACTGAGACCATGGCTTGACTGCCTCTCTACCTGCTTGGGGTAGGTAGCACTGTATGGATACCAGTGTGCCAACCTCTCAGCCTTAAATACCTGCATAGGACCTTAGCCATAATCTGGTCCTAAGTACTGTGTGATAAATAGGATCTGGAGACAGGATTCAAGGATTTGTGTGGTTCATGTGCAGGAAACATTCTCTAGAAATGCTCTGAATTGTATCTACTGCACTGAACTGTCAGGGATTAGACAACTGTGTAGATTTTTAAAATCTCTATGATTCTTTTAGGAAGTGTTTGGTGATTTCAGTTCCAGCCCCAGATACACACAAATTGGGAAAACTCTAATATATATATATTTTTAATATATATATTAAAAAAAATAAAAGAAAAAAAAAAGCCTTATAAGAGATGATCATGATCAAGTCAGCCAGTTTTAGGCCTCAGTCCCCCATCTGTAAAATGTGGATAGCACTATCTAATACTAAGTAACATGATGATGATGATGATGATGATGATGATGATGATACGGGTTTGCTTTGTAGAAACAGGTGAAGATTCTGAAGGAGGAGGTGGTTCTCATCTTTTCCTTAACTGATCCAACCATCACTACAGAACAGTTTCTATGCTCTGATTGCTATTATTTCGTTATTAAGAACTATAGTGCCTTCTGCCTCACAGGGACATCTATTTTAGCAAGAAATCAGCTGGTCTATGAAAATAATCCAAAAAGTGCTTGTTTATTTTCTAAAAAAACATAATATCAAGTAATTAATGAGAATTATGTTAATTTGTTTCCAGTTCCAAGGGAATAATTTGTTATACCAAACACAAACATGTTCAGGACCTGATGACATTTAGTGCAAAAAGTCTAGTTCATGTTAAGTGTTTTCTTTCTTTGTTGTCTTTGCGTTCTTCTGCTGTTTACATTTTTTGTTGCTAAGCATGAAAAGCTGACAGGCTGATGATCACAGACAGCTTTTGAAATAATAAAACCTGACAGAAGAAAATTGCTAACAACTTACGCAACTCTTCTGGCAAATTGCTTGTTCTCAGAGTTCCCCTGGCTGCAGGATTGCTAAGAGGTCTTGGGACAGCAGCTGGGGGCAGAAAATTGTTAACCTGAGGTCCGAAGTCAGAAGTACACTGGTAAGCATCACTTTGGGCACTTGCCGTGGGTGGCAGCCCTCCATTGGGTACCTGGTTGTATAACTGGTTTCTAGAAGGAAAAACAAATGATGATTTCTTATATACATACACACATGCAAACATAAAATTTGAGTTCTTTTAAAGACAAACAAATGATTTGTTTTAATAGCAAAGAGAGACTTAGCTTATCAAATATTTATCAAATAAGAACCTAGGACTGAAAATCTGAATTTCAGAGAGATTTTGAAGAGTCACCACTGGCTCAGCTTTTCCTCAGATCTATTTGAGTGTCTGGATATGCGTTTCCATTGATACTTCTTGGGTGGAAGTCTACCACGCTGATGTAGTTTATTGCAAAGGAAGTGCTGACCACAGCAGGTGAATGCAAGAGAAAGGCTGGATCCTTTCATACTTGAAAGCAGTTAATTTGTAAATAAAGGAAGCAAAAGTATTTTTGGATGAGAAGGGGTAAACTTTCCAAACGGTGCTCGTCTGTGCATACAGTTCTATACATGTGAATATTTGACCATCAAAGTGGCACCTATATAGTCTATAGCCACTACTTAGAAGATGATATGTGAAAACTCTTAGGCCTCAGGGACTCAGATGGAGTCTGACCAGAGACATTGGCCTAAAGAGGAGAATCGGAGTCTGAGGTACCCAAACTACAACTCCCATGAGACACTGGGACAGCATTTCCAAACTGAAATATTTTGGTTATGGACCGAAGATCAAAATTGTGAAAAAAACTTGTATGTGACCAGTTATAGTGGATACGATTGAGGTTTTCCATGTTAGAGACTTGCGTTCTGGGGCTGCAGTAACCTTGTATAATGTTTCTAACTAGTTTTTTTTTTTTTTTTTAAAAAAGAGGGGTAGGAAGAGAGTTTTCAGCAGCTGTGTTCTTGGCTGGGGTTTATGGCCTTAGAACACACTCTCTCTCTCATTTTTTCCCCCTTGTTCCTGTATGTGAATGACAACATTCTGGCTACAACGTATTTTTTGTTGTCAAATTAAAACTTGGTGGATTTGCTTTGGCACTCATTTTCTGTTACGGGCAAAAAGTTATAAGATACTCTATAGATAATCACTATCAATGTATAACTTATATTCTAGGAATCAGTGCAAGGGAGCAGTGATGTGGCCAAAAGATGTTTTGGATTTATTGCAAAAAGGGTACAAAGGAAAATGAGACACACTCCAGAAAAAATCAGTCACAAAAACTCCTATTTTCTACAGCTGCTTATAAACTTTCCAGAACTTCAAATTGACAAATAAATGCCAACAGTTATCACCCATTTTTTAAATTTGACTGAAACTCTCTCAAACACACTAGATATTCACCATTCTTTCCACTGACAAGTTGAAAATCTCTAATGCAAACTTAATTTGCTACTGCATCTCACTTTGCTAACTATTGCTCTTAATTCTCTGGAGACAGAGAATGCTATGTAGCCTACACCAAGGACTCCAGAGTTCTGTTGCTAGTTCAATTACTTGCCACAGCCAAGCCACATAGCTGAATATTTTCAAAAATGAATGCCTAAAGTTAACCCACCTTAATTCTTACTTCAGCACCTAACTAAAAGTGGCCTGATTTTCAAAGGTGCTGAGTGCCTGCAGCTCACACTGAAGGTAACTTTAAGCAAACAAGTTTGAAAAAAATTCTACCTCATGTTCCCTATCTCTTAAGTGAGAATAGCGCATTATATAGCATAATGGGCTCCTGGTCCATGACTAGAGCCCCCTAGGAGCTATAGTAGTAGTAATAATAATAACAATAATAATACTAATAATGACAATGTGAAGCCTAATGAATGAATGTTTGCAAAGTTCTACGAGATCCTCGGATGAAAAGTGCTAGACATTCTATGTTTTATTTATGTCATCAGAAGTCCATGAACATGCTGGAAGTGTTAATTTAGATAGTATCAGAATTAAACAAGATTTTCTCTCTTTTCCTCTGAGCTACAGAAGAGATAAGGATTAACTTATTTGTTGCAAATCACTGAGGAATTCAAGGCTGGCATATCATAAAACTGGAGGCTAAAGAATGTAACCTCATTGATCTTTGTTCATAAACAGGGGGTGGGGGCGGAAGGGGGGAAGAGTTCTGAAGTTTCAACTAAGATATTTCCAACTCCTCTTCCTTTTAGTCTTCAAGTATTTACACTTATGCACACGTCAGAGTGGAGCAGACACTGGAATAATACTTCAGATAACTGGCTTTGAAGTTCTGGTATCACACAGAACCTGTATTTTGCTATGTCCGAGGCCCCGTTGCATGGGAGATAGCAAATAAACTTAACAAATCTCCAAACCAACCTTTCCATACACATGTCAACAAAAAACACTAACATTACAGGCTTTACAAATACTAGTTCCAAATTCAAACAAAACTGCTCTAGAATTTTCAAAGTTTGTGTCCCAATTCTCAAAGCATACTTACGGAAATCGTGGGCGTACCACAGAGGAGCACTCTCTTTGTGGAACTCTTTCTCCATTGCATTTAGGAGCATGAGGATTTGAATAGTTATGGATTACTTGCTGGGCAGGATGGATGACTCTCATGCAAGGTCCAGGAACAGGAGGCAGTGGTTGCGAGGGATGTGCAAAATGTTGGTAGGGAGTCCTACCATCTAAGAAATTAATAAAATAAACACAAGGATCTAATCAATTTACTTTGGACTAACTGGAAGTTTTCATATTTCAAACACAACCTGCTTCATTTCGAGGAAAGCTCTAGCAGCTTGTAAGTTATATAGTGCCATCAGTAGCAGGTTTAAGAAACATTTTACAGAACCAAGTTCCATGCTTGAACAAACGATAGGGTTCAGCTTTCCACGGTGGGTTGGAATGTTGACAGTTAAATAGTGAGAGTTGGGTCTTCATCCATATTTAACATGCTTGACTTTTTTGGGGCTATAACCTGAGAAAATGAATAATCTGAACAGTCTCATAAAAGCAGAAGAAAAATCCTGGAACAAATCAGTTTGCAACACTAAGGCTAAACAGACTGAAATTATTGTAAATGAAAAGAGAAAAATTATCTTTCATTTTGTTACTGCATTTTGAACAAATTTGCTGTCTGTCTAACAGTAACCTCTTAAGGCTTTGAGGCTGGTTCTATGGCTATCCTAAAGGAAGGTAACATGACAATCCTTGCTAAAATAACTTTGCAAAAATGCTATTGGTTTTTTGATGCGCCCATCATAGTATCTATTAATTATTATGATTATTAATATTTGTATTATGATAGCACCTAGTCATAGACCAGGAGTCCATTGTGCTAGGTGCTGTACAAAAACAAAACAAAAAGATGGTTCCTGTCTCACAGAGCTTACAATTTAAGTATAAGACAAAAGACAATGGGTGGATACAGACACAAGGCGGAGTACAAGGAGACAATCGATAGGTTACTGTGCACTGAGAACACAGCCTAACTGTTCTCAAGTTTTTTGTGGGCACCACAGAACAGGAGAGGTTTTAATGAGGGATCTGAAGGAGGACGGTAAGTTAATTCCATAAACATCTGCAAAATTATTGCCTTCTGAGACATTACATGTGCAGCTGTAAAGCAGTAGATCACAACAAGAGTGGGGGCACAGATGAAGGCCTCTCATTAGAAAGCGCTGCTATCCAACCTTCATTGGAGATGATCTACACAGCCACCCAAGTTTTCCTTTTTCAGTAGTGACATTAAGACTTTAGATTTTATTTTTATTGTATTTTGGGGTCTCCAAACTTTGTTGTTCAGTTTCTGTGCTGGGGCTGAATGACAATCAGCAGAGCAGGGCACAGCAAAGAAGCACTCAAGCAGCTGATAGCAAAGGCAATGAATGCCAGGACACTGCACTACTGTGTGTCATTCCATAGTCTTTCCTCTTTAAGGGTCAGGTATAGCTGGGCAGAGGGGACCACAGACCTAACTGGTGTGGGGAAACTGAACCAAGACTGTACATTTGAAGAGCTGTGTTGTTGCTGATAAACAGGAAGTAGCTTCTAATGAGCTGCAAGAGGAACAGATGGGGAAAGAGACTTTCCTTTCAGCATCCCATGTCAGGTTCATTGCCAGGAATGGCTCCCTGGCCCAGTGGTGGCACTGGCAGCCACATGCCTTCACCCAACTCATCTCTAGACTTTCACACGTGTAATGGTTGTTTGGTATATGCAAAGTATACTTTAGGCATAAGCTGAAATAGAAAGCAATGGAAGCAATTTGCATCGTGGGCAGGGGAAACTGAGTCCACTGCTTCAGTCTCTCTGTTTGTGGACTCCCTAAGATGACACTGCATCAATTCCCAGTCAGAAGGTAACTATCAGGACTGGAAAATTACTTTTTTTTAATAAATTAAAGCTTAAATTATTCAGAAGCAGATGGGACAGGAGTGAAGTGCTAGACATGTTGCCAACTCTTGCTATTTTATCATGATTCTTGTGATATTTGGTGGTTTTTTAAAAACCCCATATCATGGAGACATATTATAACATGACAATCTCAGTTTTCATTAAAAAATTAAAGTTTCTAGCCATTGTGCTCCCCGAGAAAAGCTTAAAAATGTGACCCAAAAGGCTCAATCACCAGAGGCAAATAAAAAGAACCCAATATTTACGATTTTTAAAATCTTGTGATTTTTACTCCAAACTCGTGATTTTGGAGTGTTTGGGGTAGGCAATACTATGCTAGTAGGTCATATTGGCTCAAACTGACAATTGGACCCTTGTTTGAATCATATTTGGAGTTCTGTGGGAGATTTGTCTATAAATACGAGATTAAAACCCACAAGTAATTTGTGTGTTTATTAATAAAAGTACTTGATGTTCTTTACATTAGTTCTCTTTTTATTTACATTTGTTTAGTTTAGAAAAAATACTCTTATTTTTTCAGCAACTAAATAATGATCGCTCGTATTGCCTTTCATGATAAACTCAGGGTAACTTCCTTCCATAGTAAAATGTTAACAGAAACAAAAAACATGGTTATAAACAATTGCCATTTATGGTATTGCCTATTCCAGATGTTAAAAAAGCCAAGGCCCCAAATATCATAAGAAGAGCTTAAAAACAGTGACATTTTTAGACAAATCTTTTTGTTTGCCTTCTGGGATTTGAGCCTTTAGCGTACAATGGAATCATGCTTTCAAGCTTTTCTTTTCAGCCACGAGGGCTAGACACTTAAAGAAACCCCAGTTATTGGAAAACTTCTGATAAAATTATGAGAGTTGTCAACATTCTATTTATTTGTACCACAGTGGGTCTCCCCCTGCCCTGCCCCCCTATTAGCTGTGTCATTGCTGGATATGGTTTGAAAAAGCCTGGGGGAATGCAAACTGAAAGTAAACATGTTTTGGGGGATGTTGCTTGTAGCCAGCTCTAGGAGGACAGGCACTGCTGTGTGATTGGGCTGGCTTAAAGAATTTTAAGAGAACACTGTCTCACTTCTTTCATTTGGATATTCCTGATACTATAATAAATGGAGGTTACTTACCTGTAACACTGAGGGACAATCACTTGAAGAAATAGAGGTTACTTACCTGTAACTGGAGATTCTTCAAGGGGTGTGATCCCTATCTGGATATTCCACATGTGGGACACAGGCATGTACCTGCATCCAAATTTATTTATTTATTTTTTGCAAGCAGTGTCCTTTGGCCTGCATGTGTGCCACTGCTCACCTTGTGCTCTGAACTGAGGGCATAAAAGGTGGTGAGAGCTGATGCCTCTCCAATTTCCCATTCATACCTCAGAACAATCAACAGCAGAGGGGACAGAGAGCAGGTAGTGGAATATATATAGGGACTGCACATCTCGAAGAACGTCCAGTTACAGGTAAGTAACCTCTATTTCTTCTGCAAGTGATTATCCCTCTGTTTATTCCACACATGGGAGACTAACAATCAGTAGTCAGACTGCAGGTTGGTGCAAGGATCCAAAAGCGAAAACTAACTGTAGTACTGCTGTCCCCACAGCTAGATCAGAGTGTAATGTCTCCTAAAGGTATGAAGAGATTTCTCAATAGCTGTCCTACATAACTCTAGGAGAGGAACATCTCTCAGTTATGCAGCTGAAGTAGCTTAGTCGCTAGTGGAATGAACCCTTTCCCCCGCGCAGAGGGGGAATATGAGCTAGTTGGTAACTGTGACTCAGTGCAACCCTGTATTCATACCCTGCACACTATTGTAATAATCTTTGTATAAAATGTGCTGTGAGAGGTATCATATGTATTTTAAAGAATCCTTATTGAGGTTGCAGGAACAAACCATCCTGATGTGTAGAAAGAATAGTAAATATGGCAGGCGACCAGCTTGGCTTAACAGTGAAATCCTTGCTGATCTTAAACGCAAAAAAGAAGCTTACAAGAAGTGGAAGCTTGGACAAATGACCAGGGAGGAGTATACAAATATTGCTCAGGCATGCAGGAGTGAAATCAGGAAGGCCAAATCACACTTGGAGTTGCAGCTAGCAAGGGATGTTAAGAGTAACAAGAAGAGTTTCTACAGGTATGTTAGCAATAAGAAGGAGTTCAGTGAAAGTGTGGGCCACTTACTGAATGAGGGAGGCAACCTAGTGACAGAGGATGTGGAAAAAGCTAATGTACTCAATTTTTTTTTTGCCTCTGTCTTCACGAACAAGGTCAGCTCCCAGACTACTGCACTGGGCAGCACAGCATGGGGAGGAGGTGACCAGCCCTCTGTGGAGAAAGAAGTGGTTAAGGTCTATTTAGAAAAGCTGGATGAGCACAAGTCCATGGGGCCGGATGCGCTGCACCCAAGGGTGCTAAAGGAGTTGGCAGATGTGATTGCAGAGCCATTAGCCATTATGTTTTGAAAACTCATGGCGATTGGGGGAGGTCCTGGATGACTAGAAAAAGGCTAATGTAGTGCCCATCTTTAAAAAAGGGAAGGAGGACCACCTGGGGAACTACAGGCCAGTCAGCCTCACTTCAGTCCCTGGAAAAATCATGGAGCAGGTCCTCAAGGAATCAATTTTGAAGCACTTCAAGGAGAGGAAAGTGATCAGGAACAGCCAGCATGGATTCACCAAGGGCAAGTCATGCCTCACTAACCTAATTGCCTTCTATGATGAGATAACTGGCTCTGTGGATGAGGGGAAAGCAGTGGATGTGTTATTCCTTGACTTTAGCAAAGCTTTTGATACGGTCTCCCACAGTATTCTTGCCAGCAAGTTAAAGAAGTATGGGCTAGATGAACGGACTATAAGGTGAATAGAAAGCTGGCTAGATCATTGGGCTTAACGGGTAGTAATCAATGGCTCCATGTCTAGCTGGCAGCCAGAGTGCCCCAAGCGTTGGTTTTGTTCAATATCTTCATTAATGATCTGGAGGATGCCATGGATTGTACCCTCAGCAAGTTCACAGATGACTCTAAACTGGGAGGAGTGGTAGATACGCTGGAGGGTAAGGACAGGATACAGAGGGACCTAGACAAATTAGAGGATTGGGTTCAACAAAGACAAGTGCAGAGTCCTGCACTTAGGACAGAAGAATCCCATGCACTGCTACAGACTAGGGACCAAGTGGCTAGGCAGCAGCTCTGCAGAAAAGGACCTAGGCGTTACAGTGGATGAGAAGCTGGATATGAGTCAACAGTGTGCCCTTATTGCAAAGGCATTTCGGGCTGTATAAGTAGGAGCATTGCCAGCAGATTGAGGGACATGATCATCCCCCTCTATTCGGCATTGGTGAGGCCTCATCTGGAGTACTGTGTCCAGTTTCGGGTCCCACACTCAAGATGGATGTGGAAAAATTAGGAAGAGTCCAGCAGAGGGCAACAAAAATGATTTGAGGGCTGGAGCACATGACTTATGAGGAGAGGGTGAGGGAACTGGGATTATTTAGTCTGCAGAAGAAAAGAATGAGGGGGGATTTGATAGCTGCTTTCAACTACCTGCATGGGGGTTCCAAAGAGGATGGATCTAGACTGTTCTCAATGGTAGCAGATGATCGAACAAGGAGTGATGGTCTCAAGTTGCAGTGGGGGAGGTTTAGGTTGGATATTAGGAAAAACTTTTTCACTAGGAGGGTGGTGAAGCACTGGAATGGGTTACCTAGGGAGGTGCTGGAATCTCCTTCCTTAGAGGTTTTTAAGATCAGGCTTGACAAAGCCCTGGCTGGGATGATTTAGTTGGGGATTGGTCCTGCTTTGAGTAGGGGGGTTGGACTAGATGACCTCCTGAGGTCCCTTCCAACCCTGATATTCTATGATTCTCTGATTTGAAAACTAACAACTCACTGGTCAATAATATGGTGAAGTGTGTGTTGTTATGTAATATGTGAATTTATAACATAAGCTAAAATTATGACTGAGATGTGTTTATCAGACAAGTTTGGGGAGGGGATAAACCTGTTTTTCAGAGACAAAGGACAAGCTAATGCCTATAGCCAGATGTCATCATAGCTGATTGGCAATCACTGGTCAATGGTCATTCTTTGGCAGTGAAGACGGGCAGGAACAGATCGACCCATATTTTAGTAAGCAATACTGTGGAACTTCTTTCACCACAAGAATCCATGTCTCCATCCTCACAGAAGGAAGGAAATTTATCTAGGGGTAACCCTCAGGAAAATGCATTTCAAAGGGTGCTGGACTATAAAAGTCAGAGACAAAAACAGCCCAGAAATTCTCTCTCTTTTTTTCCCTATCTCCCTTTCACCTAAAATGACAGAGGAACCAGCCTTTTTGGACTTTGGATGGGGTTCTGATCTGAGAATTTGGTCAGTCCTGTTGCTGGGACTATTTGATAAGGATTTTACTTGAGCCAAATCTGGTTTGTTACATTTTAGTTACTAGAAAGTGTTTTATCTTTATTTCTCTTGTAATCATTTCTGACTTGTACTTGTACTCACTTAAAATCTCTCTCTTTGTAGTTAGATTTACTTGTTTTATTCTTTAAACACAGCATTGGATTAGTTTTGATTAAACTGAATTGTTTTGACAACTCCAGTTAAAGTAGCAAACTATTGTATATTGACCCCTTACAGGGGCAACAGAACTTTAATATCCGCACTGTCCAGTAAAGGGCTGGACAGCACAGAACATATGTTTTTGGGAAATTTTGGGGCTGGCTGTGTGTTGGGGTCACCCTGCAGGTAGTAACCAAGGCTCCTGGAAGCCAGAGAGTGGCTGGTGTGTTGTTAATCAGAGCTTCTGGGCCATCTTCTGGTAGCTATACACAGACACTGAAGGCATGATCTGCATGCTGTGTGCCTGTTTGTGAGTGGCCCACTTGGGATCTGCAACAGCAAAATGAGGCACCAAAGCTGCAGGGCAAGTGGTGACAACACCTTACTGGTCTGGATTGCACCCTGGAATGTGATAGTATCAAAGGGTAATACAACAAAGAGCCATTGTGAAAAGCTCTGTCAATATAGCTTGACCCCTTGACCTCTAATATAGAAACAAATAGCTTAGGTGTCTCTCAACATCCTTCGTTACTTGCAGATAAAAGGTCAAAGCCCTTCAGATATCTAGAGAATGCATCCATCTCTCTTCATCTGAGGTATACAGTTTTTTGGGGGGAAAAATGGTAAACGGATTACCTGTCATATAAAACTCAGAAACTAATTTAGGAATGAATCTAGGGTGTGGTCATAACAAGACCTTTTCTTTACAGAAGGTAGCATAGGGTGAGTCTGATTCTTCTGGCTGACATTATGGCTAGTAGAAATGCCCCCTTCACAGACAGATGCATGTGGCTGGAGGCTTAAAAGGGGAACTGGTGAGTGACAAAATAAAACTGAGGTACGAACTTCACCAATGGTGGAAAGGATCTGAGACTCCCCATCAGAAATCTAGTTGTAACAGGATGAGTAAATATTGTATGGTTATCCACCGGAATGTACTGATCGCTGCTAAATGCACTCGCAGGGAACTGAGCATGAGACCCAAAGACTAAAGGGTAAGTAGATGCTCTAAGATAGAAGGGATACCAGCAGATTCTGGAGACAAGTTCCATTGGTAAGCCGAAGGGGAGAGAAACTTCCACTTTGCTAAGTAACGGCATCTTGTAGACTCTTTTCTACCTTAGTTAAGCATGGATTGCACCCTTATAGAATGAGTGATCTCTTTCTGATGCCCATCTAAGTACCAGGCCCTGAGATGAAGCAGTTCCAAACTGAGGTAGTGAACCTGCCCATGTGCTGTGTTAGAAAGTGGGGCAATGTGGGGATTTTCACAGGTGAACTGAGAGCCTCAGCAGATCTTGTGCTACCAGTGGGATGGGAAGGAAAGCATATACCAGGTGATTCTTCCATAACACCAGTAGAGATCTCCCATCAAGTCCTTGCCCAGGACTACTCTAAATAGTACCAAGGAAGTTTCCTGTTCTCCCACAAGGCAGAAAGGTGACAGGTTGGCATTTCCCATTGGGTAAGGTGTCATTGAGAACTGAATTATGACTCTTCCATTTGTGATTTGCAGAAATGTGTCTTCTCAGGCAGTCCGCTAGGGCAGTGGCTCTCAACCTTCCCAGAATACTGTACCCCTTTCAGGAGTCTAATTTGTCTTGTGTACCCCAAATTTCACCTCACTTAAAAACTATTTGCTTACAAAATCAGACAGAAAAATAACAGAAGTGTCACAGCACACTATTACTGAAAAATTGCTGACTCAAGTATATTTGAGCCTGTTTTTCACTCGTGAACTTCGTCTGAAGCCCAAACCCAGGCAGAAGGTCTGAAGCATGTAACTTAGCGTCACTGAGCTCCCTGTGGCGTGTTACCCCGGGTAATTATCCTGCTTGCCACTCCTTAATGCTGGCATTTGCGACACACCCTAAACCCATCCCTCGACCCCCCCTGCAATTGCCAGGTTGAGAAACACTGTCTAAATGAGTTGAGTACTCCCTGGAAGATCTCTGAGTACCCCAGGGCTAAATATACCCCTGATTGAGAACCACTGCACTAAGGAGTTTTGCACCTCTGGTAAATATGCTGCTGATAGGGTTATGCCATGGCGGATGCACCAATTCCAGAGGGCGATTGCCTCTATGCACAGTGGGAGAGATCTCATTCCTCCATACTTGTTTGTATAAAATACCATTGTCACTTTGAACGGTCGGATGAGTGGGAGGAAGATGTCACAGGCTTGACAGACTATCTGGAGTTCTAGTAAATTGATACGCATTCTGGACTTCTGTAGAGGCCAGATGTCTTGTGCCAGATGGTCACCCATGTGAGCATCCCAGCCCAAGAGGCTGTCAGTAACAGTAATTGCCTCGGGAGTTAGTGTCCCCATATGAACTCTCTCTGGTTTTGTCCACTAGACAAGAGTGTCTAAAACTTTGGATGGTAGTGTCACTTTGCTGTTTATGTTATCCTTCTCTGGTGAGTATGTGGAGAGGCTTGTAGGCAGCAAAGATGAAGCCTGGTGAACAGTGTCACATGTGTGGATGAGACCATGTGACCAAGGAGGAAAAGGCAAGTTCTGTCTGAAATCCTGGGTCTGATAGTGACCTGATGTATGAAATCATGCATAACCTGAACCCTTTGAGAGGTAGCTAAGCTCTTGGTGTAGTTGAGTCTAATGTCACCCCTATAAAGTTTATGAATCTTATGGGGGTCAATGTGGATTTTCTGTGATTGACACAGACACCTAGGGAAGGCAGAAGGCTGAGTATTACACTGGTTGCCACTGGATTTGCTCATAGGAACTGCCCATCAGAAGACAGTGGTCGAGGTGAGGCAAGACTGTAAATTCTTCTCTTCTCATCCACTACTTAAAAAAGCTTTGTAAAGATCCAGGGAGCTGTAGCTAGACCAAAGGAGAGGACTCTGAATTGGTAATGATCTGCACTGGAGAGGGACCTGAGGAACCTCCTATGGGCTATAAGGATGTCTGTGTGAAAATATGCATCTTTCATATTGAGAGCAATGACCCAGGTGTCCTTTTCTAATGAGGGAAGTATTGGTGCCAAGGATTTTGTGCAGAATTTTAGTTTTCAAATGAGCCCATTCAGACTGCTTCCAACTGAGAATCGGCCTCCATCCTTCATTCTTCTTGGGGATGAAGAAGTAAGGGGAATAGAATCCCTTCCCTCGATGTTGAGCTGGAACCTTTTCTATGGCTTCCTTGAAGAGAAGGGAGTTCTAGAATAGAATATCCTCATGAGAGTGGTCCCTGAACAGGAACTGGGAAAGGGGTTTGTATGTACGAGGTATCAGACACTCGATTAGATAGCCACCACAAATAGTTTCTAATACCTATTTGTCTCCAGGGATCTTAGGGATCTCCAGTTTTTGGCAAATTGGGTAAGCTGGCCTCTGAATACCAGAGGAGGGGAATGAGTACCATCAAAAGAAACTCTTCGCTTCGGGTTAGAGTGTGATGTGGCAGTGAATGTTGCAGAGGCTGGGTTCTTGGGTCTATAAACCTCCTGTCTCTTGTGTGGTGGCTCCTGAGGACAGATCTTGGATGGTACTTTGCAGCTCTCTAGGGAAATCTGGGATTGTTACCACAAGTATCTCCTCATAACAATGGCCATTATCAGAGGGAGTAGCCTTTGGGTGCTGTTGCTTGGACTGTTCTATAGACACCTGCACCACCAAATAGTTAAGTGGTAGGTGAGAGGACAAAAACTCTCCCCTTTGGGTGGAACAAGGTAATACTTCTTGGCCTTCTTAGGGGTGGGAGCACAAGAAGCAGAAGAGTGCCAAACTACTTTTACTGGGTCCATGATGGCCTTGTTGATGGGGAGGATAACTGGACTGGCTGCATAATGTCTAGTAAACTGAGCTGAGGCTCCTGGACTTCCTCAAGCTGAATCTGTAACTCTGGAACCACCCTGTGCATGAGCTTGTGTTACTGTTTGAAGTTGTCTGGAGGAGATGGAGTAATCCCCTCTCCAGTGAAGATGACAAGATTGCTCCCGGGATTGCTGGAACTGGTGCATCTGGCTCATTTTCCCCTTTTGAATATTCTGATAGGACCGGTTGCAGGTGTCTGGGCAATGGCAAATAGGACTCCTGCACTGATTCTTGGTAGGGTAGGATTTTCGCTATCTCCAATATTGACAGTAGGATGGATCAACTGGCAGAAGAGGACCCCATAGCATAGGATACCCCAGAACCTCAATCTTCTGGGACTCTTGTCTCATGCTACCTCTGCCTGATGCAGCAGAGACTCCTGCAGGGCCTCAGAATCATCAGAAGAGAAAACTTATCTCCAGTGTAACTGACAGTACCGATGGTAGTGCCTCAAGGTGGGATGGGAGAACAACCCTGCCTCACCAGAATTATCTTCCTCTGGTGTCCTGGAATAGAGATGGTCCTGAAGAAAGGGGTGAATGCGTATAGGGAAGAGCAAAGATGCTCTCTGGGGAGATGTAAGTCTCTGATTGTCCACTGGCAGAGCCACTGGAACTGGAGTCTCCTTGGTTACTGTGGTGGTTGGCTCCCTCCACGGCCATGTTGCTACTGGTACTGCATCAGCTCTAGAAGTGGATGAGAGCACCAAGAAATCTTTATTCTGACCCTCCACCATCAAAGCAGATGTTGGAACTGTCAGATCTGTACCTTTGTGTACCTCTTTCTCCTGTCAAAAAGATTTACTTGGGCCTAAATCCTGAGCACTTACGTGCACTGGCTCTCCTGACTTTGTTGGGGTCAGGGAGGGATCTTTTCTCTTTGAGACAGTTTTAGATGAGGATAAGATCACTTATCCTTATGTCTATGGGAATGCCATTTGCTCTCCTCTGAGCCCTTCTCCTTAGGCTTACCAGTCTTAGCCTCTGTTCCCGAGCTCATGCTCAGAGGGGTGCTGCCCTTTTGGTAAGACTGATGTATAGTGGGGGGTTGCCCCTGGCTTGCATCTGATTGGGGCTTCATTGCCTTCTTTGTGAAAAATGCTTTTTGAGTCTCAGGTCCAGACCCTTACAAGTTCTGGGAGAAAAGAGCAGCAGATGCTGCACTTGGCAGAAATATGAGCCTCCCCCAGGCAGTAGAGGTAACACCGATGTTCATTGCTCGCTGAAAAGAAGTGAGGGCAGGAAACACAGTATTTGAACTGCAGGACTCAGGGTGTAACTCCAGACTTCTTGGGGGGAGAAGTCCCCTGGGGGGGGGAAGGGGGAAGGGAAGAAAGTGGGGAAGAACACTATCTAACTACACTATGTATACTATACTATAAGAACTACTACGACTATTAAAACTAAATATAGAAGATATCTTACAGCAACAATACAGTAAAAAAGGAACTGAGGACACCAAAACTTCTAATTGAGTCACACAGCGACAAGACAGAGCTGGAGAAGAGTCAGCCTGCACCACCTTTTATAACCCCGGTTTGGAACACAAGATCTATGGCACAAGTGTGCGCCAATGGACACTGCCCGCAAAAAATTCTGGACTTGTGCACATGCGTATGCCATATGTGGAATACACATAGGAACCACCATTCAAAGAAGAAACATTACTTATCGCAAACACAGTGAAATCACGTATCCATGGTTTCTGACATCAAGTGCATCATATAATGAATATGTAAAGTAACAGGCCTTGGGCGAATAGCTTTGCTGAGAGAATTTCTTTGACATCAAAAGCAGTTTTACTGTTCTTTCATGAATGGCAGATAGCAGGTGCTCAGGGCTAGATTACAGCCTGTGAGCACAATACAGTATATTGTTATTATCTAGAAAATACATAATAGAATGCAGTAAGTGCAAAGCCTTATTGTGGACTGTGATTGCTCAATAACCACTTGAAATTTAAAAAGCTGCCAGGAGGTGATTTATGCTGCACTGTGCATGTAACAGGAGGACCACGGTTGCCAGCTTGTTGGTCCTGACCAAATGCATTCCAGCCATTTGATGTTTGTCCTTTGGATGTGATTGAAATATTGCTTTGACTTCTCTGTGGGGATCCTCCCCTAGTTCACATTTTAAAACAAACTGTACCCGATCTGTTAGTGTACAGCCGCACTCAATGTCTGTGTGAGGAGGAGGTAGACAGGGACAGAGGGAAGCAGCAAGAGGATATTATGAATTTAGCTCTTCTTCTCCAGAAAATTAAGTGATGCAAGGAGGAGAGAAATGACCAGAACATAAAACAACAGCAAGGAAGCTGGAACACAAAATGCATGACTGGGAAAGAATAACTTCTCTGCAGTAGCACCAGCTGTGTTCTGCTGAGTGAACTTTGAGCCTAGGACTGATTTATTTGAATTGAAGGTTGTGCCTTAGCGAATTCACTGACATCATGCTAACATTTAGGAAGAGAAAGGGGTTGGTAATAGGTGTTAGAAAACAATAGATGCATCCTGTGAAGGAAGTACAGTAGAAATACCAACTAATTAAAGTATAGTTTGGAGCTAAGAGGGTGATACCATAGAAAAAGATATTAAATGCTGGTCAATTACATTAACTTACATGGATTTTGGTGGTGTGGAACAACTGGACAATGGTATCTGAGGTTCCAGTGAGCTTGTGGAGAAACATTATGGTGCAGCATTTGTTGGTATACAGGATACTGCTGAGGTTCAATTCTGAGAAACTCTCTGGATATTAATGGTCCTGGAAGGTCCTGGGGGTTAAACACAGATGTAAGTGGTAACGGAGGTTCTAACTGCCTGATTCCCATGACATCCCAAAGCTGAGAATCATATCCGGTGTCTACAGTTGGCAGGTCAAATGGTGCTCTGTTATTTGATGGCTGATGTGACTGTAAATTTTCTTGGCTTTTGTCATCAAGTGAATTCTGCGAAACATCAGAAAAACTTTTGTTTGATTTACAAGAGTCACGTCCAGTGTCAGGAGAATCAGTTGAAAGCTGAGATCTCAATAGCTTATTTGTTTTCTCCATAGCTAAAAGATGAGACTGAGGTGGGAGCATCCCAGACTCTGATTCAGTGGAAGCACAGGAAGACACATCCTTTCCAGAATCCTGATATCTTACCCAAAGACTGCTGTCATAATCCTCCATCGCTTCATCGTGTGGTTCAGGCTGATGATAATTTGCAAGCTCTGAGGATTTACATAAATGTGACTGATCAGCCAAGGAATTTTGAGACATTTGAGCTGGATATGGTCCTAAAGGTACCAAATTCTCCATATTTTCAACAGAAGGTTTCAAAGCCTCTTCTAGTGAATTTTCTGGAAATGGGGACAGGAATGCAGATTCATCAACTTCAACTGGTATGCTTCGACTCATGACGGTGCCTGAAAAGGGAAGAACAAACAATATAAAATTCTGGAGTCACTATAAAGACAAACTTATATCTTCAATGTTATGATTTGGGACCACAAAGTGAAACTTTAAAGACAGAATATGACAGAGCAGTGATATGTTTTTAAAGACAGATCAACAGTAAGAACACATAACTGCTTGGTTGACTTTTGATGAAGAAATAAATGCATTGAGCAATAGCCTTGGACTAACCTGCAGTGGAGGCCATTTCAAGTTTTTGTGAAGACTGTGGAAATATGAATCAACTTTCTTAATTTGGTGCCAGGATTTTCCAACAAACTGGAAAACAAGAAAAATGATTCCCATTGAAACAGTGCAGTACAGTTAAAAATCCAGAAATAATGACTTTGTATCAAAGGTTAACCAGGAATACTGATTAAAGTTCTGAGAATCACATTTCAGAAAACAGAGAAATTTAAGGGTATTTCTGGTACTTTGTGTTCGTTCCTGCTGAGTCTGGAAGGGCAGCCTGTCTTATGTTATTTCCAGAGAGAAAGTTTAGGGTATTCTGATCTGGGGATTTAGTTCAGCTTGTTCCAGAGTTGGGACCAACTGCACGTTTTGGATCCAGACCTGATAATGAGGCCCCACCTTGCTGCCCATGGTCTAAACTCTCCTTCTCAGCCAAACTAAAGAACTTTGAGTCCTGACCCGAACTTAATGACGAAAGCTAGTCTCCAATTGCTGGTTCTTATTTCATCCAAAGCCATTCATCCATTTGGTTATTACATGGATACTGTTAACTCAGGTTACTGGGAGTTTACAGACATTTTGAAAAGTTTGTTGTTCTTTAAGGTTCCCTTTTTCTGATGATGTAATAACCTAGATTGAATGGTACAGGTTATATGGAATTTCAGATGCCCTTCCAGAATTCAATAGGGATCCAAATCGTAAGTCATTATTTACGGTGTTGCCAGTAAAACTGTTCCAGCCAAATTGCTTTCATAATGTTTTAATATAGCATTAAGTATCAGAGGGGTAGCCGTGTTAGTCTGGATCTGTAAAAGCAGCAAAGAGTCCTGTGGCACCTTATAGACTAACAGACATTTTGGAGCATGAGCTTTCGTGGGTGAATACCCACTTCGTCAGATGCATGTAGTGGAAATTCCCAGGGGCAGGTATATATGTGCAGGCAAGCTAGAGATAATGAAGTAGTTCAGTCAGGGAGGATGAGGCCCTGTTCTAGCAGTTGAGGTGTGAAAACCAAGGGAGGAGAAACTGGTTCTGTAATTGGCAAGCCATTCACAGTCTTTGTTTAATCCTGAGCTGATGGTGTCAAATTTGCAGATGAACTGAAGCTCAGCAGTTTCTCTTTGAAGTCTGGTCCTGAAGTTTTTTTGCTGCAGGATGGCCACCTTAAGGTCTGCTATAGTGTGGCCAGGAGGTTGAAGTGTTCTCCTACAGGTTTTTGTATATTGCCATTCCTAATATCTGATTTGTGTCCGTTTATTCTTTTCTGTAGCGACTGTCCAGTTTGGCCGATGTACATAGCAGAGGGGCATTGCTGGCATATGATGGCGTATATTACATTGGTGGACGTGTAGGTGAATGAACCGGTGCATTCTCAAAACTGCAATACCCACATGAGGAAATAAGGAAACAGATCAACAGAGCCAGACGTGTACCCAGAAGCCTCCTACTGCAAGACAAACCCAAGAAAGAAACCAACAGGACTCCACTGGCCATCACATACAGTCCCCAGCTAAAACCTCTCCAACGCATCATCAGGGACCTACAACCCATCCTGGACAATGATCCCACACTTTCACAGGCCTTGGGTGGCAGGCCAGTCCTCGCCCACAGGCAACCTGTCAACCTGAAACATATTTCACCAGTAACTGCACACCGCACCATAGTAACTCTAGCTCAGGAACCAATCCATGCAACAAACCTCGATGCCAACTCTGCCCACATAACTACACCAGCGACACCATCACTGGACCTAACCAGATCAGCCACACCATCACCGGTTCATTCACCTACATGTCCACCAATGTAATATACGCCATCATATGCCAGCAATGCCCCTCTGCTATGTACATCGGCCAAACTGGACAGTCGCTACAGAAAAGAATAAACGGACACAAATCAGATATTAGGAATGGCAATATACAAAAACCTGTAGGAGAACACTTCAACCTCCTGGCCACACTATAGCAGACCTTAAGGTGGCCATCCTGCAGCAAAAAAACTTCAGGACCAGACTTCAAAGAGAAACTGCTGAGCTTCAGTTCATCTGCAAATTTGACACCATCAGCTCAGGATTAAACAAAGACTGTGAATGGCTTGCCAATTACAGAACCAGTTTCTCCTCCCTTGGTTTTCACACCTCAACTGCTAGAACAGGGCCTCATCCTCCCTGATTGAACTACCTCATTATCTCTAGCTTGCTTGCATATATATATCTGCCCCTGGGAATTTCCACTACATGCATCTGACGAAGTGGGTATTCACCCACGAAAGCTCATGCTCCAAAACGTCTGTTAATCTATAAGGTGCCACAGGACTCTTTGCTGCTAATATAGCATTGTTATTACAGTAGCATTACAGTAGCAGCCAGGTCCAAAGCATGCATTATAACTATACCAACTTTGAGGAATTAGAACTACCTGCCCCATTACACAACTACACAAAACATTCTTTCTATGCTCAACCTAAAGTTATCTGAAAAAAGTACCGATTCCTGGATAGCATGACCACTCTCAATTGGCCTTTGATATTTCAGAGTGGGCCTCAATAGGCTTTATTTGAAATTATAATGTAAATAAGAAGTTAAATGAAGCTATGTAAGCCAACACCTTTTAAAAGGCTGCAACAGTCAACAACCTGATAGATAATAGGCTGTTATGGGCAAATTCTATATACAGTTCTGGCATCCTCAGGGCTTCCAATGGACAGAGTGAGGAAATTGGGTGATATAAACCACCTCCTTTACAGTTTTACTTCTGTCCTATTGGAAGAAGCCAGAAACCAAACTAGGACAATCAATAAAGGTGAGTGGGACAAAAACTCATAGCAAAGCAAATGGCAACATCTGCCAACAACGGAATTTGTTTTAAAGCCTTAATAATCATAAGCATGCACTATTAAAGAGCTTCTAGTAAACCAAGAAGAAATGCACTTCAGTTACAATATCCAGTAAAAAAGTACATAAAGAGTATGTTCCAATGAACAAAGAATTTAAAACAGTCAAGCAAGATCATTGAGAAATATCATGTTCTGTGTCTGACTGAAAAAAGTCTTAACTCCATTCTGGTTTCAGTAGCTCTTTCTCCAAAAATGTGTACCTTTAATTTGAAGAAGTAAAAACATGCTCTTTATGATTAATTCTTGGTCAAACTGTGGAAGACTAATTGTCAATTCCAGTTCATTGCTCTAAAATGTCCCCCCAAGTCTTGTTCTTTTGCAGTAGCATAAAGGAAATAGTACAATGTAAAAATTGAAACAAATCCAATTTGACTTTCTTCAGAGGAAAATCGTTGCGAAAGGGACGTACACGTAGCAAGAGTTTTGGCAGATTTCAGCTCTTTTAACTTTCACATCTTCAAACCCAACCACTTCAGAGAGTATATGTAGCTTATTAAGGTGGTAGGCGGTAATGTGATAAAAATCACCAAAATCTTCACAAGGCATAGCCACAAGGAAGACCCAAAAATGGAGATTTTAGGCCAGATCCTTGAGTGCTTTGTGGCCAGTGTGTAATACTACTGCATTACATAGGCCAAACCCTACTTGTAGCCTCCATGTTGATCAGTTCTCTGTAACTATGATCCTGAAGCAGCATAGAGCCAGTGACGTGACGCATATGTCACACAGCAAAACCACCTCTGGCACAGTGAGGTTTCAGGTTGTGCTTCTCTGAAAAGGAGATGTGGCCAGGCAAAATTATTCTCCGCAACGCCAAGGCTGTACGTCTATAGAAAGGATTTCTCCAAAGTGTAACTTCAGGTTTTTCTACAGAGGGTAATTTACCACCATAGTTACACATATAGTTTATAATTATACCAGTATAACTATGCTGGTAAATTTCCCAATGTAGACAACCTCTCAAAGCAGTTATTGGGAAGCACTAACACACAGCACATGTAGCTGCTTTGTCAGATACTCAGACGCAGGCCAGAGAACAAAGTGCAGTACTAACTAGACTCCTTTTTATTGCAGGCATCCATGCTTGAAATCCTGACAGTAAGCTCACTAACATCATACAGTTTTCCTGTGGTTTGTATCCTTTTCCCTTAAGCCATAAACATGATTACCACTTTTAGCTGAGTCAGTGTCTTGTGACAGTAATAATGCATGTGACTCTAAAAGGAAAACTTTGAGTTCTCATGGTTGGCACAGGATTAAGATGGGGACTTGCTTTACTCCATTCTTTGCAATAGCAATGATGTGATAGCTGCCTGGGAAGGTTAGTTATATTAATGGCTCTCTACCTTTCCAGACCACTGTACCCCTTTCAGGAGTCTGATTTGTCTTAGGTACCCTCAAGTTTCACCTCACTTAAAAACTACTTGCTTACAAAAATCAGACAAAAATACAAAAGTGTCACCGTACTCTATTACTGAAAAATTGCTTACTTTATTTTTACCGTATAATTATAAAATAAATCAATTGCACTATAAATATTCTGTTTACATTTCAGTGTATAGTATAGAGAGCAGTATAGACAAGTCATTATCTGTATGAAATTTTAGTTTGTACTGACTTTGCTAGTGCTTTTTATGTAGCCTGTTCTAAAACTAGGCAAATATCTAGATGAGTTGATGCACCTCCCTGGAAGATCTCTGCACACCCCCAGGGGTACGTGTATTCCTGATTGAGAACCATGGGGTTATATCACTGCCCCCATTATTCTTGCACTGCGATCAGATGACTCATCTGGGAAGATGGGTTAAGGCCAGGTTTAACAAAGGTATTCACGCACCTAATGCTGCAGATAAGTGCCTAGTGATATTTACAGAAGTACCTAAGCAGACTAGGTGCCAACTTGAAATAAATTGCTTGTATGCATATTTAGGCATCTAAATACCTTTGTAAATCTGGCTACAAGGGTCATCGGCCATGGCATGCTTGCGCATACTTGCTTTGTGACCGGAGATTTAGTTGGGATGTGTATGATTTGTGGGCAACCTTGAAGCAACCCCCAAGTGAAGAAATGATCTGCGTAATGGCATACTTCTCACATGGGTGAAAGCCAGATTAAGGGGCCATAAGGGACATCTCTAGACTTTATTCACATTACCAACTCTCCTCCCACCATTGAATAGCATCTGTTCTTTCATAAGAAGTTCCCCTTGGTATCCATCTTGGATCATAAAGGGCAAATTAATCTGTGGTGTAAATGGGCATAACTCCATTGGCTTTGTAAATCATAGTGACTTAACACCATTATTATCTGTAATTATCAAACATCTGAACATGGCAAATTACAGAAACAAATTAATCAAGGCTGAATCTCTCTGTTGTCTCTTTGATGGCCACTGAAGCAAGCATGTCAAAACACCAGAAAACCACTCCAGTTGGAAAGTCTGTCTTCAACAGCCATCAGTCTAACACCAACACTGATAACATTACCGGCCAAGTGAGGAAATGACCTGTTGGGAAGAATCAAGCATCTGATTCAAGGCCCACTAGATATATAGGTCATTTTCAGCGTGAGCATTCAAGGAGCAGGGGTTAATATAAAATCTCAAGGGAATATTTGAAACACCTTAGTAATTTACTAAGTTACATCCAACCTAAATACCCCTTGCTGCATACTAAACCAGTTACCTCCTGTCTTATCCTCAGTGGACATGACAACAGAAATGCTCTCTCCTTTCCTATGGTATGTCTGTTTTTACACCACACTCATCACCATAGTGTCTGTGTGCCTAGAATCTTAATCCCTCAGGTTCTGTGGCTCTGGCTGGTGTATAGGGGTGCAGTTTTGGCTACCCTGTGTCAGAGGATGTGAATTAAACCCATTGTATGCAATGTTTGAGAAATCCATCTTCTCTGGCCCATTTATTGGGCACTGAGATTGCAAATTTTCTTTAGGGCTTGGTTTATATGCCACTGGGTATCATTATTTCTAACCCTAAGGATAGTTATGCACTGGCAAAGGTTACTTAGGGATGTTGTGGAATCTCCATCACTGGAGGTTTTTAAGAACAGGCTGGACAAACACCTGTCAGGGAGGGTCTAGGTATACTTGGTCTGTCTTAGTGCAAGGAGCTGGAGTAGATGACCTCTCAAGGTCCCTTCCAGCCCTACATTTTTATGATTCTGTCGTCCTCTCTCAGTGGTTTTGGTGGGAGAAAGCAGCTTTAAATTGCAGAAGCCCTGTGCAAGAGGCTACCCAAGGGATAAGTGAAAACATTGCATGCCAGGGAACCCTATCCACTTTTGGGGTGATGCTGGCAGCAGGCTCAGTCCATATTTTGGTGGAAATTTCCAAAAGAAAACCCACATGTGGTTTGCAATGTTGATGTTTCAGTAAGTAACATTCTTCCTTCCAAGTCTATACCGAACCAGTGCTTCAGTATGATGTTACTATTCTGCTGGAGGTCCCAGCTTTTAGAAAAGATGTAAAACTGAGACCTTGATCCTGTTATATTCTCATGCTGTAGATTTTCATGCAATTTCTCTTGACATTTTTCTATTTAACATATGCTGAAAATAGAGCACAAGACAGACAACTTACTTGAGCCCCTGTTGTCAAGAACTGAGATAAAGGAGTCCTTCAGCATATCAAAATACCCTCAGCAAACCATGATCTGATTCCTCCTCTAGCACTGAGACAAATTGGAGAATGTAGTTTATGGCCCAATCCCATCCTCAAATATATAGAACTATTTTAGTCGGTATTTTCATATTGCCGGAAAGCTCCAAGAATTTAGTATTCCCCCATGATTTAAGGTGCCCATATGTCCTGTTTTGGCCAGGACAGTCCCCTTTTTTAAGCTCTGTATCGGATGTCATGACTTTTTTTTTTTTTTTTTGTGCAAAACTGGGCATTTTTCCCATTTGCTCTTGATTGAGGGCTATGGAGGAACGTTCAGGCAAGAGCAAATGGGACAAATGTCCAGTTTTGCCAAAAAAAAAAAAAAAGTTGTGATGTCCAGGACATTGGCTTGGGCAAACAGCGACACCAGGCAGCTTGGGCCATACCCACATGGCAGGGCCTGGGCCAGCCTGTGAGCACTGACTATCTCTTACCTGGTGTCCCGTTTTTAGTTTAGGGAACTATGGTCACTCTACCATGGCTATACTGAAGATTACTGATAACCAACTTGAATTTTTGCATGGACTCCTGCAAATCATAAAGTGAGGCCTTTAGTAAAGGGAATTAACATTCTAGCAGCAAATTTTGTAAAAATAAATGGAAAAAAATCTCATTAACAGCCTGTGTCTCCTCTTGTTCCTTCCTCGTCCCATACTCAAAGTTTTGTAACATGGATTAATTAAATAAATAGCCTTGGAGAGTTGGTCTTAAGTGAGCTGATAGACAGTGGCTCAAGCTCTTGTGACCAAACTCTTCCAAACTTCCTTGCAACAGTTCCCAGACTGAGAGAAGTTCTTCCATTTCTCCTGCCAGATAAACCGAAAACATCAGAGCCAAGGGAGTGCTTACTGTGCTGTTGGAACAGTCCTGGACAGCACAATGTTCACAATAAAACGACTGCATCATATGCTTGTTCTGGACACAGTTTGCTTTGGATGTCTCTGGCGGGAGTTCCAGGGGACAAAATGAGCAGACACTCACTTTTCCAGGTCAATAGAGCTAGGCCTTAGGTCCAGAATTCAATAGCAGGGCCAAACTCCCTTAACATTCAAGAGCGTTTGTAGCTGGGGGTCAGCTTCAGACCCATCTTTACAGTTTAAGGATTTCATAATCAACCAAAAAGCATTCCATATATTTTCCAGTTTGAAGCTCAAGATTCACATCCCCACAGAATACCTCCAATTGCCTGGTTTTGATTAGACAACTTCTGACAAGGGAGAGGAAGGAATCTGCAGAAAAAGAAGGTGCTTGTGCTCTCATTCTTTTTCAGAGAGCTTTGAGAGTTGAAGAGCAATTTGATTAAAGTCATATGTTTGTGTGTTAATCAATAGAAAAGGGTACGTTAGGACAAGGGAAAAACCTCTTCCGGTCTGATATGCAATACATAAATAAAGGGGTGGAAGTTACACTCATCTGGAAAGGTTTGGATGTACATTAATTTATGCTTTAGCCAGGCGCAAGAGGGCTGGACAGGAAAGATAGTGCAGTGATTATGATGTTAGCCTGGGAGTCAAAAGACTGGGATTCTTTTCCCTGATCCACAACGCACTTCCTTTGTGACCTCGAGTGAGTCTCAGTCCCTACGTTCCCCAGCCATAAAATGGGGATAACTGTATTTCCTAACTCATATGATGTTGAGAGGATAAATACATTAAGCCTCTGAGGTGCTCAGACACTATGGGAATGGGGCCATATAAGGCTAAATAAAGAAGTGAAATGCTACAGCTTGCTCTGTAGAAAGATTGGACACAGCCTTCCTAAAACTAAGTGAAGTCAGGCCCAAAACTTTTCAGCAGTGTGCAGTGCTGCAAACAGGGGAGCCATTTGGGACCTATGCCCAGGGTCAAAGGACAAAAACAAATTGATTGCAGCTTCCACTGGCCGCGGTTCGCTGTTCTAGGCCAATGGGGGGCTGCGGGAAGTGACGGCCAGCACATCCCTTGGCCCATGCTGCTTCCCGCAGCCCCCATTGGCCAGTGGGAGGTGTGATCAGCCGACACTGCAGGTAAACAAACCGTCCTGGCCTGCCAGTGGATTTTCCTGATAGGCTGCGTGTCAAAGGTTGCCGATCCCTGGTCTAAAACAACAACTACATTATTTAAAATGCTAGTTAATGTTGCTAAATGACAACAACAGGCTTGCATATCACATCAATAACAAAATGCAAGCTTTTGAAAACAAGGAAATGAATCGTTAACATCATAATTCCTGAACTGTCCACAAAATAAGCACACACATGCATATGAGCTATAATAAATGCAGCCTGCACTAGATCTGGCCCCTTGAGCATGCTAAGCCATATTTTATCAAAACATAACCATAACTTTGACCACTGAATTACTGATTTTAATGTAATTGTGTTTTCTTTATTTCAGTGGCAAAAGATTTGCTTTTATGAGATGCTTCTAAGTGGAATACATTCTCAGCTAACACAGGGCTAGATTGGTACTCTTTAGGCACATCCCAGAAGTTGCAGCTGTAAGGCACAGTATATGGGGCAGATTTACTGTTCTCACTAGCCAGCAAGAGTTGCCAAACAGAGTATTCTGAAAGCGATGTTAATGTATCAGGTATATAGCTGATTTTTTCAAATTCATATCAGATCACTTGCAATCTGTTCTGATATTAACATCAGGCTGGAAGTGTTTCATCTTGGTCTATAATCCTATTTCTTCATTCATTTTCCATAATGATTTGCTCTTCAGCCTTTTAGGCAATTCCTAGATTACCGGGAAACAACCCCTCATTATGGCCAAGTAGGCAGTGAGACATGGGCCTGTGTGGCAGGCAGTGCAAAACCACTGTCCCAACGGGGCCACAATTCCCCCGGAAGCTCCTGGGGAGCACAGCTGTACCACCACTCAGAAGAATGCAGGCTCACTGGCTGACCCCTGTGTGGGGGGCACAGAGGAGTAGAGGTGAAAGTTCCTTGCAAGTTACCTACCAGTGGCACACCCATGCAATGGCCAGCCAGGATCAGGCCCGTCGCTGGCATTTTTCAGACGTCTATATAAATGCTTAGGCCCTTCGGACGACATAGAAACACTACGTATGTCATCCATTTCCAGAGTGTTTACTCACAGACAGTCCTGCTCCAAATCCGTAAAGCAAAGCAGCTGAAGCACAGTGAGCTCTTTGCCAAACTCACTGTTTGCTAAACTGTTTGCTAAAATGGGCAAAATAAAAAGGAGAGTAGAGCCCAGAAAGAAGAGAGAGAAAACCAAGAGGCAAAGTGGGTCAGTGGTTAGTAACAAACAGTATTTGTGACAAGGAGTGGCAGTATCTTTAAGAGCTCTTACCTTGGGGCTAGCAGGACTGGACGCTGGACTGATCAAGGGTAGAGGGCGACTGTTGGGCTTTCTCCTGCACACTCTTTTCCTGTGGATCTCTGGTTTTGTTTTCTCCCTTTACGCTCTCCTTTCTCTTTCTCTCTCTTTCTCTTTCAGGTAAGTTGCAGAACAGGCTCTGCAGCAGGAAGTAGAACTTGTATGCAAATCACAAATCAGAAGTGGAAAACGTCAGTCTGAAAATCTCTGAGGGGGAGTGAATCAGTAACAGAGGAAAACTACTTTGAAGTTTAAAAAGTCCCTTGAAATGTTTCTGTCCTTACAAGTCAGGCTGCTGTTTAACCCGCACAGATAAGTAACTGCAGGGGAAACCCAACATGATTTTCAAGCATAATATTCATGAATGGAAGAAGTGTCTGATTTTTTTTTTAAATACTAGAATGTATATTGTCAGCGCCAACAACTCAAAAATCATGAGTTGGACCACCAAAAATCATGAGATTGTCTTACAAATCATGTGATTTAAAACAGGTTATTTTTATCTGTGTTCTGGTTCTTGAGTCTTGAAGGTTACACTCAAGTAACATTTTCAAACTTTTCTCCACAATCACGTCTAGGAACATTTGTTGTAAGAAATTAAAGTTGAGATTCTCATGTAATGACAGAACTCCAGCAGCTGGGACTTTAATTAAAATATCAGACATGGCAAGAGTTGACAACCTTGCATAGACATTAGAAGCACTTCTGGTATCATCCAGCTTGTATTCTTGTCAGTCAGGATTTTCTCTACAGTATATTCTCTACTGCTTTCTCCAATCTAGCTTACATGCCCCAAGGAAACTGCCTTACACCACTTCCTAGTCCAGTAGATCTCACTGTCAGACCTGTTAGCCTACATTTTCCTTGCTTAATTTCACCCATTCCTCCTATTTATGCTCCTAGGTGCCACGTTAATTCATTTCTCTTCTTTGGTGTATTCACCTTTCCAGTATTTGTAGGCAGCCATCAGGTTCCTCATGAACTCTAGCTTAGTCAAGCTATACCTATTTAGTTATCTAAAATCATCCCTCAGAAGTCAACTCCTCCTGCTGCTCGGTTGTTTTTATTGATCTCTTCTGAACTCCCTCTCATTGATCACTATCTTGGTAAAGAGGCACCCACAACTGAATGCAATATTTCAGATGCGGCCATAGCAGAGAGCAGGGAGGTAACAGAATCTCTGTTTCCTTCCCCTGTTTTCCCCCCTCCTCCCCCACTCCATGATGCCTTTGCATATTTTCTCATCATACACTTTGTTAAGAGACGTGAAGTTTCCAGGCACATGTCAGTTCTTTGAGTGAGCATTACCTGTCACCTCTTCATAATACAACCCCTAAGTCAGGCACATCTTTTCTGCAGCCATGCCACATTGCAGACTGATGCCTAATTTACTGGCCGGAGGTCTCATTCAGCATTACTGATTCTAATCTTATTTTGAAAAGTACACTGTGCCTTATATTAACAACACTGCAGTGTTTTGGGCTGTTGCTGTAGAATACTGTGGTGTATTCCCTGGAGAAGCCCGTGGTTCAACCATCATTTGCTAGACTGAATGGACTTTTTTTTTTTTGCTGTGCCTTGATTGGCAGGAAAGATTCCCGCTGAGCATCTTGTAACACTCTCTGTCACACCCCCCTTCCGCTAATGGGCTGAGCATGCTGCCTCCCTTAGCTGCCCATATCAGCCTTACAAGTGAAAGCCTAGTGTCCATAATTGAACCCATATTTCCCCTCTGGGGCATTGCAAAGCGGTAATACTAGGCCACTGGAACAAAGCCAAAATGGCCGATTGCTAATAGTTTCTTCCCTTCTCAGATTAGCATCAGGTCTATGGCTGTTCATGCCCATGGCAAACTGGAAAACACGTCCTTCACTTCTCACAATCTCTAAACATTTTGCTGCTCCAGGCTACCACCTGTTCTGCCTGTATAATAGAGCCAGCCTTGGATGTGACGAACATTCCTACCAATTAATGTGGCATTAGTAGTGGTGCTATTAGCATGGCCTTTTAATCAGTTTAAATTTAAAGCCATCTGTCTGTAACTAAGACGTGGTGTTTTGCTGCATGCCTATTTTTCACAGTGGAAGCCCTTCCTCTGACAGCGGTGAGCTTTGGCATTTTACGGCACTGTTCTGTAGTAAGACTGGGTTTGATCTGAGAACCTTCACAAAGCCATATTTTACAAAGTACAGATTTGATAAGTGCAGCTACAGCGAGGTAATTCTTGGTTGCAGCTGGCTTGCTGGAATAGCTGCTACATGCGCGCTAAGCACAGACACCCGGTAGATGTAGAATCTGGAGTTTCTGGCTGGGCATATTTGTGATGGTGACTCATTCAGGGCAGTTCAGGCAAATACCATATTTATTGATATATAAAGCTAAGCACAATTTCCAGGCAAAACTTTTGGCTTATACACTAGTCAAGCAGGGAAAAAGGGGAGCCAGGAGTTCTGCTGATGGGTCCCCTAAGTTACTTCCTATTTAAGGAAGACTCTGCCATAATGTCTTAGCTGGGGAGCATAGGGACAGTGGGAGAAGGATCAGTTTATGTTTGTTAGTGTCTGCAGGGAAGAGAAGGGGATTGGCTTTCCGGGAGTTGGTTTATAAGCGAGTATATACGGTAGAGCCTTGCATGTTCATCATCATTGTCTAACTGGGGCAATGAACTGTGAAGGAGACCAAAGAATGTTTATCAATCATTCATGCAGCACATTAACCAGTGCTCTGACTCAAGGGCAAGAACTTCAAAGTTATGCCTCTGTGGACATAAATGGCACTGTCTGGGTCCAGACCTTCCATGCTGACCCCTCCCAAACCCAACAGCTAGACAGAGCGAACAGGGATTCTCAACAGGTGATATTTAACTTACTAACAGTCCTCCCAGCACACCTAAATCCAAAAGCATAAACACCAGGGCTCCACAACCCAAATAGGCGTTCAAAGCTGAAAGGGTTCTGAAGTCTGTAACTGTTTTTTGCAAACCTGGTACTTGTAGTTGTCAGATGACAGCCAGCTGCTGAAATGTACAAGGGAAAGTTCTCACTATGAGCTGACAGCTGCCTGCTGGCACCCGCAGCCTTTCTGACCCTGCGTGTAGGAAAATGAAAATAACTCAGTTTCTGGAGGCCGATTCATGATTTCACTTCTGTTTCTATGGAAATGGGCATGGATTGGCAGAAGAAAAGGTAAATACAGGTGTATATATGTGTGCACGCATGCACGTCTGCATAAATACATACACAACACACAAATGTTTTTAAAAATATTTTTGAAGGAAATACACTTAAGTAGTGAAGTTATATTGGATCCCTGCACTTCTCAGGTTACGAAGAGAATCGGACCATTGAAAAAAGCATTTTGGCTTCTACGTAAAACACTAATTTAGGCCTCCGTCTTGTAAACACTTATTACTGGGCACAATGTATAAACCATTGAAGACAGTGGGATTACTCAAAGTAGTACATACTTTACCTGGTAGTTCATATTTGAAGGATTGGGCCTAAGGTCATGAATATATTTATTGTGCACAGTCTTTCTAGGCTCTTGAATAATGGGTAAAGAAGTTTGTGCTTTAGTGCTAATGTTCACTTGTGGTCCACTGAGCCTTAATAGAATTTGATACTTGATGGGACTGAATAAGCAGAACTCTTATATAATAACAATAAAATAAATAATAATAATAAAATAAAAACACAACCCAAAATTGTTCCATCCAAGGGTCTCAGGGAACATCACAAGAATTAATAAATAAAGACTCAACCCCCCCTGCATGGTAAGAAAGTACAATTATCTCCATTTCACAGATGGGGAAACTGATGCCCAGAGGAAGGTATTAACTGCTTTTGTGCAGCTCCCCAGCAGAATACCCCCAACACAAGAGGCCCTCTCTGTTAGAAATGGAGAGATGGTGCCATTGGCTCAATCCTAGCAGGATAATCTAGGGAAGGGAGTCTGTTGGGGGTGGGTGGACATGTGGCAGGGTCTGACCGTATGGAACGTGAGGTTATGACAGTGGTTAGAACATCCTTAAGGCTGCACTAACCTGCTTCAGGGGGTCAACTTGGCCCCACCAACCTCAGCATAGAGGAAGCACCAAGCCTCCCCTCTTGGTTCCTGCACTGGTGGCAGGATTAATCTGGCCTACAAAAGATAAGTGACATGTCCAAGGTCACACACAATGTCTGTGGTAGACCTGGGAATAGATCCCCAAAATCCTGAGTCTTCATGTTCCTTATTCACAAGACCATCCTTCCTCCTATAAAATAATAGAAAGGAAAGATTCCCACCTGTCTCAGTCAAATTACAGGGCTGCTCACAGGGGGCTAATTAGAAACCCACTAGGGAAGAGACTGGAGTCTGAGATCTGCTGATAACTTCCCCAGGTGATTTATTCCAGGGGACCAGTGGGCTGAGTTTGCCTGACTGACACCAATCCAGGCTTTGTTAGCAAAATACTTTTCAGCAGTGACAATCGCAGGACATGCCAGAAGGGAGTCTCTTGTCTAAGCTAAGTGGATTCCAGCTACTCCCCCTGCCTGCCAACTTCCCCACCAGCAGGCTGCTGGCATTCTGCCTGAGCACAGCATGCAGCAGCTGACCAGTCTGTTTGCAGTCTGCACCTCCACTATGTGAACAGCTGCAAAGGAACTTTGGGCCACAGGGGAGCAAAAACCAGGACCTCAACACATGGAGTGAACGGTTTATACCCTTTAGTTAGCGCCACTACATTATGGCAAAAGGAGACCGTCACAATCATGGCCACGTGTGCAGCAAAAAACATCATTTCATTTTTGGTGCTGCAGCTGATTAGGCGAGTTGAAATGGGGAGGGAAGGGGCAGACACCTGAATTAGTATCTGACAGTTTTTAAAGTGCAGAAAAAAATTAGATATATTGAACAGAAACCTTCAAAAATCAGCTCCAGATCTCACTTCCCTGGTGCGTTAGTACGCCATGGTCCCAGGCTTGAACAGGAAGAACTGCCTGTGGGCAGACAGCATTGATACTCTGCCCGATGGCATTTATTTGTGTGAATGTCTTTGCAATACGAGTGTCTAGAATCTCTCACTTGAGCAACAGCAGCAGGAATGCTCTGTTCTGATCCCGGTTGCGGAAGTCCTTTATATCTGCACTGTGTACATATTCGAATCAGACAAACACCTTCCGTTTTAACCCGTGAAGGGATGAAAGGAGCAGAAAACAGCCAAAAGCCTGTCAGAGGGAGAGGAGGTGAATCTAATCGGCACAGCGTTATCCTTCCCCTTATCTTAGATTTTGACATTGTGCTTCTGACTGTGGTAGCTACCATTGGACCCTCTTCGCTGACTGACGGTTTGGTGCTCTGCAGAGGGCATGGTTGGCAGGGAGGTGGCAGAGCCATGGATAGCTCACTTTACACAGCATCAGTAAACCCACGATGAAATAACCTGGGAATCACTATTGACCTCTCTCTGCAGACTGCCACTCTGAACATGCATCCCCTTTTAGAGGAGGTGTTTGTGATCCAAGCACAGGTGAATGCTAGATCCACAAGTTTGTCCCAGACCTTAGGATATTTAGATGCAGGACTGGAGGACTAGTCTCTGTCCCTTTGTAGCTCGCCAAACCTCACCCACAGGAAGACAGGATGCTGCAGAAACTTGGTCTGTTTCACCTAATTTGGACCTCGCGAAGCATTTTACAAGTGGTGGTATAACCCCACTGCACTTTTAAGATTATCAGTGCCTGCCAAGGTAATAATATAACTCTAATGGTGGAAAACCCCTTTTCCTGAGGGCATACATTGCCATCATCTGTTCTGTCTAGATTGAGAGATTCAATTACATTTGATTCAGCATCTCAGATAATGAGCACCTACCCGCTACTCCCCGAGCCACATCTATAGCCTGTTGCATTCTAAAGGCCTTGTCCTACAGCTTGGAAGTTTTACCATTGACCTCAGTGGAAGCAGGATCATGTCCATAATTCCCATTTGTACAGAATTTCAAGCTGAATGCGATGTGTCATGTTGGACCCTCTGTTCTATAAAATGCATATTCATATTCTCAGAGCAGAACATGACTGGGCCTGATTGACAAGGCAGACAACGGGAAGCCTTTTTATTAGATGTGGCTGGTAGATGGCAAGATCTTCAGGATTTGGAATATTTTTCATTTGATAGGAAGAAAATGTCACAGTCAAGCATAGTTTCTTTCATTACCTCCCTGGTCTGTTTATTCAGGGGACTATTTAGTAACACATGTGTTTGCTTCCAGCTGATTAACTTTTTAAAGAATAGCAGTCAAGTTACTGAACTTAAAATTAAAAATTTGAATTAATATAGAGAAAATTAATTCACAGAGAGTTTGCTCAGTACCCTTTAGGGTAAATAGGTATTTAGTTACTTTTCCTAATTCTCCTCTTGGCCACACTCTGCCAGGTGCTTACCATTTTTGCACTACCAAGGAAACTGGGACCTCTCTCTTCCCCTTCTGGCTGTTTGAGATTCTTAGTCACATGCCTATAGAAATGGTCTTTTAGGCCTTTGCTTTGCTGTTTGCTAGTTATATCCTGGTGTGATACCTAAAAGGAAAAAACACAGAGCTTCTTTGTTAACTTATAAGATGCTTCCAATTAATCCTTTTTTAATGATAAAAAACCCCTCCTGCCATTTGTTAAAAACTTTCCCCACAGTATTATATATCCTCTTAATTAAGAACAGAAACAAACTAATACCTATTTTATTCCCTCTTGCTTCCAGTTAGTCCTCCATTGCTCATTACCCACCAGACACTTGACAATTAACAGAACAAAAATTCCCCAACAACAGGATATATATTTCTTCAGAAATGACATGTCTAGAATCATGAAAGTGACACAGCCGTGGTGTGTAAAGGGGCAAGAGGCAGGAACATAAAACCTCCCATGTGGATCAAAGACATATGGAACATATGCAAAGGCTACATAGGTAACACGTGTTTTATAAGCTCCATGTATATGAGATCATACAGAGCTGGGCTGCAACCCTGCCTAATTTGGAGACACAGGCGCAAGAGAGAAATTTGGCTTTCATTTAATAAAAGGGTTCTCTCTCCCCTTGCTCTTGACATTTGCCTTGAAAATGTAAATCGATGCTTGGTTTGGTAGCTTGTCACTGATTTTTCGTAAAGACCACAGGTTATTCATAGTTCCCCACTAGTCAACCAGGACTAGACTTGGAGGGCTGTGTAAACCATGCCCACAGCTCCCTCAACTGATTGCATGTCTTCACCCATCTTGAATATTCAAGATCAGTTTCCAGCTCTGGTGCAATGTTTTCCTGGCTCCTGATGGCAAAAAAGCCATCACAAATGACCTCCTAGACAACTCACTGCTGCTCATGTAGATCCTCTGCTATGCAGCTAGTGTGACCTGGAGGTGAGGCAACATGGAACAGGGACCGGGAATAAGATGGTTACTCACCTTTGTAATTGTTGTTCTTTGAGATGTGTTGCTCATATCCATTCCAATTAGGTGTGTGCGCGCCACGTGCATGTCCGTCGGAAAACTTTTACCCTAGCAACACTCAGTGGGTTGGCTGGGCACACCCTGGAGTGGGACCTCTATGGCACTGGATATATACCCCTGCCGACCCAGCAACCCCTCAGTTCTTTCTTGCCGGCTACTCCGACAGTGGGGAAGGAGAGCAGGTTTGGAATGGATATGAGCAACACATCTCGAAGAACAACAGTTACAAAGGTGAGTAACCGTCTTTTCTTCTTCGAGTGCTTGCTCATATCGATTCCAATTAGGTGATTCCCAAGCCCTACCTAGGCAGTGGGGTCGGAGTGAGATGTTGCAGAATGCAAAACTGCTGAGCCAAAGGCTGCATCATCTCTGGACTGTTGAACTAGAGCATAATGTGAAGCGAAGGTGTGGACCGAAGACCAGGTAGCCAAGTGCACCCTCAATGAAGATACCGCGAGGCCCTGCTGCTTAAGAAACCAGAGGTAGTCCAAGATGGTAGGGATCGAGACCTCAGTGGGAGTAACATTCTGCGTTCCGCACCAGCAGGAGAAATGCTTCCACTTGGCCACATACGTTGACCAAGTGGAAGGCTTCCTGCTACCCAGGAGTACTCGTTGTACTGAGGCAAAGCAACACAACTCTGACTGGTTTAGCCACGCGGCAGACACGCCGTGAGGTGAAGGGCCTGCAGGCCTGGGTGGCGAAGACTGCTGTGGTCCTGAGTTATGAGGTCTGAGTGGAGTGGCAGGGTAATTGGGTTGGCTATCGACAGGTCGAGCAGCGTGGCATACCAGTGTTAATGTTAATGGCAGAGAGGAAGGAGGGTCAGGGCAAAGCTGGGAGGCAAGATCAAACCAGTATCTTAGATGCCTATATGCAAATGCAAGAAGTATGGGTAATAAGCAGGAAGAACTGGAAGTGCTAATAAATAAATACAACTATGACATTATTGGCATTACTGAAACTTGGTGGGATAATACACACGACTGGAATGTTGGTGTGGATGGGTATAGTTTGCTCAGGAAGGATAGACAGGGGAAAAAGGGAGGAGATGTTGCCTTATATATTAAAAATGTACACACTTGGACTGAGGTGGAGATGGACATAGGAGACGGAAGTGTGGAGAGTCTCTGGGTTAGGCTAAAAGGGGTAAAAAATACAGGTGATGTCGTGCTGGGAGTCTACTACAGGCCACCTAATCAGGCGGAAGAGGTGGATGAGGCTTTTTTCAAACAACTAACAAAATCATCCAAAGCCCAAGATTTGGTGGTGATGGGGGACTTCAACTATCCAGATATATGTTGGGAAAATAACACCGCGGGGCACAGACTATCCAATAAGTTCCTGGACTGCATTGCAGACAACTTTTTATTTCAGAAAGTTGAAAAAGCTACTAGGGGGAAGCTGTTCTAGACTTGATTTTAACAAATAGGGAGGAACTTGTTGAGAATTTGAAAGTAGAAGGAAGCTTGGGTGAAAGTGATCATGAAATCATAGAATTTGCAATTCTAAGGAAGGGTAGAAGGGAGTACAGCAGAATAGAGACAATGGATTTCAGGAAGGCGGATTTTGGTAAGCTCAGAGAGCTGATAGGCAAGGTCCCATGGGAATTAAGACTGAGGGGAAAAACAACTGAGGAAAGTTGGCAGTTTTTCAAAGGGACGCTATTAAGGGCCCAAAAGCAAGTTATTCCGATGGTTAGGAAAGGTAGAAAATGTGGCAAAAGACCACCTTGGCTTACCCTTGAGATCTTGCGTGACCTACAAAATAAAAAGGCGTCATATAAAAAATGGAAACTAGGTCAGATCACGAAGGATGAATATAGGCAAATAACACAGGAATGCAGAGGCAAGATTAGAAAAGCAAAGGCACAAAATGAACTCCAACTAGCTATGGGAATAAAGGGAAACAAGAAGACTTTTTATCAATACATTAGAAGCAAGAGGAAGATTAAGGACAGGGTAGGCCCACTGCTCAATGAGGAGGGGGAAACAGTAACGGGAGACTTGGAAATGGCAGAGATGCTTAATGACTTCTTTGTTTCGGTCTTCACTGAGAAGTCTGAAGGAATGTCTAGTATAGTGAATGCTTACGGGAAGAGGGTAGGTTTAGAAGATAAAATAAGGAAAGAGCAAGTAAAAAATCACTTAGAAAAGTTAGATGCCTGCAAGTCACCAGGGCCTGATGAAATGCATCCTAGAATACTCAAGGAGTTAATAGAAGAGGTATCTGAGCCTCTAGCTATTATCTTTGGGAAATCATGGGAGACGGGGGAGATTCCAGAAGACTGGAAGGGGGCAAATATAGTGCCCATCTATAAAAAGGGAAATAAAACCAACCCAGGAAACTACAGACCAGTTAGTTTAACTCCTGTGCCAGGGAAGATAATGGAGCAGGTAATTAAAGAAATCATCTGCAAACACTTGGAAGGTGGTAAGGTGATAGGGAATAGCCAGCATGGATTTGTAAAGAACAAATTGTGTCAAACTAATCTGATAGCGTTCTTTGATAGGATAACGAGCCTTGTGGATAAGGGAGAAGCGGTGGATGTGATATACCTAGACTTTAGTAAGGCATTTGATACAGTCTCGCATGATATTCTCATAGATAAACTAGGAAAGTACAATTTAGATGGGGCTACTATAAGGTGGGTGCATAACTGGCTGGATAACCGTACTTAGAGAGTAGTTGTTAATGGCTCCCAATCCTGCTGGAAAGGTATAACAAGTGGGGTTCCGCAGGGGTCTGTTTTGGGACCGGTTCTGTTCAATATCTTCATCAACGATTTAGATGTTGGCATAGAAAGTACGCTTATTAAGTTTGCGGACGATACCAAACTGGGAGGGATTGCAACTGCTTTGGAGGACAGGGTCAAAATTCAAAATGATCTGGACAAATTGGAGAAATGGTCTGAGGTAAACAGGATGAAGTTCAATAAAGATAAATGCAAAGAGCTCCACTTAGGAAGGAACGATCAGTTTCACACATACAGAATGGGAAGAGACTGTCTAGGAAGGAGTATGGCAGAAAGAGATCTAGGGGTCATAGTGGACCACAAGCTTAATATGAGTCAACAGTGTGATACTGTTGCAAAAAAAGCAAACGTGATTCTGGGATGCATTAACAGGTGTGTTGTAAACAAGACATGAGAAGTCATTCTTCCGCTTTACTCTGCGCTGGTTAGGCCTCAGCTGGAGTATTGTGTCCAGTTCTGGGCACCGCATTTCAAGAAAGATGTGGAGAAATTGGAGAGGGTCCAGAGAAGAGCAACAAGAATGATTAAAGGTCTTGAGAACATGACCTATGAAGGAAGGCTGAAGGAATTGGGTTTGTTTAGTTTGGAAAAGAGAAGACTGATAGAGGACATGATAGCAGTTTTCAGGTATCTAAAAGGGTGTCATCAGGAGGAGGGAGAAAACTTGTTCACCTTAGCCTCCAATGATAGAACAAGAAGCAATGGGCTTAAACTGCAGCAAGGGAGATTTAGGTTGGACATTAGGAAAAAGTTCCTAACTGTCAGGGTAGTTAAACACTGGAATAGATTGCCTAGGGAAGTTGTGGAATCTCCATCTCTGGAGATATTTAAGAGTAGGTTAGATAAATGTCTATTAGGGATGGTCTAGACAATATTTGGTCTGCCATGAGGGCAGGGGACTGGACTCGATGACCTCTCGAGGTCCCTTCCAGTCCTAGAGTCTATGATTAGGTGCACTCTGTCCCTGCGGAGTTTTAGCAGGACCTTGTGAACCAGCGGGAACGGTGGGATGGCATAGAGCAGCCGGTTCTTCCACGGCATTAGGAATGCGTCCGAGATTGATCCTGGTGAAAGACCCTGGAAGGAGCAGAACATCTGGCATTTCCTGCTCGCGCGGGAAGTGAACAGGTCTATGTGGGGAAATTCCCCACTTCTGGAAAACCGAATGAATAACATCCGGGCGTATCGACCACTCGTGGCACAGGAAGGACTTGCTCAGTTGATCTACCAGAGTGTTCCGAACCCCTGGGAGAAAGGATGCTACCAGGTCTATTGAGTGGGCTATGCAAAAGTCCCCGAGTCGGATGGTCTCCTGACAAAGGGGGGAAGATCGAGTTGTCATAAACAGATAGCTAAGGGTTAATGTCTCTTTCCCCTGAAGCACCTGACCAGAGGACCAATCAGGAAACCGGATTTTTTCAACTTTGGGTGGAGGGAATTGTGTGTCTGAGGTCTTTGTCTGTCTGCCTGCTTTCTCTGAGCTTTGGAGAAGTAGTTTCTGCTTTCTAATCTTCTGTTTCTAAGTGTAAGGACAAAGAGATCAGATAGTAAGTTATATGGTTTCTTTTCTTTGGTATTTGCATGAATATAAGTGCTGGAATGCTTTGATTTGTATTCTTTTTGAATAAGGCTTTTTATTCATATTTCTTTTAAGCAATTAACCCTGTATTTGTTACCTTAATACAGAGAGACCATTTTTATGTATTTTCTTTCTTTTTTATATAAAGCTTTCTTTTTGAAACCTGTTAAAGTTTTCTTTACTGGGAAATTTCAGGGAAATTGAGTCTGTACTCACCAGGGAATTGGTGGGAGGAAGAAATTAGGGGGAGATCTGTGTGTGTTGGATTTGCTAGCCTGATTTTGCATTCCCTCTGGGTGAAGAGGAAAGTGCTTTTGTTTCCAGGACTGGGAACGGAGAGGGGGAGTCACTCTGTTTGGATTCACAGAGCTTGTGTCTGTATATCTCTCCAGGAGCACCTGGAGGGGGGAAGGGAAAAAGGATTATTTCCCTTTGTTGTGAGACTCAAGGGATTTGGGGTCCCCAGGGAAGGTTTTTCAGGGGGACCAGAGTGCCCCAAAACACTCTAATTTTTTGGGTGGTGGCAGCAAGTACCAGGTCCAAGCTGGTAACTAAGCTTGGAGGTTTTCATGCTAACCCCCATATTTTGGACGCTAAGGTCCAAATCTGGGACTAAAGTTATGACAGAATCCCTCCCTGTTTGTTTATGTAATACATGGCCGTTGTGTTGTCTGTAAACACTGAGACACAACGGCCTTGTAAATGTTGCTGGAATGCCTGGCACGCCAGGTGGACTGCTTTCAGCTCTCGGACATTTATGTGTAGCACCAGTACCTGAGATGACCAGAGGCCCTGAGTACGAAGGCGTCCGAGGTGAGCACCCCAGCTGAGAGATGACGCGTCCGTCGTCAGGGACATTGAGGGTTGGGGTGGATGGAACGGCAGCCCTGCACATACCAGGGAGGGAGTCAGCCACCAGTCTAGGGAACCTAGAGTGCTCGGGGGAATGGTGACTATCATGTCTATTGGGTCCCTGCCCGGGCGGTATACCAAGTTGAGCCAAGTTTGGAGAGGCGGAGGCGGAGTCTGGCGTATTTGGTCACGAATGTGCAGGCAGCCATGTGACCTAGGAGTCCGAGACAAGTGCGAGCCGAGGTCGTCGGGAAATTCTGCAGACCTCGGATGATTGTTGCCATTGCCTGAAACCGCGGCTGTGGTAAGTAGACCTTGGCTAGATTGGAGTCCAGGGTAGCTCCTATGAAGTCTAACCTCTGTGTGGGAACCAGAGTGGATTTCTCCATATTGATCATCAGGCCTAGTCATGCGAATAGGTCCTTGATGATGCCCACATGCTGGGTGACTTGTGTCTCGGAGGCTCCTTGGATGAGCCAATCATCCAGATACGGAAAAACGTGTATCCGACGTCGGCGGAGATATGCGGCGACTATGGCCACACACTTTGTAAATACCCTTGGGGCTGTAGAAAGGCCAAAAGGGCAGGACCGTAAACGGGAAGTGCTGACGGTCGGCTACGAAGTGAAGGTACCTCCTGTGCGGAGGAAAAATGGTGATGCGAAAGTATGCGTCCTTCATATCGAGGGCAGCATACCAGTCTCCAGGATCCAAGGACGGGATAATGGTCCCCAGGGATACTATGCGGAACTTCAACTTTATCATAAACTGGTTGAGTCCTCGCAGGTCTAGGATAGGTCTGAGACCTCCCTTCGACTTGGGGATTAGGAAATAATGGGAGTAAAACCCCATGCCCTTTTCGTCCTTTGGTACCTCCTCTAATTGCTCCCGTGGTGAGGAGCGTCCGCACCTCTTGCAAGAGGAATTGCTCGTGAGAGAGGTCCCTGAAGAGGGACAGAGTTGGAGGATGGGAGGGCGGGGTTGAAACAAAATTGGAGGTGGTATCCATATTCCACCGTGCGTAGGACCCAGAGATCTGAGGTTAACTGGGACCACGCCGGGAGGAAGTAGGAGAGACGGTTGGAGAAGGGAGGAAAAGGATCCTGGCCTGTAACTGGTACGCCGTCCTCGGGCGCACCTTCAAAAGTTGGACTTTGGTCCTGCTGGTGGTTTCGAGGGACCTTGGTTTTGGCCCCCTTGGGGTTCTGACTGGTGTCTACGCCCACCTCGTCCGCGCCGCCTGCCAAAGTCTTGTCTGTGTCTAGGCACAAAGTGAGCCTGGGGACGGAAAGGCCTTCGTTGGGTCACCGGCGTATGCATGCCTAGAGAATGCATGATGACCCTATTGTCCTTCAGGCTTTGCAGTCTAGGGTCAGTCTTTTCCAAGAAAAGACCTTTACCATCAAACGGCAAGGCCTTGAAGGTATACTGCAGCTCTGGTGGGAGGTTGGAAACCTGCAGCCATGAGATGCGTCTTATGGCAACACCCGAGGCCAGAGTCCTGGCTGCTGAGTCGGCTGCATCTAGTGAGGCCTGGAGGGAAGTTCTGGCCACATTTTTCCCTTCCTCCAAGAAGGCAGCGAACTCTTGGTGGGAGTCTTGAGGGAGTAGCTCCATAAACCTACCCACCTCCACCCAGGTGTTGTAATTATAGCAGCTGAGCAGGGCTTGTTGATTTGCCACCCGGAGCTGTAGGGTGCCTGCCGAGTACACTTTGCGGTCGAGCAGGTCCATTCACCTAGTCTCTTTCGACTTCGGGGCTGGTGCCTGTTGGCCATGGTGCTCCCTCTCATTAACGGGCTGAACGACTAGTGAGCAGGGAGGAGGATGGACATACAAATACTTGTACCCCCTAGAGGGTACCATGTATTTACGCTTGACTCACCTGGCCGCAGGAGGGATAGAGGCTGGAGATTGCCATATACTGTCGGCATTGGCTTGGATGGTCCGAATAAATGGTAGGGCCACTCTGGTGGGGGTATCCACTGACAGAATGCTCACTACTGGGTCCTCTATCTCTGGGACCTCCTCCACCTGGAGGTTCATATTGAGTGCTACCCTCCTGAGGACGTCCTGATGGGCTCTCAGGTCGATTGGAGGAGGGCCCGAGGAGAATGTTCCTGCCACCGCCTCATCTGGAGAAGAGGAAGAGGAGATGCCGGGGACGAGCGGGTCCTGTGTGGCCTCTTGCTCTTGGGCAACCTCATGCTCCAGTGGGACCGGGGAGATCGGTGGGTGGACTGGCGCTTCCTCCGTACCAGCTGGAGGGGGATGGCTAGCTGTTGCCTCTGGCACTCGGTGCTCTGATGGGGCAGAGCGAGATGGAACTACTGGAGCATCTTGGGCCTGGTGGTACGCCCAAGGTGTCCAGAAGGACCACTGATGTGGGCTTTGGTCCTGGGTCTGGGCCTCCTGAAAGACTCTGGTGGGCACATCCGAATCGCGGTCCTGAGCATAAGAGCTGTCCGTGTGGGACGACACTGAAGTGTGTCTGGATGGCCATGGAGGAGCAGAGAAGCCCTGGGCAGAGTTCCTGTCTCTAGCGGACCTTGCTCTACTCGGCACCGGAGACCGGTACCGGGAACGAGATCGGGACCTGCGACCGGAGCGGTGCTGGGAGGTTGACCGAGATCTCGAGGCTTGACGTTGGGAGCGGCTACGGGAGTCACGGTGCCTGGAACAGTGCTGGGAGCTAGAACGGTGCTGAGAGTAGCGGGCCGGCAAACGGGATACTGACCAGTGCTGCGAGTGTGACCGGTACCAAGGAGGAGAATGGTGCCGGGACTGCGAGCGGCATTGGGAGCGGGAGCGCCGTCGGGACCTAGAACGTCTGCGGGACCATGATCATGAATGGTGCCTGTCCGCTGTGCCGACGGAAGGTGGTCTTATCAAGGCCGACTTGCCTATAGAGTGTATTACCCGCACCGGCAGTGCTGGGGGTAGAGGCAGCGTCGACTCTGTCATGGCCATCAGATCCCTTGCCACTGAGAACGTCTCCGGTGTGAATGGGATAGTAACCTCTACCGCGGCTCGCGCCGGGGAGCTAACAGGCTCCGGACTCGACGGCCCTTGTGGGACTGGAATCGATGGTGCCGACGTTGTCGGTGCCACGGCGGGTGTCGGCGCCGGGCGATCCAACTTAGACGGGCTCTCTGGCTGCGGTGCAGGCAGCACAGAAGCAGCAGGAGTCTTAAGTCTTTCTTGATCTCGGGGAGAGGGAGCGGTGTGGAGCCGACTTCGGTGCCGGTGACGGCTGGTGCCAAGAAGCCTTGGCAGTACCGGCGAGGTCCGGTGCCAAGGAGGTGCTTCTGCCCGCCGACTGACCAGCGCTCGGTGCCAAAGGCGGAGGGGTGAAAGCCGCCTCCATGAGGAGCTGTTTAAGTCTGAAGTCCCGCTCCTTTTTTGTTCGTGGCTTGAAAGCCTTGCAAATGTGACACTTAGTTGTCAGGTCCGATTCCCCAAGGCACTTCAGACAGGAGTTGTGTGGATCTCCTGTCAGCATCGGCTTGCGACAGGCTGAACACGGTTTGAAACCCGGTGAACCGGGCATGGGCCCTGGCACCGGGTGCGGGGAAGGGGCTAATCTCGGAACCCCTCTTAACTATATTACACTAACTATGCTATAAACAGATAAACTAAGTATAACTATATAAAAAGTTTACAACTATCTACACAATAATGAACGAGAGAACGACGAGTAGTTAGGGAAGTGGAGGTCAGCTAAGCTGCACTTCACTGTTCCAGCGACCGACATGGGCGGTAAGAAGGGACTGAGGGGTGGCTGGGTCGGCAGGGGTATATATCCAGTGCCATAGCAGCGCCACTCCAGGGGGCGCCCAGCCGACCCACCGAGTGTTGCTAGGGTAAAAAAGTCTTCCGACGAATGTGCATGCGACACACACACACCTAATTGGAATCGATATGAGCAAGCACTCGAAGAAGAACCAATACCTTCATTCAAGCTTCAAATGATGCCCTCTCTGGTCCTGGGCACGTCACTTATGCTTTCTGCTTAAATGTTCCTACTTGTAAATCTGATCTGCCTTAGGTAGCGCCAATGGCAGAGTCAGATAATTAAACACGTTTGTAAACGCCAGCTGTGCACTAATATTCACCAGAACACACAAAACCTTTAGGTGTTGGGTGCCTAATGACCCCCAATGCCCTGCTTGTTTGCACAGTTACCACCATCTTAAAAAGTTTGCAAGGGACAATTATGCCCAGACCCCACCACAAGCTGCACTTTTATAGCAGGGGGGTTTGGTAGGGACAAAATTGGGGCCAAAGTTCCCCCTCCTCTCATTAATTCACTATGTAAATTTAGTTGACTAGGTCTGAGGCATATATAAAAAAAATCACTTTGCTCAATTTCCCCCGAATCTTCAGACTGAGCCTGTACAGAATAGCGCACCGTGGTGGTCTGAAGTTTGTTATATTTCTTGGCAAGGCAGCAAAATATTTGGCAAGCCTGTCCAGTAATAATATATTTAGTCAATTGTATTGCTATGTCAGTGCACTCTTCCCATCTTAAACCCTCCTGCCCCCCAGTAAATGTATAACTTACTGTTACATGGACTTAAGATGCTGATTCGGCAAAGAGGCTGGATGCTTAACTTTAAGCAAATGAGAAGCCTCCATTGATATGAGACTGCTCACATGCTTAGAGTGAAGGGTGTGCTAGAGGGCTCAGCACCTTGCAGGACTGAGCCTGCAGGACACAGACACATCCTTTCCACATGTGGAGCTGTAGAGTGGAAGGAAGCGGCATTAGATTTGGATTTAGTCCCTATGCCTCCGAAAGGGGAAGTGGAGAGTAGCATACACAGTCATTCTTTTTAAAATCTCTCTCTATTTTAAAACTAACCTCACACTCTTAATATACTCATGTCATCAGTTTGGAGTCTCTTGCGAGTATTCTTACCCCTCCCAATGAAAGAAAGAGGGCTAGTGCTCTATTAAGCCAAAATCTGCTTTATTTGATAAGCCAGACCTGGCAAGAGAGCACTGCCATAGATCTTACTGTATGCTGACTATTGGAATACAAGTCATTCATGCTTTCACTCCCAACGTAATTTAGAGATCCTACAATCAAGAGGAGTGAGGACACAATCAGAATCTCTCTCTAGAGAGAGCATGAGCCAGAGGTTGGGGCCTGACAGATACTTCCCAAGAGAGGAGAAAGAGAAAAACAAACAATTTTCTCCAAAGGAGAAAAAATCTACATATTAAATCAGACCTGTTTAAAATACTGTTTAGGAAAGTTACAGACAAAACTAAGATAAAAGTGAAGTTCAGCCACACAGGCTGCAGCAGCCCCTCAGCACCATCTGAGCCCTTAGCCCCCAATTCTGAGCTGCTTTGAGTCACCTTTCAGTTCTGGGCCCAACTGGGGGCCCCATGGCTGCTTAACATAAGCACAGACACTTGTAGAATAGCTGGAGCATTCTGGCCACACAGTCCTCACGCCACCCCCACCCAGGGTGCACCCTGTAGGCCCTTTGTATCAGCTCTACCCCACCCAGGGATCATTCCTGAGGTGGTATTTCCTGACTGGAGGAAACAGATGGTATAATGAGGCTGGAAGACAGCCTAAAATTGGGGCTTAGTCACAGACATGCGTAGAATTGAAGTGGTCCATAGGCCTTTGGAAAGGCCTGCTGCCCAGGGGTGAGTCCCAGCTTCAGTGAGCCAGGTTGTACTTTTGTTAGTGAGCCATGTTTCTTAAAATGAAAAGTATGTGCCAGGCCTTTAAGGATCTTGTGAGCAGAAGTGATGAACCGTTCAGCAAACTGCACCAAGAGCTACAAATGTGCATCGTACATGGAGGCTGAGAGCAGGGGCTCAGCAGCAACACTGACAACATGAAAGAGCAAACCAGAGCCTTCACCTCGTCTGTGACCTTCTCTTTGTTGCTGAGGGGAGGGGGGGATAATCTTATTCTTTTGACCTTTGCTCTTTTCACCATTTGCCGGGGCTTAAAACTGAATTATTCCAGAAAATGGGCAGAATGATCAATTCCCCCTCCTGCACCCATACGGCTAAGAGTCGTTCAGATTTAGAAAGCACTTTCCCATAGTGAGTCACACTTGCCGTTTCCTGCCTTGTCTAAATAATATTCTAGTTAAACAGAGGAGACTGATACATTCTGGTATGAAAAACTGGAGCACAGACCGACCAACATTGTCATAATATGATTACATGAATCCCTGGCTGGAGTTAAACACATTGATCCTGCAAGCACAGCTGGTGCTGCAACCTTTAAATCTGTCTGTAAATGACATGTTGTACTTTCAACACAGCCTGCAAGCTAGTGACCCATTTTTTTTCCCAGAAGGGCAGTCTCCAAATCTACCCTCTTTTCTCCTCTGTTTGCTCCTCCCTGCACACCCATGCCACAGGCCCCAAACTGCAGTTACTCTCCATGGATGGCTGGATGTGCCTCCCTCAGAAGTCTGCTTATATTGCTCTTTGCATTAGCAGAATAGGTTACTATACATCAACCCACCACTACACTGCAGGAGCAGAGCATGCCGCTACCACAACTCTTCTAACCCTCTGTTGTTCTAGGGACAAGAATCAAACACATACACCTCTACCTCGATATAACGCTGTCCTCAGGAGCCAAAAAATCTTATCATGTTATAGGTGAAACTGCGTTATATCGAACTTGCATTGATTCACCGGGGCATGCAGCCCCACCCTCCTGGAGCGTGGCTTTACCGTGTTATATCTGAATTCATGTTATATTGGGTTGTTATATCAGGGTAGAGGTGTAAGTACTTGGACACAAAAATTAGAGTTTACTCTGTGAGACTGTCCTCCCTCTAATCAGTTATTCTTCAGAGTCCATTTTTATGTCTTACAAGTAATTGTTCTCTTGTTTTTCCTAGGTTGAATTTCTCGGAGAAAGGGGAAGAATAGGAAGGAATTGATTAGTGTATTTACTGCTTTGAATTTTTACCAACAGCCTCTACTTTGTCTAACACAAATTTGATTTTTTTGGTCACTTGCACATATTTTTGCCCACAGATGCAGAGTCTGGTTTGAAGCTCCTTGGAAAAACCAAGTGACTATTCTATACAGAAATCCTTGCCCCACTCAGGTCAATGAAGAAATTCCCATTGCCTTCAATGGTGCCAGGATTTCACCTCATATATTCACTAGAATCCCTTCCCCTCGGTTTGGCTGTGAAAATTTCCAGGGTAACTAGACCTGAGGATTTAGACAGGTGAGACCAAACATCCAATACAGGTAAAATCACATCTAACATCTGAACCTGCTTTAGTTTGTACAGCTAAACTGTCTCTCTTCCTAAATTAAGATCGTACGGCGGCCTGTTCCAACTAACACTACAGAAATCCTTTCAGTGGTGAATTCCCTGCACATTAATTAATCACTGGGCATTATAATTGCTTTCTAATGGGACTGGAGAAATGCTACGTGATTCCAGAGTTACAAACAACCTCTAATTATTCTTTTAAGATGGATAGTCCCCTTCCTGTCATGACCTGAGAAAAAGGTAAACTTCCTTCCACCTATACTGTTTGTAACGAACACTCTCTAAAACCCCTCTTAATGGTTGATGAGTACAGTACACATATTAAAAGAGGAGTCACTGTGTGATAGCAGCTCTTGTAGACTTCCACCGTATCTTGTTTTTAAATTCTAGGTCCCAATAAATATTTATACTAACTTAATTATTGCAGAGTCTGAGTGCAGGACAGTTATGTACTAAACCAACAAAAAGTAGGCAGTCCTCCATTTACTTTGTAGGTATGGTGGGTCCATCTTCTTGGCCCTACACTACTTTCAAATTTGTGTACTCCACTAGAGACACCCACATGGGAGGAATAGTCTCCATTTCCAACTTTTTAGATCCATCAGTTAACCAGTTTTTAATCTAATCAATACAGGATATATTGATTTTCTATAGTGCTAATTTTTTTTACAATTCAGAACTTTACGTGGGACTAGGTCAAATGCATTACAGAAGCCTAAGTATGTTATGTCAACATCTTTATCAACTAAACGTATGATTTCATCAAAACACAGAAAAAGTTTGTTCGACAATACCTATTTCCCACAGAATCATGTTTATTGGCATTAATCATGTTAACATCCCTTAATTCTTTACTGTGTCCCATAACAGCCATTCCATAAGGTTTCCCTGGTTTGATGTCATGCTAACTGGATCATATAGTTATCCAGGTCATCCTAATTATCCTTTCAAAATACTGGCACATTGTTTTTTTCCCCCATACTCTAGAACTTTCCTAATGTTCCAAGATTTGTTAAAAATCAGCATTAATGGTTCAGAGACTTCCTCGGCCAAGTCTTTTAATACTCTTGGATGCAGGCTCTCTGATCCTGCAGATTTTAAAACATTGACTAGTGAAAAAGTGTGATTTTTAAAAATTTATTGGTGTTCCTTTCCAGAAGTTTCAGAACAGTTCTGTGTCTGTCAGTGCCCACTAAAGGATTTTTATTAATTTGTAACATAAATGTCACCAGCTTGTTTAAATATGTTGCTAATACTTGCTTTGTTTCATGGAGGTAGGAGAGTTTTGTTTTGTTTTAATACTAGCAAGCAGAAGAAGAATGGCTACCAGACGAAAATGTCTGAATTTCTCAATTAGCAACTGCAACAGTCTGCATAGAAGTTATGTAGCAGAGTCCAACGTGGTGCTCATGGCTTGGCAAGTAGCCCAAGTGACAAACCTAAGAGTTAAAAATTAAAACCAAAACCAAAAATAAACAAAACATTTGTTTCCAACTGGAAATGCATACAAAATCCTAGCCATTCCCAGTGCATGAATCCCATCCTGTGTGCATGTATTGGGTACCACAGCTAATAGCACCATATCCTTAAAAAGAACAGGAAACAAACAGGAAAATGCTTCGTTGTACTTAGTTTGTTAATTGGGGAGCACTATTTAGGATTTGCCTGTGTCAGCAATCAACTGTATCAGAACTCATTGTGCTTTGGCCAGCGTATCAAGATCATTTTTAACCTTATTTTAAAGAACTCAGCTCTGTAGGTTTTAAGGGTGGTGGTGACTGAGGGAGAAGGGTGAACATAACTCATTTGGGCAGATTTCAATGATGAGACAATCCTAAAAATATTCTGTCACCTTGATTATTCAATTGTTAGAAGGCTAGAAATATCACATGCACAATACACGTTACATTAATACTGCTACAGTTTTTGTGGCAATCACAGCCAAAGTTTTGAGCAATTTTTTTTCACAGAACATTAGCTTGTTTGATAGAAAGCAACACTGCTGTACAGTTTTATACACCAATAAAGGCTAGATTTGAGAGCTGCTTCTTTGAAAGAAACCTTTCAGTCAATGATCAGTACTGCAAACACTGAACAGCTCATTCCCTGTATTTCACCAGATTATTGCTTTACTAGCATAGTAATTGAAAGAAGGCCTATTAAATTAATATGTGAATATTTAGAATATGACTATACAACCTAAGATAAAATATTAAACAATAAAAATTGCATTTTGACCATCAAAATGTATTACTTGACTAAACACAGTTTCAACATTCTTATGCAGTAATAAGACTAATGTTGATCCATTTGTCTATGCATAAAACAACCTTTTCCTGTGACACTTACATGCCCAAATATTAATGATGAAATCAAGAGAGCTATTCTAGAATAAATAGCTCTTCCGAACACAGAACTGTGAAATACTCTACATGTTCACCCATCCTTGACATTGAACTCCAGCTGTTTTGAACCATATTAGCTTTGTAGTTTGGACAATGATACCAACAAACAAATGGCCAAGTACACCCCCTATTAAAGGTGATGCCAAAATGGTATTTTCCCCTTCTTCTCTCCATGATTTAAACAAAAGAACAAATATCCAAAGGTAAAATGCTCTCTTTTAATTACTAAATTAAGAAAGTTAAACAGTTTTAAAATGTAAACTTGCAAATAAATCATAACAAAATGTAATTAAGACTTTAAAATTTGCAACTCAGTATTAAAAACTCAATAGAAATAGAAAGGAATTGTTTTTGGTTAAATGTAAGTCATTCAAGGCTGGTACAAATAGACAGCTGAAAAAGTAATACTTTGTTCTGTGCATCCCCCATGAAATGTAAAGAAGTGCATAGTAATTCCACTGGAGAACTCGCAGACATATAGAAAGTAATTTCATTAGCAGTACAGGACATTTAACACACTTATTTTACAATGGGCAATGTTACACATAAAACAGAAAATCCTAGTTGCATGATAAAGAGTTTAGTAGGTGGACATGACTAAAATGCTATGGTTTTAAGATCATTTGAATGTGGTTACAATGTTTATTAAATAAAAGTTTTTGAAACATTTCAGTATACATGTTTTGATACAAGAACTTGCAGTTTCAATCTTCCAGTTCAAAAGGTGATGGTGTGGTTTTTCTTAATTTAAGTATGTTCATTTTAACTTGAGGAACAAATTATAACACGCTTGTCAAAGATTGGAAACATTACTGTAAATATAGCACATGATTCCTGAAAGAGCAAAGTTACAACCATCTACAGGTACATAGTCAAACAAAAAGTGCAATCCAATTGAAAAAAATTCATGCTTGGCAAATGCCAAAAATTAGATCACTAGCTTTCAGAATCTTACCAGTTTACACATGTTATGTTCTGGGTACTTCTGCATCAGCCTGGCTCATTCAATCTGAAATGAGTTTCCTCTGCAACAGAACCCATATACTATATGTACAGGTATGTATATATATTATATTATATTTATATATATAAAAAAAGCAAAAAACAAACACCTGTCCTGATTCTTTTTTGTTAAAATGTGAAAAAAAAAAGTTTTAAACAAAGAGGCCACTTTTGGAAAATAATACTTTGAACTGAATTGGGAGGAGACCAGTTAAAATCACATAGGTTTCGCATTCTTTAAAAAGGAAAGCACTAGGATCAGTTATTGGCACTAAGTTACTATTTACACTGAACAGAGGTTTTGCAGTTTACATAACATCAATACAATGCAGTTTCTGAGTCTCTGACTAAGAAAAAACAAGTGTTTTTCTCCTTGTCATAGAGGACATTCAGATTATTAGGACAAGTGGTCATGGACAAGTTCTGTAGAAGTTCTCAACTTCAGGCTCATGTGCATTCTGGTGCTGGAAGATGCTGCACTTTGGCGAAGCCGGTCACTGAGTTGGAAGCTAATGGGGGGCCGGGGAGGACACCTGTTAATGACAGTCTGTGTAGAACAGGAATTTACAGGTTGTCACCAGGTTGGTACTGGGGTTCTGTTGCAGTAAAGTAGTCTTCAAGGAAACCCTGCAAATATTCAAAAGTTGGACGTTCTTCTGGGTCTTTTTTCCAGCAGTGGATCATAAGCTCATGCAGGGAGCTGGGACAGTCCTGAGGACATGGCATCCTATAACCACGTTCTACCTGTTCCAAGACTTCACGGTTATTCATACCTACAAAGAGGCAATGTGAAATGGTCTCTGTTAAAATACATAGACTTTATGTATAATACATACACTTTTCTCAAGCTTATTCAGTCCTTTTTGTAAAATAAAAAACAAAAACAAACAGTTCCAGCTTTATAACTATTCCAGTATAAACTGGATCCATTTTCTTCCTAAGCAATGAACTTATCTAAACCACAGATCAGTAAAACGCTGCTCTGAGGAATATCCCTATATCCACTCCATTGACTTCAAATGAATTGTCATGAGTGTAACAAAGGGCAGACTGTGGTGATGTGTCAATAGATAGTTATGCAATTGTCTGTGAAAAGGTTTGTTTACAGTTGTTACAGCCTTTTGGTATGCAGAGTTTTTTTTTTCCTAACCAGAATCCTAAAAGTTTTTAAAAAATAAGAAAATTGACTTTTATAAAGGCTCAATTTGAGCCTGAATTTAAAAAAAATATTTTAGTACTTGCTAGAAATGATATGGGCAGAATTCAATAAGAATATAAACAACACTGCTTTTAGACTATCAGATATCACTGATAGCATCTCTAATATTTGTACCGAAGTTTGTTATTGGTGACCTATAGCCCCTTGTTCTGCATCTGACTTTGTTCATCTTGTGCTACTTGATATTAACTGCAGAACTTGCTTTGACTGAAAACTGTAATGGTTACATATGGGAGTGCAGTTTTAAGGGTATGGGTTAGTGCCAGTGTAGTTTCGAACACACAGCAGTGTTCCTTCTATTACTTCTTATCCAAAAGAGAACAAGTTTGTTCTGATGGAGGAGATGGGTAAAATATAAAAAACAACCCTGCTCGCAAGGAGACCAACTCTCCCTGTAGAGAGAGAGCTCTTCCATGATCCCACTCCTCGAGCTATGAGATATATTCCCCACTATGTGTTCCACTGCCAGACATCCGCCTTCCTTATCTGTGCCTTGGCTCTCCATTTTTTCTCCCCAACAACAGATCATTCACCCTAACTAGCTAAAACATATTAGCAACCTTCACTTCAGCTTAACTAAATTCTTTGATTCTCTTCTTGTTTTTTTAATAATTTAAAGGAAAAAATCCAGTACCTCTGCCATATAGAAGTATTTACCAGAATATATATACATTAATAACACCTTAAATGGTAGCTTGGATTCTGGCTTACTAGTACTGTAACAAGTTTTCTGCCAAGCCATACCTGCAGACTTAGTATCCTTAACCCCGTGGGTCCTGCTGAGAAACTCTGTAGGCATCTCAGACTCTAAACACACTAGGCCAGCCAGACTTTTAGCATATCTTAAAAGTCTGCCACATACCAAATGGAGATCCAGATGAGCCTCATTTGTCAACATGCAACTTCCAAAATACATCCCACCAGTTTTTGAAAATGGCAAAAACCCCAGTGCTCTGCAAGCCCTTCACCAGAAACCAAAGGTGAAGTTTCTAGGTCTCACTGTTTTTGAGACACACCATCAGAGCAGTGAAAATCTGTCATGCAAGCAAAGTGTCCGTAAGTATTTGTTTCATGCCACCAATGTACAATGTACATAATACACAAAAGCATAAAGGCAGCTCTTGTCTCAAAGAGATTACAATTGATGAGACAGGCACGTAAAAGGTGGTATGCCCTGGGAAATACAGAAGCTGGATGACAAGCTCCTCTAATTTTTCAAACTCTCATCTTTGAATCAGCTGGGTCAAGTCACCTCATATTTTAGTGTAAAAATCTCTTCAGTGCTTCTTGTCCCTCACAGGCTCAATTATTCTTTCAGCCTTGAATAAAGAAGGTGCCAGACATAGGTAAAAAAATATTGTTTGTTTACATTCTAGAATTTTTATGTTGGCTGGGTCCCTTCACATGCCAGGCAAGTACAACACAGATAGAAGGAGCACCATCACCACCAACTTTCCTCCCAAATGTAAATTAATTAGCATTTTGTTATTCTGGGATATTAGTTCAGTATTTTTATCCAGTGTATTATTTTATGCAGGCCAGTACATGGGGAAACTAGATAGCAGACTATATGCTGTAAGGAAAAGCCTAAGGAAAGAGTGAGGGAGGGGAAGGAGAAACAGTTCTCAACCTCCCTCTCTCCCTTTTTTTAACACGTGGGAAAGATTAACAAATTCCATGTACTGTGCTAACTGGAAACATATTGACATTCTGCCTCCATCCCAGAAAATCCAGCTATAAAATAATGAATCTGGCTATTGCTAGTCATCCTAGTGTTAGCCAGAAGAATTCTTCTCACAAAGTCTGAGACTCATTCAAGCTACCCCTGGCATTCATTTCGGAAATTCATATCTCCGCCAATAGCTACAGAATCCATACTTATCCAATCAACTTTACTGTGTTTCAAATGAAATGAGCTATCAATTTAAAAGGGACAGTGCCAAGATAAAAAATCATCTTTGAATCCATCTGTATTACTAGGTAGATACTTGATTTACTGGAATCACTTAGAGCATTACGTTTATTTTGTACTTCTTATGCTGTTTGTTTACTTTCCTACAGACTTTTTAATAGGATAAGTGAATCTAGATAGGGCAGTTTCACTGTTTCTTCTACATTAGCACAAGGCTGTTGTATTTCCATTTCTAACAAAGCAGAATATTTAAATGGTTTGTACAGTTCACTTCTCATCTATAAAAATCCAACCTTTTACTTTACTTAAACACATACAGTCAGTTGTATTTGTAGGTTTCTAAACCCTTTACAAGTTCTCTCTTACAAAATGTATGTCTGGGAAATAAACTGCTCAATAACATCCTATTTTAGGCAGCAGAAATTTCACTGTCCTGGATTTCAGCCGCATTCAAACTTTTTCTAGAACTAGCATTTGGGCCAGCGAAAATATCTGCACTTACGTTCTAAAAAACAATTTTTCTATTAGCTCCTGATTCCACCATAGGAGTGAGAAAACACACTCCGTTACTGGTGAAGGATGTTGCCATTTTAAGACCTCACATCTCTTTCCTGTCTCAGGTTATTAAGAGATTTGCATGTGAATCACTAAAGCTGCTGGGAAGCTATACAAATCTGGTGCCCAAAGCTATACAGACCAGAAACAGAGACGCTCTCCCATCTGGTTTACCTAGAAAAGCCTGGACAGAGTCTCTCACTCCTAATCACTCTCCTTTATTTTGGGGGAAAAGGGGCAGAGTGTCATAAATGAGATTTAAAAGCTCAGTTCTGGCCTGTAGAGAAGTCCCGCTAGCAAACAAAGGGCTTGTCTACACTGGCACTTTACAGCGCTGCAACTTTCTTGCTCAGGAGTGTGAAAAAACTCCGCCCTGAGTGCTGCAAGTTTCAGCGCTGTGAAGTGCCAGTGTAGAGAGTGCACCAGCGCTGGGAGCCGTGCTCCCAGCACTGGTAGCTACGTCCCTCATGGAGGTGGGTCTTTTTTTTTTTTTTTTTTTTTTTTTTTTTTAAGAGTGCTGGGAGAGCTGTCTCCCACCGCTCTGCTGCGACTACAGAAGCCATGTTAAAGCGCTGCTGCAGCAGTGCTTTAATCTTGCCAGTGAAGACGTGCCCAAACTGAGGAAGAGTGCTGCAGGCTGTCTTCCAAGGACTCCCTTGTCAGCCCTGGAGCAGAAGGCAGGATTGAGGGGGAGGGGCATGCATGCTACAGAGACTGCGGACAGCACTCTGGGAACAGGTTTCTGTAACTTAGCCCCCTTGGGCTGTCTAAATTTCAGCCTCTTTAGCCTAAATCAGGAGGGTGCAGTGATGGCTTTATGCTAGTTTACTCCCCTACTCCTTTTCCCTGGGCTGAGTTTTGTGCTGCATCTTTTAAAGATACAGCACATAATCACACTCTAAATTAAACTGGGATATTTCAAGACACCCATGATTTGTTATACCTTTTCCACAGGTTAATTTAGGTTTCTCTTCCTATGTAGCTTTTACTATGCTGATCCAAAGGGTATCTCCCTTAAGTAAAAGCTTCCCCAGTTCTTGCAGTATACAGTCATGCTGCCTCCTCTGCATGAATTATTTCCCTGTCCTATAGAGCCACCCTCTTCGCCTTCACATTCCTTCACTATACGTTTCTTCTGAGCTACCCACAGCAAGTGAGTTCTATGTATAGCTGTAACACAACCAAACCTCAAAATCAACCCCATAGCTAATTTCTCACATACCTTTTGCGTCTTTTAGACTGTGTTTAGCATCAATGCACTTGGTACTGTACAATACACAAAGTAAAGCTGTCCCTACCTTGACAATTTTCGTCTAAGGCTATGCCTTCACTACCATGGAATAACTAACCCACATAAACTCACTGCTGTAACATCTTGTGGAAACAAGGCACTTGAGTTCTACTGTGTGGTACAGTAGGTGAGGTCAACCACAGATGTGAGGAAAAGTGCTGACCTTACCTAGCTACCTAATGGTAAAGACTACAGTGCCTTGTCTCTACTAGGGTTTTACAGCAGGATAGCTAACGCACGTTAGTAAAAAAGCAGCTTCTTTGCAGTGAAGACACAGCTGTACCCTAAAATCATCAGGGTAGGAACTGTTTATTTGGGGTACTGTAAAGTACCCAACTGATTATTGACTCTACATAAACAATAAGGATCTCTCTCTGCTTCATTTGAGATACTGCAGGTTTGTAGGCTGAACTGGGTGTTGACCTCCAGTGGTAGACATTTATGAAGCCAGCTCCTTAGTCCCTGGCTTCAATATTTCTTTTTCTCTAGGTGCTCAAAAAACAACCAAACTAGAGAAGAACATCTGGATTGCATGTATTTCATACCCTTGTTTACTATATCAAAAATATATATCGGGGTCGGCAACCTTTCAGAAGAGGTGTGCTGAGCAGGGCCGCCCAGAGGCGGGGGGCAAGAGGGGCAATTTGCCCCAGACCCCGGGCTCCGCAGGGGCCCCCACGAGTTTTTCGGGGCCCCTGGAGTGGGGTCCTTCACTCGCTCGGGGGCCCCAGAAAACTCTTGCGGGGCCGGGCCCCGGAGCTTCTTCCGCTCCCAGTCTTCGCTGGCGGGGGAGTCCTTCTGCTCCGGGGCGGAAGGACCCCCCGCCATCGCATTACCACCGAAGCGGAACCTGCCGCCGAAGTGCAACCTGGTCTTCGGCGGTAATTCGGCGGCGAGGGGCCCTTTCGTTCAGGGACCTGCCGCCGAAGTGCCCCGAAGACCCGCGGTGGGGGCCCCCCGCTGCCGAATTACTGCCGAAGAGCAGGCTGCACTTCGGCGGCGGGTCCCGCTTCGGCGGTAATTCACCGGCGGGGGGCCCCCGCTGCGGGTCTTCGGGGCACTTCAGCGGCGGGTCCCAGAAAGGAAGGGCCCCCCGCCGCCGAACAGGGCCGGCTCTAGACATTTTGCCGTGCGGGGGCCCCCTGCCGGTCCCATGGCTCTAGTGGGCCTCCCGCAGGCATGGCTGTGGAGGGTCCGCTGGTCCCGTGGCTCCAGTAGACCTCCCGCAGACGTGCAGGCACACCTGTGGGAGGTCTACTGGAGCCGCCTGCCGCGGACGGCCCCAGACCCCCGGAATCCTCTGGGCGGCCCTGGCGCCAAGTCATCATTTATTCACTCTAATTTAAGGTTTTGCGTGCCAGTAATACATTTTAACGTTTTTAGAAGGTCTCTTTCTATAAGTCTATAATATATAACTAAACCATTGTTGTATGTAAAGTAAATAAGTTTTTAAAAATGCTTAGCTTCATTTAAAATTAAATTAATATGCAGAGCCCCCCGGACGGGTGGCCAGGACCCAGGCAGTGTGAGTGCCATTGAAAATCAGTTCGCGTGCCGCCTTCGGCACACATGCCATAGGTTACCTACTCCTAATATATATTGAAGTACCTCTGCAAGAGAAATGCAAATACCAATTCAAACAACTGTATGCTTCAAAGCCAATGTTCTTAGTCAAGGAATTGTGTATATTTATCTGTAAAACGTGATGCCACAATCACTAAGTAGTATTTGTTAGCTAAAGGTGAAGTACAGTAAATTGTATCATGATGTTTTAATCCTTCACAGGATATCTTTTTTCCAAGTGTTATTAAAGGGTTTGAGAAATATGTTTAAATTGCATTTAACTCTGTACAACATAGGAATAAATTTGGCCAACAACTAAGAAAAACTGACTATTCCCTCAAATGAATCTGAAACCCTTACATATGCTATGGGTCAGATTTTAAGAAAATATCCTCTAACAGGCAGAGACATTCTCATGTGCTGATAGCATTCAGCACAAAAACGGAGTAGCTGTCAACTTTGGCTGTGTGAATGAGGGTCCAAATTTGGAGGCAATTTTTAAAGAGGCTCATCAAGAAGGCCAACTTTCAGTTTTACAAAAACAAAAACAGTTGTCATCTTTGGAAGATGAAACTCAGGCTCAGTCAGCAAAGTTGACAGGCAGACTGGATAAGAGTTCCAGCTCTGGCGCACCTCTGGACCTCATTCTTCGCTCTGTTACACCAGCATAAAAACCAGGGTAACTCCACAGCAGTCAGTGGAGCTGCACCAGAGTAAAACCAGTGTAAGAGTGAAGGATCAGGCTAATTTATTCTCACATGCTCAAGCTAATATTTATCTAGCCACACTCCAAGGGGGACAACCACTGGAAAGGCCAAGAAAGAGGCAGCACCACACTTTGAAACCCTCAAGAGGGAAGAAAATGATCTGTTTTTAAAAATGGTTTATGTAATCATTTCCTATGTATTTTTTTTCCTAAAGCAGAAATAATTCTCCTGGGATTAGCCAATATTTTCAAGAACCACTTTGAACATTTTGAGCTAACAGCCAAATGACTGACTCTTCCTCACAATGAACAGTATCTTATGACGCAAACAGTCCCACTGAAATCCATGGAAGAGTGCCTGTGGATATGTAATTAGTACTATTTGCCGTAAAATGTGGTTGCACAATTGGGCCCTCAGCCTTTGTAAACAGAGCTTTGCTATTTTCCAAAGGCCATGCTCGGATGGAATTCTGTACAGGATTTGATGGCACTGTGGTAGATACTTCTCTAAGTCGAGCATGTACCTATGCTGCCATTCCATGCATGAACATACTAACAGCAATTTTAACACCAGAAAGCAGGACAGGCAAGGCAGATGTGCTTGTTCAGTGTAGTTGGAATGTGTGGCTGCGCTGCCTGATAAGCAACATTTAGACAATAATCCTGCTGTACAACAGCCAAAGAATTGTAGTCTCCTAGTTCTCAACTGTGGTAAAGAGAAGATTAAGATCCAAGGGGAATCTGGGTAAAGCAAAAACAGTAAAACTAAAAATAAGTTGATATTCATTTTGGCTTTGGTTCTCTGATACCCCATGCAGTTTTTATTTCCCTCTCATGTACTAATAGCGACTAATATTGTTGAAGTTGCTTACTTCAAGCCCCCGTCTTCTAAAGGGTTAAAGAGAGCTCCAGTAAATGAACTGAACATTGCAGCCCATCTGTTAAGAAATCACGCTTCTGCTGGCAGGGATTTCTAGGGCTGGGCTGTAAGGTTTAATTGTGAGCCTTGACATCCCTTGAATCTCTGCCTCCTTTTCATCCCAGTGTCTGAGGCTCACAGCTTCGCCTCCTTCACACCCAAAACGGAGCACCGAGGTGCTTGATTTGCAGACTGAGGGAGAGAGAATGCCATACTTCTCATTCATATCCACAATATTTCCCCATCCTCTGTCTGTCTTCCTTTTTCTGCTCTATGTTGTGCCTTCCGCCTTTTACTCAAACAAAACAAGATTATAAAATAATCCCTTTGCCCCAGGTATTCAATGGCATGGTATCTCTGCAGGCAGACCTGTAAGTGCACACCTGGCAAACAATCCACAGACATATCATCTCTTGTAGCACATTTCAAGTGAGGGTGTTTTCTTTTTTCCAGTCCTCAAGACTACAAGCAGCAGTGTCCGTAGACTGTATCCTTCACTCTCTTCAAAAGCTACTGTTTGATATACAGCTCTGACCGCTTTGATAATTACAGAAATTGACTCTGCAGCATCACACAGATTGGTCTAACATCCTTTCAGTTATAACCTACTAGCAGTCTGTTATATCATACAAAACCCATGCAGTGATAAGCTTTACCAGTGCTTAACTATTTGGATAAGTCTTAAGGAAAAATACAAAGGGTCTAGACATTCTAGTTTTCTCATTTCACAGACTGTATTCACAATGTTAAGGAAAGAAGGGATTTATTCTCCATGAAGTGCACTGTTGTCACCATTCCCTTCCCCCTGACATGAACACCTCTGTCCTTTAGAACAGGAATGGGCAAACTATGGCCTGCGGGCTGAATCTGGCCCATCAGGGCTTTGGATCCAGCCCGCAGGATTGCCACCCCCGTGACACTGCGGGCCCCAGGCCACTCCCGGAAGCAGACGGCACCACGTCCCTAGGGAAGGGGGTAAGGTAAGAGGGCTCCGTGCGCTGCCCTTGCCTGCAGGCACCACCCCTGGAGCTTCCTTTGGCCAGGAACAGGGGACCGTGGCCAATGGGAGTTTCGGGGGAGGTACTCTAAGGCAAGGGCAGCGCGCGGAGCCCTCTGCCCCCACAGGGGCCGCAGAGATGTGATGCTGGCCGCTTCTGGGAGCGGAGCTGCGCGCTGCTGCCCCCCCGGAGCCACTCTAGGTAAGCAACAGTGGGCCGGAGCCTGCACCTCGAACCCCTCCTGCATCCTGCACCCCAACTCCCTGCCCTGAGCCTCCTCCCACATCCTGCACCCCAACCCCCTGCCCTGAGCTCCCTCCCACACCCCAACCCCCCGCCCTGAGCCCCCTCCCACACTCCACACCCCTCCTGCACCCCAAACCCGTCCTGAGCCCCCCATACTCCCCTCACCCCTCCTGTGCCCCAACTCCATGCCTTGAACTCCTTCCTGAACACCGCACCCTCCCCCCCCACAGCCCTGCACTCCCTTCCGCACCCCAACTTCCAGCCACAGCCCTATGCTCATGGCCCTGTATGCAATTTCCCCACCCAGATGTGGCCCTTGGGCCAAAAAGTTTGCCCACTCCTGCTGTAGAAGTTGTTAGAGTGAAACTGTCCCTTCTGAAAACATGCACAAGCACGTCCATTCATCTCTAATGTAAGTATCACTCCATGGCAGGGTTTCAAAAAGAAAGTAACAGGCCCTCACTTTCCCCTCCCTAGAGAATTTAACCCATTTGTGAATCTGCACTGGATTGGTACCTACATGTCACATGAATAATTTCTTTCACTTCCATCCGTTTTTATACTTAGGATTGAGATTTAGAAGTATTTTAAAAGAGATTTGGCAATGTCAGGTATCAAAGCTGGTACAACTAGACTGATATATAAATGGATAAATCCATTCTGTATCTTATCTACTGGTGTTAAAAAAAAATTGAATGCAAATGCTACTGTGACTTATTTGGGCTAAAATACAGTATTTTACATTGTCTTTACTATTTTGCTGAAAAAATGATTAATTTAATTGATATTAATAAAAATAAATCAGAATGAAGGTAGGTTAGATTTACTGTCTGGACACCACGCTTAAAATGGTGAATACATTTGGGCCCCAAATTAGGAAAGTATTTAGGCATACGCACAACTTCAAGCATGTGAGTATAATCCCATCTGAATTCAATGGAACTACTCTTGTGTAAAGTTATGAATGTACTTAAGAACCTTCCTCAACGGAGACCTAGATTAGTATTATCGACGGCTTTTATTACCTGGGTATGGCACTCTCCCTTTTGTTACAAGCTCTGTGAGTAATATTCCAAACGACCATACGTCTGATTTTATTGTGAACCTTCCATACAATGCTGCTTCTGGCGCAGTCCATTTAATGGGGAACTTTGCACCTAACGAAAGAAACAAATGAGTTATGATCAAGAAGTGGGCAGTACAGAAGTAACAAATGACGGTTTCATTCTGTTGGTGCTGTAACAGTCAAAGTACTGCATACAGATATTAGCAAACAACTCAGTGGAATATGGTCAAGGCTGTAATGTGTGATTCACAGGAAGTAGGGTGGGTAGAATTGTGAAGGGAAGGCTTAAGAGGGCCTTGTGGGATCACAGAATCATAGAAGATTAGGTCTGAAGAGACCTCAGGAGGTCATCTAGTACAACCCCCTGCTCAAAGCAGGACCAACCCCAACTAAATCATCCCAACCAGGGCTTTGTCAAACTGGGCCTTAAAAACCTCTAAGGATGGAGATTCCACCACCTCCCTAGGTAACCCATTCCAGTGCTTCACCACCTTCCTAGTGAAATAGTGTTTCCTAATATCCAACCTAGACCTCCCCCACTGCAACTTGAGACCATTAATCCTTGTTCTATCATCTGCCACCACTGAGAACAGCCGAGCTCAGTTCTCTTTGGAAACCCCCTTCAGATAGTTGAAGGCTGCTATCAAATCTCCCCCCTCACTCTTCTCTTCTGCAGACTAAATAAGCCCAGTTCCCTCAGCCTCTCCTTGTAAGTCATGTGGCCCAGCCCCTTAACCATTTTTGCTGCCCTCCAATGGACTCTAATTTTTCCACATCCTTTCTGTAGTGGGGGGCCCAAAACTGGATGCAATACTCCAGATGTGGCCTCACCAGTCCCGAATAGAAGGGAATAATCACTTCCCTTGGTCTGCTGGCAATGCTCCTACTAATGCAACCCAATATGCCGTTAGTCTTCTTGACAACAAGGGCACACTGCTGACTCATATCCAGCTTCTCATCCACTTAATCTGCAGGTCCTTTTCTGCAGAACTGCTGCTTAGCCAGTCGGTCCCCAGCATATAGCAGTGCATGGAATTCTTCCATCCTAAGCGCAGGACTCTGCACTTGTCCTTCTTAAACCTCATCAGATTTCTTTTGGCCCAATCCTCTAATTTGTTTAGGTCACTCTGGACCCCATCCCTCCCCTCCAGCGTATCTACCTCTCCCCCTAGCTTAGTGTCATCTGCGAACTTGCTGAGGTGCAATCCATCCCATCATCCGGATCATTAATAAAGATGTTGAACAAAACCGGCCCCAGGACCGACCCCTGGGGCACTCTGCTTGATACCGGCTGCCAACTAGATATTGAGCCATTGATCACCACCCGTTGAACCTGATAATCTAGCCAGCTTTCTATCCACTTTATATTCCATTCATCCAATCCATACCTCTTCAACTTGTTGGCAAGAATACTGTGGGAAACAGTATCAAAAGCTTTGCTAAAGTCAAGGTATATCACATCCACAGCTTTCTCTATATCCACAGAGCCAGTTATCTCATCATAGAAGGCAATCAGGTTGGTCAGGCATGATGTGCCCTTGGTGAATCCATGTGGACTGTTCCTGATCACCTTCCTCTCCTCCAAGTGCTTCAAAATGGTTTCCTTGAGGACCTGCTCCATGATTTTTCCAGGGACTGAGGTGAGGCTCTCTCTCTCTCTCGCTCTCTCAAAGTCCCTGTTAGCATGTTTCTCTCAGAGAAACATTGTCAAAAATTTAAACTCAACATTGAGGTTTTACAAAAAAGAAATTTTAAAAACCAATAGAAACTTGTGTGCATGTTTTCAATTAAAATTTCCCTGCAGCATTCGCAACCCAAACATTGCTACGCCATGCTCCTGCATGACAACAGAAGTGAAATTTATTAGAAAAACACCTTTCTAGCTTCACTGTCCAAAGGGAGAAAAATATAAACAAACAGTAAACCATACATTAAAAAAAATGTAATATGTTACTACATGCCAGGATTTAAAAAAAAAAAAAATACTGCAAATGAAGTTTCTTTGGATGTGATGTCAGGACAGAATTTTGACCTGTGATTTATCTCTCGACAGTGTCCTTTTACATTCCCTGAACTGAAAAGTCTGTAGTGATGTGCAGTTCTAATGTGTTCATCCATCATCATAGCATGTAGGAGCCAATGGTGGCAGCAAGGTTGATTTTTCCCTTTATTAGTGAGTAAAATAATGGGTCTTTAAACATTGATATATTTGCTTTTCCAATCATTAAAACATTTTTCTACAAAAATGGTGAAGTGTTTTTTAAAAAAAATCTTACAGTAATAATTAAGTGGCATTTACCTTCTTCTGATTCCTAGTGGCAAACATCCTCAAATTGTGAAACATATTGAATTAGTGAGAATTGTTAGTGTTTGCTCATAGAAGTTGTTTAGCTTTAAAAAGATTAATGAAAATCACAACTTTGACAAATGACTTCTAGGTAGTTAATTTACTGCACTGTTTACAGTAATTTGCTAATACTGTTTTGTTATCTCATGCAGTGATCAGTGCCTTGAATTTTCTCCTGTTCTAAGCAATATGACTTGAGCTCAGAATACAAAGTAGACAAAGTAAATCTTGAGTTCCCCTTAATTGGTAAAATGCCAGACATTATTTAAATATATTGTAGGAATAATCTTAAACTCAAGACCTGAATTATTTACAAATTAATACATACTGCTGAAGCAAATGGAACACAGGTTGAGTTGCTTAGGTAAGTCTTGCCAAACTTAAAGACACAGGCCAACATTTTCAAATATGGGTGCACTGCATTAGTGTAGAGGGCCATGATGCAGTGTATGACAATGCCTAGCCTGCAATCACAGTGAGAGTGTGAAGTGTTTGCTGTACATCACCTTTGTAAGAAGCTGTAAGTGGACAATGTGTTTTTATAGGTGGCTAAGGGGTTGCAACACCAAAATGGTGCAGTGTAGACAAGCCTTCTGAGAGCAAGGGGGTGGCTGATCAGCTGTGCTGGCCAAGGCCTGGCCTCCCTTTTACAGTGAAAAGCAGACTTAACTGCCACTGCTAAATGCACTCCTTCCAATGCCTGCCTATGCCTCACATGGGTACAATGCCTCAAGACACTACAGTTCAGATGCCATCCCGGCACAGCTTTGGATCTACAAACTGTAACGGAGCCCACAGATTGCAATACATTATTTAAAGTCACAGGCAGGGCTAAGACAGTACATTAAACTAGCCACATTCATGCTGTGAACAAACGATGTCAGATAAAATACACATTACTGACAAATGTGCTAAGAAGTCTCATGGGCTAAATCCTCATCTGGCATAATTTGGTTTATTTCCACTGGTGTGAATGGAACTATGCAGATTTATATCGGGGGGGAGGGGTCTGACTCAGTGGTTCCTGCTGGAACTGTAAGCACTGTGTTTATTAAAAGCTAACAAATCTGTAACGTGACTGACAAACCAATCACTATCTAAATATATTAGGTCAGCACAGCCTGTCCTTACCCAGAAGTCAGGTCTGAATTGATTGCTTTTATCTCCACTTATCAGTTTCTGAATTAATTCTGTGTGAGAGCAGCAATTCTTGTCTGGCTGTGCTGCTTACATCATGGCCTTCAGACAAACAGCTAGCTCACTGGAGTCAGTGCAAGGAAATAAAGTCCATCACACACATGGATTCTTAGGCCAGTGACCCTACTAAAAAGGATATTAATAACAGTCACAGGCCTGCACAGCCATCCCTAGCCATTTGGATGCCCCACGCCTCCCTCCCCCAGGGTCTGGGAGGCAGGAGCTGTGGAGAGCCACTTTTGGGGGCCCCACAGGCCCAGAGTGGCCCAGGGGATCAGTAGGGGGCTAGGAGCAGCCTGCTCTGCTTCCCTCGCCCCAGCCTCTGCTTCCTGCCGGAGCGGTCCTTTCCCCAACCCGAGCGACATGGCTGGAGCCGGGGCAAGGGAAGCGGAGCAGGCTGGGGCCGGGCTGCTCCACTTCCTGCCACTGCCAGTGAGTGCAGGGTCACTGGGGGAAGAGGTGGAATGGGGGCGAGTTGGGGGCAGAGTAGGGGGGAAGGGTAAGAGGCAGAGTAGAGGGAGTTGTCTCTCCCCCACCCCCACAGGACGGCCCTGCACCTTGCGGGGGGGGCGAGGGGGGGGGGGAGGGCAGCTGAGGGATAGGGCTGGTAGCCAGGGCTGGTGCTGCCGCGTATGCAGCATGCGGATGCCTAGGGCACCATGAAATTTGGGGCAATTTGGTGCCGCAAATTTCCTGGTGCCCTACGCAGCTGCGTAAGATGGGTATGCCTAAGGATGGCTCTGCAGGCCTGTTACTAAACTCCCTGGATGTCTGGGCAGGATGAGGGAGAACAGGGCATATCCAAACTAGACTTCGTCAGGATCAGAAGGACAGTAAGTCCAATTTAATTCTCCTATTCCCCAAGCTGCTTTTCATGACAGGTGTACGGGGAGGAGTGAGTGGAACTCCCAGAATGTATTTTCTCATGCTAAGGAAATCCCTCAAGGCTTTGTTTTGTATTTTTAAATTTAAAACCATAAGAAAAAACAAACAAAAAAATCCAACAACTGAAACTGTGTACCCACTGTCCCAAACCTGCTGCTTTATCACTGCACCCTATGCTGAAATAAACTTGTTACTACATGTCACCAACGACAAGCACTGGGCTTGGCAGAGGACATTACCTTTCTTGAGAAAACAAGACTCTGAGGGTATATATTTAAAAAAAGCTAAAACGATAAATCATGGAAACTATTAGGTCAACTATTAGAGAATTTAGTTCAATGTTAAGTAGCACTTGGGGCTGGAAAGGGAAAGCCACAGAGATAAAAAATGCTGAAGCAAGCACGTAACAGGAAACAAGTCAGTTTCAGTAGATGACTTTGAGTGACAAATGTTGTGTGGGAGGACCTGAGCCAAAAATGTACTATTAAATCTTGTTTGCTGAGACAATATAAAATTATGAGCCTGGTAAAACATTAAAAACGAGAACAAGGTCCTTACCCCATCTCACCTGGGGAAATGGGTCATGGGAGAACTCCAAGTTCTTAACAGAGTTCTAACTGTCTCCCCTACTCTGAACCCCACAGCCTCCTGAACTGGTCACTCTCCTGTCAGTTGAGGACAATTGGATGGGGCTTCCTTTGAAACCCATCAGTGTTTTTTTTCTCAAATACTCAGGGTTTGCTGTTGAGAAAAACGAATCATTACTCCTTTACTTCCATGCTACTTCTGGCCCTGGACATGAGAGATGAAGAACAGGAACCAAATCTTGGATGTTCTGTACTGCGGTACAGTCAATTGCAAACACGGTAGTCTGGTTAGCTGGAGAACCAGGTGCCAGTTCTCTACAAAGGACTGACAGAGCACAAAGAAAACTCCCATTTCAAGAAAAATCAGACCAGATACACCAGAGTATTGAGACACAAATGTATCTGAGAGTTCACAAACAGACATACGCGAGCTACAAGAATAGCTCTAGGTGGTCTGGAAGGCCTCAGAAAAATCCTTATTGTTTCATCAGTGTTGGACTAGCATTACCACAAGTGCTGCCAATATATGCAATAGACACATGGACTGGAAAATAAATCCCATTTTACAGAGGACATTTTAAATTTGTTTCAGCTGCTCCTGTTTATAATAGGAACCACTCCTTCCCAGCAGCTTTCCCAAGCAGTCATGCCATGTGCCTGGCTAAGGCTCTACATCACTCATCTGGTTCAAAGTTCAATGGGAACAATGCCCTATGGGAAGTCTTGGGTAGGAAGTGATGCAAGGACTCTGACTCACTGGTCTGCAGGAGAGAAGGAGGCAGTAGGGAGACAATTAACTCTGAAGCTTGCCTTACAAGGCTGACACAAGCAGTGCCATTTAAGACAACTATGCAGAAAAATTAGACTGTGACCCAGAGGAAAGTGATACAATGGCAACTAGCAAAGAGGAGGCAATAGCCTTTCAAATGAATGTCATTTTAATATATAATTTCTTTCCTTTGATTATTCACTTATGTACTAGAAAAGGCAAGTTTTTTTTTTTACAACAAAGCAAGACAAGAGAAGCCAAATGTTCACTAGAAGCCATATATTCAATGGCAGTACATAGTTGCTAGTCACACTCTTTAAATCACACTGGCTGTGACCATCTGTTTCTTTCCTGATGATTGCTGAGAAATGGTGGATGCATGGACCTAACCGCTTGCTATTTACCTTTCATAAATCATGAGCAGTCAGGCCTCTCTGCTTAAATCAAAAATAAAAATAAACTTTTTGGTCAACAAATTGTTACCACCAGCTGAGAAAGATTCATCTGGACCAAGAATCCCACATGCTAAACCACTGGGGCTTAGATCGTCCCCATCTGTTTCCTTTCAAAATATTTACATGGATATAAAAGTAGCAATTTTTGGGGGCAGGGCAAAGAAATAATCCTCCCTCGCAAAAAAAACCCCAAACAAAATTGGCTCCCAGAGAAAAGTGGAGAGGAGAGTGTGACCTAAGCTACTTTATTTTAAACTTTAATCTTCAGATTTCACATTGCCCAGCACTTCCTTTCTCCAAAAGGAACTGACAATCTGACCCCCTCTCTTTTCCACTCCTGTGTGTCAAAATCACCACAGAGGCAGTAGCCGTCTAGATAAACAGAGCAGTTCCCAGATACATGCCCTTAAGAGGATTAGACTGATAGGTCATGGGAAACATGCAAAGGCAGCATAACTTCTTTGTGCTACTATGGCCCCCACTATATTAGTGCTCAAAACTGAGTTAAGAAACCATGATTAAATTAAATTTAAATCAGATTCCAGGCAAAAGTGTTAGGTTATGAAGGGATTTTTAACCTGTTTCTAAGTCCCTAGGTTCATACTGGTTACTCAAATTGTACTAGAAACCAGGGTAATTGGAACTGAGTGAACCTGAGTTTATACCAGGTATGGCCAAATGGCGGCTCGCGAGCAGCATGAGGCTCTTTGACAGGTCAACTGCGGCTCTCAGAGCTTGGAGTTTCACCCTGTGGGGGCGAGGGATTTGAACTGGTGCTTGCAGCTTCACCTCCACTGGGGGATGGGGTGGGGGTGGTGTGAAGGTTCAGGGTTTCACCCTGCAGCGGGGTGAGCCAGAGTTCACGGCGTCAGCTCTGTGGGGGCGGGGCGCTGATGCTCAGGGTTTCAGCCCTGCAGGAGGCGGCGAGCTGGCGCTGGGGGTTTCAGCCCTGCAGGTGGCGCCCAGGCTCTGGCTTCAGCTGCACATGCTCATTATAACAGGGAACTGCATTACTGTATTGCTGTGCACACCTCCAGTGCTGTGATCTCTCTGCATGCTGCACACTGCACACTACAGGCTGTTTACTGTTCGTAAGTTGCATTTGAATAGTTTTAGATTTAAGTGTTAACCCTATGTTAATTTTGTGGATAACAATGGCATCTTCAAACTGTAAGAAATGCAAGTATGAAGAAGAAAACCAAAGTTTTCAGCCAGAATGGGAAGAAGATTTTGCATTCACTAATATAAGTTGGCAAACCCTTGTGCCTTATCTGCAATGCATCGCGCTCTCTCTACAAAGCAAGCAACTTGAAATGTTACTATGAAATGACTCACAATAATTTTCACCTAAGTACCCTCCTGGATCAGAATTAAGGAAAAACAAGCTACCCAATATTAAAATTACACCTCAACAGTCAATAGACACTACTTTCTGCATTCAGTAAGGAAGCTGACACAACGACTGAAACAAGTTTCATTATAGCATGGAATATCGCTCTTGAGAAACATCTGTATTGTGATGGAGAATTTGTTAAGAAAAATATTGCAGAAGTGGTTGCAATTTTAGATCCAAGGAATACAAAACCTTAACAACTAATACAGCAAATTCCAATTTCACGCAACACTACGGAGGGGTGGATCTCCCAGATCAGTGCAGATGTTGCAAGCTATATGCAAAACGATGTAAAGAATTCTCTAGCATTCAGCCTAGTTGTCGATGAATCCACAGATATTCAAGATAAATCAAACTAGTGATATTTGTTTGCTATGTTTCACCAGATGTAATTGTGAAAGAAGAAATGTTGGACTTAGTGGCACTAAAAGAAACAACCCGCGATGTTGACAAAAAGAATGCACTTGACAAAGCATTGACAAATGCTGATGTACCACTGGATAAACTGCCCAGTGTTGCAACAAATGGAGCACCTGCAATGGTGGGGAAAAAAAGTAGGCCTTATTGGACTCCTGAAAACTGATCCCAAACTTCTGGAGTTTCTCCCTGTTCATTGCATCATCCATCATGAACATCTCACCGGCAGACACTTCAAGTACGAAAATGCTATGAAAATAGTCTTAGAAACTCAATTTCATCTGCTCAAATGGGAAGACTCATCAACAGTTCAAAAATTTCATTGAAGGGCTGCATCTTGAAGACAAACCTAACAACGTCTCTTTCTACTGTATTGTGAGGTATCAACCAGCAATGTCTTAAACAGATTTGTGGAACTGTTGGAACAGTGCTTCTCTTGAAGAAAAGGAAAAGCCCTATCCACAACTGAAAGATGAGCAATGGATGCAGGATGATGTTTTTCACTGATATTATGGACCATCCGCAAACTCTCAATTTGGCACTCCAAAGGAAGGATAAGATTATTTCTGACCTTACTCAGACAGTCTTCAGCTTCCAGAATAAGTTAAAGCTTCTGCAAAGAGACATAGCGTCATGAGGCTTCAACCACTTTCCCCATCTCAAGAGTAGGTTAAACACATTCCCTGAAATCATAGAAGATCACAAACTTGAGGAATATAGAGGTAAATTAGAAGGACTGCTTGATGATTTTCAGGCCAGGTTTGAAGACTTGCAGAAGCTGAGATCCTGCTTCGCCTTTCTTATAAACCCATTTACAGTTGATGTGATCAATGATGGCTGTCCGATTCCCAAAACCATGATTACAGAAACATCTACTGTAGAAAAGGAATTACCGGAACTCCAGGAAGACCAGGCTCTACAGACGATGCATGAATCACAGTCTACAATTGAGTTCTGGAAGCAAGTTCCAGGAACTAAGTATCCTCAACTCAAGAATATTAGTGTGTGACTCATTTCAATTTTTCTCACAAGATACTGCCATGAATCGCTGTACTCTGTGATGAAGTTCATAAAAATCGAAAAATTGTGCAGTCCTTACAAATCAACATCTGACTGAGCGTCTCCGTACCATGTTGACAACATATCAACCAGATTTCCAAAGACTTAGGACCAGGATGCAGACCCACAAGGCCTCTAGCTCTAGCAGTAATTAGCCATGATACAGTAAGTAGGATGTTAATATTTTTCAAAATGCATGTGTAAAGGTTGTGTGCATCTTGTGGCTCTCGAACTTGTGAAGATTATTGTATCTGGCTAAGAGGGTCAGTAAGTTTGGCCACCCGTTATATACAGTTGCCAAGCTCAGCCAAAATTTACATTAGAGCAGGCTATAGAAGCATTAGCAAAACTAGGAAACCCTTTATACAAGATCTATCTAGAAACCTTCAGCACAGTGCTACCTGGAGTGATCCTGGGACAGTGCAGTTCATGCATCTTCTCTTGCTCAGGGCTCTGCTTTAAGGCATGATCTATACATAGCCCTAAATGACTTAAGTATGGCATAGGAGAGGAAACTGCGGCATAGAAAGGGTAGGCAACTTGCACACAATCACACAATAAGTTTGTGCTGGACACACAGAACTCAGGTTTCCTGACTCTCACGCATGTATCCTAACCACAAGACCATTCTCTCTCCCCAACTTAAAACACTTGCCTGTCTTCACCAGTCCAAACAATCTGTACTTTCTTTGAGTCCAAACTTTTCCCATCCTAACTTTAATCACTTTTTATTATCTATAAAAAATGAAGATTATCCACAATGTAAATAAAACAAGGGCACGTGGGGCTTCCAGGGATTTCTAATATATTAAAAGAGCTAAGCTTTTCTAGGAGATATAACCCAGAAAGGAAACAGGACATTCAAGGATTTCCTATGAATTCTAAGCTCAGAAAATGTTGTCTACTAAAACAAATAGTTAGTCATGTCAAAATATACACCAGGGGCTTTCCAAAGAGAAAAAAAAGTGGCCGTGAAACAAAAAGGAGATCGTACTTTTCTCTACCGTGCATTTTTTCCCCAAGCTATTTTATGGGCTGGATCCTACTGCCTTTACTCAAGCACACCTCTCACACTTCACATATAGGATAGGCTGGAGGGAGTGGACCCTGTATACTGGACTGCGCACTTACCGCTCAAATCAGCAACTTTCTGCATCGGTACTTTTCACAGTTTCTTTAAGAGCTCAGACAGAAAAAAAGAGGCTCTCCCTGTAAGCTGATCTCTCATACCACTCTCAAATAAGTGGAAAGACACAGTAAGCAACTGTTAGCACTAGTGTGAATGTAGGCTGGTTAGGGCGCCACATTTCTGCAAACAGCTGAAAGAAATTTATAGGGATCTCAATGGCATGATGGCTTTTGCTCTCACTGAAATATGCAGCACTCTGTGAACTCTTTGGCTAATTTGGTGAACATTTCAGAGCCAGAAAGCAAAAGAAAACTCTTTGCTAAAACAGAAACAGATTCCATACTAGAACAGGGACATTTAGTTAAGATAAAAGCTCTTAATGGGTTATGAAGTATTTAAACCTCCCTACTTTTTGATGACATACAATATGGTTTAACAAAAGGCCCAAGGGTTAATGAGTTCAAATATCTGGAGTGGTATTTATTGATATATACTGGGCAAATACTGCCATTGGACAGACCAAAACTTGCAAACTTGAACACACACTGAAAAATTAGGAATGACTAGTAAAGAATTACTGAGTACAAAGTGTGTGTGTGTGTGTGTGTCATGGCTCAGCATGAACATAGGATTTTTAAAAAGGTGCCTTTAAAGGAAATGCAACAAGGGTTGCTATAAGAACTTATCATCTCAAAGGGTATTGTATATCAGTGGTTGCTCATGTCCAGCAATCTGTGTGGCAGTGGAGAATGGTTTTCATGTTAAAAAAAATCCTAAAAGTTCCCAAAGAAAATATTGTTCTTAGACACACAGCTGTATTAAAGAATGAGTACATGATTAAAGTAACTTACTCCAAAATAGACTAAAATGAAAAGTCCAGCACAGCAATATTTACCATGGTTAGCGCACACAGGAAGAAAAAACTTATTTCATTAGAATATGTATATGAACATATGCCTCATCTTACACACAAATATGTTGCTGTAGATTTTTTGTTGTTGTTGTTCTTCAGCTTTCCTTGTGAAGATGGGGGGGAGTGGGGAAGGGAGGAGTTCTCTGTCTGACAAGGCACATGGATGATGTTGTTTTCAGTTGAGGGCTGACCAGAATTAGCTAGAGAAGTCACAGTAAAGCAATTATTCATTCCTCCTCTCCTGGGCTTTATGTACTACCTCAGCAAAGCTCCCAGCCCTCTATCAGGATTAGGAATTAAAACACAGGTTAATATTTTTTTTTAATAGAAGGTCAAATCCTGAACTTGAAGCAACCTCTTGGTATTTTAGCATGTTTTTTTCTTCATCTGTTTCAAAAACCATATTCAAGGTTACATTTGCTACTGCTCCCACCTTGTCTCGCTGTGTATTCATTGTCTTCAATCAATCTTGCTAATCCAAAATCAGCAATCTTGCATATTAGGCCATTTCCCACCAGGATATTTGCAGATCGCAGGTCTCTGTGTATATAATTCATTCGCTCAATGTACGCCATCCCTCCAGCAACCTGTTAGAAGCACAGTTCTCAATAGGCGTGATTTAAAAATGAAGTCCTACACAGTTGCGGTACAAAACACATGCAGCTAATTGCTTATAAATTGAGACATACCTGTGCTGCCATGTCCACTAAATTCGGTAACTTTAAGGCTCTTCCTTCTCCATCTTTTAAGAAGTCTAGCAAACTCCCTGCAAATGCAAAAGTTAACACTGAAGAGTCACTTTAAGAAAACAAGGTTATTAATGAGGGAGGGAGGGATTCAGTTTAGTACACAGTATTTAATAGCAATATTTTTGGTTGAAATGACACCGTGTCAAGTTTCCAGAATTAAGGGAATATTTAAAAAACAGGGCAACTCCCACTTACAGATGCATATTAATTACAAATCAATTCTTGATAAGATGCTACTGCTAATTCACTACATTCTCCTATATATTTGTGAAAGATTATGTAACTAGACCAAAAAAAGGAAAAAAAACCCAACCCAGTTGTCATGGGTAGCAGGTATCAAAGGTTGGAGTAGGCTGAGCCTCCCCAAACAGCTCTGCGTGGCCCCGCCCATGCTCTACCCCCAGACTGCCTCCTGCTTCTCGCAGTGCTCTGCTGTGTCTCTTCCCCCATGGCCCAGGCCCTGGGGAAAGACTCTGGGTGGCTGAGTTGGTGCTCGCACCGCCTGCTTGACACTCCAGGGCTGGAGGCACTTGGACGCGTGTGTGTGTGTGAGAGAGAGAGTGCGTGCGAGCGAGTGCGCTGGCGGCTGAAGATGAGGTGGGGTGGTGGACTCAAATGGGGGAATCTCTGTATGTATCCAGTGATTAGGGGCTGAATACCCCAGGGGGACACTTTGAAAGGATCCTGCGCAGGGGCACATTTATTTCAACTGGCAGGGCCGGTACAGCCCAGAGGAGACTGCTTGTGTAGCTAACAGGCTGGTTGTGTTAGGGAGCTGACATCCAGCTGGCACAGGCAAGACTCCCTTGCACTGGCGGGATGTGGCAACAAGGTGACTCTCAGCCTTGGGTTCCCCAAGAAGCATACCAGGGAGTTCCCCTTTGCTTTCAGCAGAGTAGGGAGAACCATGCCTCCCCTGCTCTCTCACTTTAACCCTGAATAGGGATGGGAAACCATCTTTGTTTAAAAGCATTTAAGTAAAGAAATTGATTTAATAAATATAGGGAGAGGACAGAAGATTAGGAGTTTCCCCTGGTTAAATCTTCAACCAAAGCCCTGAACCAAAGGTCCAAAATGGTACAGTCAAAACTGATGGAAAGTCTGAGCCAAAACAGGCTTCATCTTTCAGAAACATTTCTAGATCAGAGAGAGTTTTCAAGAAAAGCACGTGCTTGGCACTGAGCCTTTAATCATAATATGCAAGTTAGAAAATGCTTGGATGCCTCTGAGGAAAGAGAGGGAGGGACACCTGCCAGGAAAATAAAAATCAACTCCAAATAGATTAAAAGAAACCACTAAAAACTGTAAAAAGTATCCTCCATTGTACAATGAAATTCCCTTTAGAACTTGTTCCTTTATTTGGTTCATTTACTTTTCCAAAACAAACGCATCTTTTGGTCTTCCCCTCAGCACTGGTGCAACATTTGACTGACAAGCTACCTAAAAGTTTTCCTTAGTTCATTTTACTAGATTGTTACCAAAGTTAAGTAGTTAAAAGTACATGTACATATAATTTACAATGATATATGGCGCAGCCTGAAAATTAAGCTGTCTTCTGAGGGCAGTGTGTGTTCTACAAGGCTCAGCACTGCCACAGGATAAAAAAAAACAAAACCTCAGACTGACAACATGAACACCGACAAGAGATTCAATATGAACACTCTGGTGCCAGGTAGAGTTAGGGTTTCCTGAAGCAATATAAAATATAGTTCAACGGTAGAACTTTTGAAACTCCTGTTATCAAGGAGGAAAAGATGCCATTTTAACTGGAACACTTATGCTGTACCTGCCTGTTTAATTTTTTTTCAAACTGTGTGTGACTTGTACAGAAACCATATAAACATTTGCAATTCTTGGGGCCCAGTTCAGACCTGGGGTAATAATCTGTGCCTACTTATGCCCAGGACTGAATTTGGAGCAACATTCTTTACACTGTGCATGCACACCCACGGGTGCTTGAACATACAAAAATACTTGTTACAGATAAGGACCAAGGTCAGAAACACCATTTCACCTTTATTCATGTACTCGGTGACAATATAGATCGGCTCTTCAGACACCACAGCATAAAGCTGGACTAGCTTGTCATGCTTTAGCTTCTTCATGATTTGAGCTTCCTCTAGGAAGGATTCTGGGGACATTGTGCCAGGCTTCAGAGTCTTTATTGCCACTTTAGTATTTCCGTTCCATGTACCTACAACCAATCCATAGATATTGTTAAGTTAAACATCCTTCTGTCTGGAAAAGAAAACTAACACCTAATTTAAGTGCAGAGTAATTTACAAGGACACCAATATTATTTTTATTTTTAAAACTGCTTTACTCTTTTTTGCTCTTTGTTGTTTACATTTCTTCCCATCAATTTAGGCCTTTTTCATTATGGCAAAGTATTATTTTTCATTATCAATACAGGGACTGATCTCTCCATCCTTACTCAGGCTCTGACATCAGTGTAAGTTTTGCCTGAGTAAGGAATTCAGGATTGAGCTCCTGATGTTGAAATTAACACATTTTTCTGCTCATATATGATAGCGTCAGTGATGTCAGTACAGCTTTAGGAATAGGGCTGGCTAGTTCATTACTGCTACATACACTGTCAGAAATAGATACTGACAGAAACTGGTCTGTTACACAGAATCCTTGTAATTACAGGAGTCAGCAAGGAAGGAAATAAAGGCAAATGCTTAATTTTTTTTAAAACTCAGAAATTAGTGGTGCAGGCTCTCCAGACTCATTCTGCACTTAACACTGACTGTGAAACTGGCACCATGAGGTTCCATGATCATTGTATCTCAATAATTTAACATAAAATTTGATCCCTTTATAGAGTTGTTTTTGTGCCTTACTGAACACCACCAAATGACTTAGGCAGACAATAATACTGGGTGAAATTCACTCTGTGTGTGTGGGCAGCAAAGGACTTACATGCTATTTAAGTTCCACTTAAGCCCTCAAAATAGGGCATAAGTAGGACTGATGTGGTGCTGGTACTTTGTGGGTAAAATTCACCCCTAACAATCAGTAAGTAGCAGTGATCAGTCCAAGTGAGTAGTATGAACAACACAAAGGCGAAAATGTTTGCACATAGTGTTTGCACAATTATGACTAAATTAGTAAAAATCAAAGCCTGCTTATGTTCAATTTGAAAAAAAAAAAGTGTGTGTGGGAAGACTGCTGAGTTTTTTAAATAAATTGTTCTGACTACTTGAGCAAACTCTTCTTATTAGTAATTCTGGCTTAGCAGAGTAGCACATCTCAGTTACACCTTAGCTGCACTTGTAATGCACCCCAGATAAGGTAGCGAAATGCAAGCTGGAAAGAACACTTCTTGACTTTTAGATTTCAGGGAGAATGTTGCAGAGTTGGCAGAAAACTTTACCATCTGTAAAATGGAGTGCATTTTATATGGAGTCATTGAGAAACAGACAGAACCACATAGTGCCATTTACAGAGTCACTTCGTAGAATAACAGCACATTTTAAAACACCATGGACATGTACACTAAGGATGGAACCCTGGCTCCAGGAAAGTCAATGGAAGTTTTGCCATTGATATCAGTGAAGCCAGGATTTTATTCCAACTTCATGCAAAATTAATTGCATGTTATCTATTTACTCTTAACTTATTAAACTACCCCAAGACTCATCCTATCAACCTTTAGGATGTGCATGGTGTGAGCCCATTGTAAAAACACTATCTTCTGTAAATTTCTCCATTAAAAAAAAATCAAAATAAAAAGGTTGTTTAAAAATCCCTAAAACCTTACTAAAATTTTCATTGAAATACTTCTCAATTTTTTTTTTTAAACTATGATTTGGTATTTTTATCTGCTATTGAGATCACCACTAGCAGTAACTTCCATTACTGGAGATCTGCTTATGTATAGTATTTTGTCTATAGCTGGCTGGCTACTATTAAAATACATTATTAATAGCAAAACTTGAGTCATTTGTTTTAGTATTTAACCAGCTCTAATTTTATGCTGCTTCAGGGTCTATCATAGATTATTACCACATATTACTTCCTTGTTATTATAGACATATTTTTTCTTAATTGTGCTTGCATTTCTTTCTGTCTGCTAGCTCCACTGTTCAAAACTATGATTGCAGTATATTTAAGTATTAGTATTTGGGACACTTTTTATTATATTTGCTGCTGGGGTGACCAGACAGCAAATGTGAAAAATCAGGACACGGTATGGGGGGTAATAGGAGCCTATACAAGAAAGACCCAAAAATTGTGACTGTCCCTATAAAATCAGGACATCTGGTCACCCTATTTGCTGCTGAAGTTAATTCTAACTATTTAAATCTATGACATACAGAGCCATACACTGAGAAGTAGCACAAGCTTGCAGGAAAGTTTCCCCTTACAAATTTTCTTATTTATTTTCAGTCATATACTGATGTAAGTTTCTATAGACATTCATGTAAAATACAGATGGTTTCCTTTGTATCATATGTTGTTAGTAATTTTGTTACTCAATGCATTTAAGCAAAGGATCAGATTCACTGGTCCACTCTGGCTGTTTTGCACCATTCCTACAATGCAAAGCAGCTGCGAAGTCCCAGTTTAACCAACTAGTTGAGCTGGATTTACAGCTGCTTTGCGTCACTGCAGCAGCACAAAACAGCTAGCCCACACTGGTCGTACTGGCCCATGATTCTTAGATAATATCACTGTTAATGATAATGTCGTCTTAACATACTGGACATCTTTTTTTATTGATTTTTATAGAGTTGTGTAGAGTATAATTTAGTGCAAAAACTAACTCGTTACTTATAAAATAGCTGCAGTGCTGTATTTTGGTGCTGCTAAGATTTAAAAGTGTACAAATATTTTTTTTAATTATTATTTTATAATCAATAAAAATTGAAGACCAGGTAGAAGGGATTAACTGGGCAAGTGGCAGGAGCATGGCCACTGAATTTACAACTTGCAAAACTCCCTTGGTTTCAAAACAGCTGTGCAGGTCATGACTTTGTCCTCCCAATCCCCAGATTTCTTTACTCAGGGGTTATGAACTGCAAACTAAACTAGTGAAGTCAATGACTGGGAAAGCTAACCTGGCAAAGTCAGCTATCCCCGTATTCACTCTTATTTTTAAAACGGGGAAAGTGGCTGTTTTAGGGCCTGATCCTGTAAACACTTTCCCTATGTGAGGAACTTTACACGTGTGTGTTTTCAGGGTAAGCGGCTTAATTAACAGTTGTGCTTTACACATTCAGTATTATTTCTATTTCATTATCTTATTTAGTCATATGAGTAAATTTAAAGCAATTAATAAAATTTAAAGTAATAAATCCCTCATACCAGTGAATGTGAAGGGAAAAAAGTGAACACAATGTTTGCCATAGGGTGATCATAACAATCAGTCTGATCACATCAACAGACATAGGGTAATACTTCAAACAATTGATTGTTTTGCTTAAAAATCTCTATTCAAAAGGTTTATTTCTTTTAAGATGGCCTTAAAAGATCTATCCAAAACAAAACATATTCTCTGCCTTACCACGCCACACTTCAGCGAAACACCCCTGACCAAGCTTCTGTTCCAGAAATAATGAATCACGTGCAACTTCCCATGCATCTTTAGCCAATCCGACGGTTTGTGGAGTATGATTCGAAGCAATCACAGTTAAGTTAAAACACAAACCATCAGCTTTCTCTATAGGAAAGGAAATTAATAAAAATACTTATAATCCAAAATTATGCATGCATTGAGAAAGATGGAAGGTGATTTGTCCTTCAGTGCCATGTTAAGTTTTTGCAAACACTCATATTTGAAACCGAAGGTAAGGAGTTTATGCCAACTTGCTAAAAGACCGTTTTTATAATTAAGATTAGAATGTGAGCTTTGATGTATTATTAAGTCTAGAGTAATTTGTCAAAACTGAAACCCTGCAAAGGAACATATGATATCAGTTTTCTTTTGCCATAAATTACTTCAGATGTTTGAAACTAAAAAAGTTCAAAGTCAAAGACATGTCTAAGACATTTTTCCAAATGAAAAATTTTTGTTTTGGTTTGGCCACTTAAAGTTTTGACTTCCACCTTCCACCTTGTAATTCCCAAACAGGAAGATTATTTTAGAATAATAGTTTCACTCCGTACCCATCCATACTTCCCCAAACTGCCCATTTCCCAGTCTCTTGATCAACTGTAGGGATTCTCGTGGAATTTCCCAGACATCTTTGGTTTTGACAGATAGATCAGTAAGCCTTGGCATTCCTTTATGACAGGGGACTACTAAGCGGCAGCAAAGACCCGCAGCTCTCTCTGATGGAGCAGAAATGCAGCAAACAGCAAAGAGGAAAGAAAAAAGTTTGACACATGAAACAAAAATAATAAGCATAAAAACAATGCTACTCACAACAGCTGTTAGTAGCATAACAAAGCATCTCTGAAGATTAGAAATTGAACACTGGAACATATTCACTTGAGACAGAACAGGAAATATTTTAGTACCTGTTTCTACACTCTTGAACTGAAGCTGATTGCCAATTGTTTTCTTACTTGAGGTAATGGCCTGGTATACTAACTCAGGATTTGTTCCCAATACCGCATGTTCATAATTAATTGGTGCAGTATAGATTAATATATTTATTTAAAAATACCTAATGGTAACCCATAAACTGGTTTATTTATACACTTCACGTGACATTGAATTACAAAAAAATTAGTAAAGATTGTTTCTGTTTTTCTGAAAACCAATGAATGAAAAAATTGGCAGGCACTTTATGGCACTGTAGGTTTTTGTATTGCATTCAGCTCTGTGTGATGGCCATCATATTGGCATACACACCAGGGACTGAACTGTGAACCTCTAAAACCTACAAGAATGAGCTAACAGACGTATTGGAGCATAAGCTTTCGTGGATGAATACCCACTTCGTATTCACCCCGAAAGCTCATGCTCCAATACTTCTGTTAGTCTATAAGGTGCCATAGGACTCTTTGTTGCTTTTTACAGATCCAGACTAACACAGCTACCTCTCTGATACTTAAGCATGAGCTGTTATAGCTTCAACTAAAGCTCTGTAGACAGAGGCTGTAACAACCCATGTGCTCTGTAGAGAGGAGGACCTGTAACACCCACCTACTGGTAGGTTACATCTGCTCCTTTTTGGAGAGATTAACACTACTCTTCACTGTAACCTCACTGAAAACTGACTAGCAGCAGACAGGATTGGACCTGAATGACTCCAATTCATACAATTGTAGGCTCCCTCTTCTATTATTAATAATCATTCTGATTTATATATTGCTGTAAAGGCACACTGCACTTCCCAAAACAGATTGGACCAGAAGGATCCCTGCCCAGATTACATTTATACTTTAACACAGAGACAACAGAACAGGGCAAGGTTGCAGATCACTATTAAACTTAAATTTTCATTCACTTTTGCAACATTCCCTTCTAGGCAGATGAGAAGTTTGTGCATCAGAATGAAATGGGAGGGGGAGAGGCAAAACAAAGCTCTGCCTTCTCAGCTGAAACATCATGGGATAACAGGAGCTCTCTTTAGGTAGCTGAAGTGGTTTTGCAGAAAACGAAAGGAGAAAGTTTGTACCTCTTTTAGCAAACCATCAAAGACTGCAAATCAGGGAACCTGAGCCAGCAAGTCAGCCTGTTCATTTGGAAGCACCTCTACTGGGAAGGTTAGAATAATGGCTACTCAATGAGTGTTTCTTTAGATGTTTGGAAGCCTCTGCATGAGCTTGGGTGGCTGCAACAGGGAATTTAGGGATCTCATGGTCTTCTGCTCTCCTTTAATAGAGAGGAACCTGTCAGTGCTGGCATCAAAGACATTTGCTGCTCCAAGGAAACGGACACTGGATCCCTAAGAATAGACCAGACCCACTTTTTTATGAATAGCCTGTCACTCCAAATGTTATGGCATGGGTGACTGGAATTCAAGTGCCCTGTTAGTGGAAAGTCCGGCTGACTTCAGGCCATCCTGAGTAAGAGCTAGTATTATCTTAGTACCTTTGATCCCTTAGGTTTATCCATGAAACTCAAGATATTGTACTAGAGATGAGAAGAAATGCCTTGGACCTAAGTGTCCAAGTATTTATCGTTGTTTAGTGTAAAATCACCTTGAGTATAAGTTATAACCAATCTCTCATGTAGGCCCATCAGGAAGAAGGAAGAAGAGAAAGCAGGGCAGGGCAGGGCAGGGCAGGGCAGGAATATGGCACACAGAAAACAGAGCATGGATATAACAAATAGAAAAAAAAACCCGTGAAAGCTTTTCTTAAAAGATGCACTGTTCAAAAATCTTTCATAAAATACATTTGAGTCACTTATTATGAAAAGCTAAGACAAGAATTTTCTTAAAAATACATGCTTCCATTTTAAAATATGCCTATTGAAAGGTATGTTGTCCTTTTACATAAATATTACTCAGCGTGTTCAGAGCTTAGGCCTTTAAGTTGTAAGTATTGTATATACAATTTGAAGCTAAACATGGAAGATGAAACAATGCATCTTGCACTGCTGGGTAGAGGAAAAAGGTACAATTTCATTAATTATTATGAAACGAAAAGATGTTGAAGGACAGGTGAAATATAACCTCCCTCCCAAAAGAAGTACTGCAGGAGTCATCATCTTCACATTTTTTTTTGAATCAGCCATTAGTATTTTATATAAATAAAATATGGAGTGTGCTGTATATGTAACACTCAGTGGAAAAATATAGGCAATATAGTATATATAAATGTATATGGAAGTATAAGTACACATTTCAGGTAAATTATTTCTCTCTCTGTCTTTAATGACAATTTCAGGCAGTCGAAAATTAGCATGGAGCACTCCTTGCTCCACTAGTAATACTTTGCTGTAACATGTTATATGTCAGCACTTGCTAATGCAGAGTAAATTCAGGCACTAAAATGTGAGAATTAAATTCAGCAGCTCTGTTGGCTTACAAATGTAACTTTGGAAAAAACCTTTACCACAATAAAATATTACCTTTAATAAGGTCTGCATCAATCCCATGTAACATTTTTGGCCAAATCAACTCAAAGTACTTTAAACTGGTTTCTTCAGTTGCTTGTTAGTAATAGTGACCAATCGGTACAAATTAATGTTGTCAATGTCAAAAGGTTGTGCAGGGTGTGGAATGATTATATGCTTTTTAATTAAAGTGCACAGTGCTGAAACAAGCCAATTAAGAGTAATTTAGAGAAGTATGCAGCTCACTTTTGTGTCTTGTGCCAGCTAGGGGGTGCCTTTCACAATTATTGCCCATCCCCCCATGCATTAGGGTCACATTTAAATATTGGTGATCACAAATCTTAGGGGAAACAGATTCTTTCTGTATTAAAAGCATGGCAGAGCCTGAGAGGGATAGATAATGAGATATGAGAGCCTTTCACGTTGCTGAATTCAATCCAGTCTAGGAAGGTGGTGCCAGGAAGTTGTTACTATTTAACATCTGTCAGATGGCCTGTGTAAAATACGTTTGTGGTCTCAATCTACTTTCCATTAAAAAGTGGTGACAACACAATGCACCACCACAACAATTAATTAGCAGAGGCATGTTGGTAGTTTTGCATGGAATGGGCATGGAGACTGTACTATTTTCCCACCTCAGCGTTCAGGCACAGTGGCAGGTTTGTGTGGGGAAGGCTGCACTACAGCTTATCATGTGCTACCCGGTCTGCAGCTAAACAGAGGACTTTTGCCCTAAATACACACAAGCATCTAGAGTATGATATTCAAAAGGACTCCATGTTGGTTCCACTCTGCTTCTAGGGGCCCCTCTACTCAAACCATTAGTTTGCAGGAAGATGGGGAATTAATCTACACCACACTAGCCTGCCAAGGACTAACTGTCCACCTGCACATTGCTGACATGCATTAACAGCTCTTCAGTTCCCTTTGATCTAGTCCTCTTTGAAACGGGACTAGATCAAAGTGCACTAACAAACTTGTTAATGTGCATCAGCCCTGGACAGACAGTTTGTAGCATGTGGAGTGGATTCACATCCCATTTTGTGTAGACAAGCCCTCAGCCAGTGGGAATTTTAACATTGATTTCAATAAGAGAAGAGCGAGGCCAATGCTGAGTACTTCTGAAAAAAGTGCACACTTATTAATTTTTCTACAAAAAGAAAAGTATTTACCTTTAAAAAAAAGAATTGGCATTATGTGCAGTAGCAACACCGGTTAAAGCCAATTAAAAAATAAAGCAAAAGTGATGAAATGGGAAGCAGCTAAATTACAAAGGGAGTCCGAACGTCAGATCTGAACGACCCCGTGCTCTTATGGATTCTGAATCAAAATACTGATCTGAATTTTACTGTTGACCACTAACTCAGTTATGGATATGAATTTTGTTGTTCAAGCTCTTCTGTAATCTAAACCCTGGTAACTGCAAAATTCTTCTTGTTCAGAGAACAAGATGTATCCAATGCAAATGAGTTTAAAAAATAACGACTGAAATACCATGTACCAAGTAGGAATTATTTGGATAATTGTATCACTAGGAAGTTCCCCATAGCCCTGTCCCATAGTCATGCAGTTTACAAAGTACATAGCTTAGATGAGTGCACAAATGTACATTGGGGATTTTAGAAAATAAAAACAACAGGAGAACAGATGAAATTTCACTACCTATGTACCTTATGAATGGTGTGTAAAACTGCTTATAAATAATGGGAAAGGGATAATAAAGATGCACTGCAGTGAATGAGTCACTTAATAAAAAGACTTCTTAGGACATCTTACAGAGAGAGGCGAGGTCAACAGCAAACATTTCTGTTTTGCAACAGCTGAGAGAATCAGATATTTATCTGCAAAGTTACCTGAATAATGTTGAACTAGCTGCTGAAGAGTTTCAAACTGTGCCCTAGTTGTGATATAATATCCGCCACTGTCAAGTTTACGAATCTTATAATGTTTGACATGGTCTCCTTTCATATCATCCCAATCACGAATAGACAGGGAATAGGCACCTGTTCAAAGTAAGGAGGAAAAAGAAGTACAAGCAGTTGTTTTTAGGCAATTAAAAAAAAAAGTGTCAGTCACTTATTATTAGACAAAAAAAAGACACTGCACAGAAATAGCAAATATTGTACTTTAAATAAGAACTCGTGAGCCTTACAAAATTACAGTGAGTGCCACTAATGTCTTAGGCCTAGATTCTCATTCACACAAAGGCCTCTTTACACTGGTCTCGCCGAAATGAGGGGCTTTTGTGTAAATGAGAATTTATGTCTTAACATTTACTTGTTGAGGCTGTTAAATTTACTTTCCCGATTTTAAGTGTCAGGTTACACTGCAAATACTATGGTTCAGGTAAATGGCAAAAACATAGTAAATGTCGAGATTTTCATGGCACTTGCTGGAGATAGTGCTTTTCATCCAGAAGAATCCCAAATGGCTTTTCAAACATTAACAACCAATTAACAAACTTTAAATGCAGCAATCGCTTTGTCCACTACTGCAGTGCAGCCATCTTGGAGAGAGAAAACATGGCAACATGAAGCAGGAACACAGACATGCAAGAATGATGCCCATTGAACATGTCTCTCCAAATCCACGGTAGAACTCTAAGCATTAGACAGAATGGAAAGCAGACATACAAATCTGTCCTCTCCCTTATCAGAGGTGACAACATATCCTACAGCATGAACCAGTTTTCTGATTAGAAGATTAGTGACTTCAGAACTGAAGGAGCTGAGATGATGCATCTTTATTGAAAGCTTAAAGGAGACTGTATCCACGCAAAATTGATTCAAGCTCATGAGAACCTGCACTGTCATAAACTCTATTGCTCTGGTGCCATTTTTCCTCCTCATAAATGAAGAGGCAATCAGGAATATGCTGGTGGAAGCTGCCCTTTTTTATAGTTTCAGTCTGCCCAATACATGGGATTGGTCACTACAGCCTCCAGGCTTGATGAAAAACAATACTGATTGGATGTCCATTAGAACTAATTGTACCTTTTTTGACAACCTATAGATTAACTCCTTTCAGCTGTATCACTGGCGAAACGGTGCTTAAAAGCAGCTATGCAACCAGCTTGTCTGCTAGAAAGTATCTCCCTAGGTCCAACCTGGAGACAATTGCAAGGAGTCAGATATAGAATTTAAAAATTCCTTTGGTCATACTGGATTGCAACAGACTTCCTGTGAGCTGTTCAGCACAGATTTGAGCTCCAGTGAGCAAGACCCTCATAGGGCACGTCTGCACTGCAAAGAAAAACTGGCAGTGCTGAGTCTCAGAGCCCAGATCAATTGGCTTAGGCCGAGGGGCTAAAAGTAGCAGTGTAGACATTCCTGCTCAGGCTGGAGCCTAGCCTCAGAGACTCTCACTATCACTGAGTTTTGAGAATGTCAACATTGCTATTTTTAGCTCTGCAGCCCAAGCTAATTGACTTGGGCTCTGGGACTTGGTATAGCACGCTTTTCTTTGCAGTGTAGACACACCCCGAACCTGCTGCAAGAGCTCTCAAACTCCTGTTATTCATCCTCTAGGATCAGGAAAAACACCACCTGGAAAACTGCTGATGTTTATATACATTTGATTCTGTTTTGTAAGAGAGAGAGACATACTCAGGAGGAGAGAAAGATTTTTGTTAGCATGGAGTAAAAATTGCACATTTAGGAGCTTATTTTTCGGAAGAGATTTCCCTATTGAGATAAATACATCTCTAGAAGTTGAGTTCAGAGACTCTTTTTTAAAACAGTTTGGGAGTCAGGGGAATAAACCTGCTCTCAGGCTATGCTTTGTAATGACATTTTTACCTCAGAGTCCTACTTATGCAAGCTGTCCAGGCATAGTTCTTTACCTAGATTATCTAGGCTTTTGTAAGACTTGCACCACTGGCAACATCTGTATTTTCCTCAGTCACGCTCACCATCTGATTAGTATTTTAGATTCTTTAGAAAAATGTAAACATAGTCTTAGGCTCCAGTCCTGCAATCAGATCTGCCTGTATGGGCCCTTGTGGAGCTCCACTGACCTAAGATCCAATGGAAGGACTGGAGAATCTTCATGTATTTCCTTGTTCAATATCCTACAGTGTACTTACTAACTGCGCAATAAGGGACAAATACACACATAGATGTATGAATAAATATTACATACACACAAGCATACAACATTTATGAACTTTAAAAAAAAACACATAAAACAGCATGGAGGAGGGGAGAATGACCATACAGACAAGTAGTGATGACATGTCTGGGGAGTCAGGCATTGAAAGGATGAGGTGACAGGTTTGATTTACTTATTTTAAAAGTGGGGGGAGTGGGAAGGCTTGACCAAAGAGAGTTAAACTCACAGCTGAAGTCATCAAGCTTAATACTTTTAACATGATCCTGGCTAATTCATAGATTTTAAGACCAGAGAGACCATTATGACCATTTTGTCTGACCGTATAACACAGGCCATAGATTTTTTCAGTGATTCCTACATCAAGACCATAACTTCTCGTTGAGCTAGAGTGCATGAAAGTCTTGATTTAATGACTCCAAGAGATGGAGAATCCACCACTCCATCCTCCCATATGTTTCATTCTTTGATCTGAATGGCAAGCTGGCTATATTTTCTCTTTCATCATCTTCCCTGAGACGCTCCATGGATGAGTCGGGAAACAGCAATGTTGACAATGGACGTGAAATTAAACAACACATAAAACCCCTCAATTTTCAACAGAAGCCTGCCCTGTTGCTATAGAAAGCCTCAGCAAAGTCATGCAGCAAAGAAAATGAGGTTGATGTTATAAACACATCCCTGGTGGTTTACCCCCATGTTAAGGTGTTTTTGTTTCTCCTAGAAAGCTCTAAGAGAAAAAACAGATTCAGCTAAAGGAAATAGTGTGGATGTTCTGAAAAACTATCACTCTGCAAACAAGGTCAAATTACTGTTGTTCAGAACTATATATAAATCTGCTCCTGAAGGGTAGAAGCATGCTTATAACAGTCAAGTTTTCAAACTAGCTTAGGGTGTCATGCTCTCCATATTTTAAATCAGGAGTCAGTGACATGGAACGTCTAGAAGCTATACGGCCATATGAAGACTGTGCCTTGACTCTGGTTGCTACGCTATGGGCACTTGTATCTGGCTGCTATACTATGGGCAAGCTGCAGGGTAATAGCATGAGAAGCTATCCTTTTGAAGCAATAGAATATCAACTCTGACATTGCATTCGGAATTAGAGGCTCTAAAGGAATGATTTGGCACTTGCACCTGAATTATTAAACAGGATGTATCATATAATGAGAGGTCAGATTGAAAGATATAAATGGTGCTACTCTTCTAAGTCCTGTCAACAATCTTAGCTCTACCCACTCATGGTGTCAACTCTTCACACAATGCTCCTTCTTTTCACACGCTTCTGAAATACCTGAATTTAAAATTGTTAAACAAATTCTGTGAAATTAACATTCTAAAGCAGGGGTTAGCAACCTTTCAGAAGTGCTGTGCCGAGTCTTCATTTATTCACTCTCATTTAAGGTTTGGCGTGCCAGTAATACATGTTAATGTTTTTAGAAGGTCTCTTTCTATAAGTCTAGAATATATAACTAAACTATTGTTGTATGTAAAGTAAATAAGGTTTTTAAAATGTTTAAGAAGTTTCATTTAAATTAAATTAAAATGCAGAGCCCCCCAGACCGCTGGCCAGGACCCGGGCAGTCTGAGTGCCACTGAAAATCAGCTTGTGTGCCGACTTCGGCACCCGTGCCATAGGTTGCCTACCCCTGTTCTAAAGAGATGAGGAAAAACAAAAAACAACCCCTTACTTATATCCATATGAGAAGGTGAGATTTGAACATTTTAATTGTACAGAAATAAATAATGGTTTTCACTAAATTGAGTTGTAGTGATCACTGCAGTCTGACTAGGTAATATCTTTCTATCTCAGTTTCTTTCACAAGAGAATCTTGCTGACTTGTCATAATTATGAGCTACAATTTCTGTCTTACACTTACCATTAATATTCATATAACTGGCCATCTTACCTTTGGTGGTTTCACTTTCACGGATAAGGAAGGTACCTCGTGGGTTTCCAAATGACAACAGCTGTCTCTCAGCATCTTTTCGGCCAAGTTTGCCAAAGTACCACCTTAAAAAACATAAGAGGAGGTAAGAAAAATGCTAGATAGCATGCTCAGTAGGGTCTTGCAAAACTCCAAAATAGTAGATCATTGAAGAAAATTACAGATCCCTCTATTCTGTCCGCTGTGGTCCTCATACTTTGGGCTTTACCCTGAAACACAAGTGACAGGTAGTGCCATAGAAAGTCTGAAAGAAGTAGCCTCTCTTTGGGTTTGGAAGGGTGATCCTCATTCAGCTCAAGCCTCTGGTAAGTGCTGATATACAGTGCTTGCCAGAATTTAGACCATTGCATACAGTGGATAGAATGAATAAAAAAAGGTTGAATACATTTTAAAATGTGCTGCTACTGGAAAGAGAGCTGCAGTCAGACTAACTTCTGAGTCAACAGTATATTTTACATTTTGTTTTGAACTGCAGTATAACAGTTTATTGACCCGTGGCTTCTTGATTATACACCCATTTTATCAAGGGACCATTTTTCCTCTTGCACTAGAGCTAAGAAAACTGAATAGAAGGACCAGATACAACTTGAGAGTACAATTTTTTCATGATTATGTAGGTACTTATGCTCTAAATGCCATTGTGTTAGATTAATTTCTTTGTTCTTAGCACCCAATAATTTAAATTTGTTTGAAATCGAACTCATTAAAATAAGGCAATTTTGAAATATAAATTTTGTGCTTGATGTTTCAAATACTGATTGCTCTAACGGCACAGCATGCTGATTATGAAATAAATATAGGTCTAAAATAAAGTTCATGGGCTCTTAAAGTGTCAGTTCACAGAGGCTATAGAACCAGCAAACCATGCTTTATTGCCTGCTGTTGACTCTGTGGGCCATGATGCCACATTAAAAATGATGGTTGATACAATCTTCCCTGTTTTATGTAAATTACTTGTTCCTGGGGCACTGGCACGTTAGTTTGGGCAACTCTGGTCTAAAACAAGAAACTGGTTAGAACAACAGAACAAGGTCTGCTTCATTTGCTGTGATTTCTTCCTTTTTGTTTTGACATTGAAAAATGGATCAGTTTGTGCTCCCTTTGTTACTAATTGCCTAATTATTTATCAGTGCAGCTGAAAACTGAAATAAAAATTATGTAAGTCACTTGAAAATCACTACAATCAATCAACTCAAATTCTTAAATCTCCTTCAATTACAGTGTTAATATCTCTTTTAATGAAAAGGAAACATACTCTTCTGCTTGGATGGAGTCGACTGGAGCCACATAATTACTGGGAATGTAACCAGTTTCTCCTGTTGTCAAGGAACGTGCCTCCCACCAGTCTCCTTCACTGAAGAAATAGAGGTGAGAAAGTCAGAGTGAAAAATACAGTTGCAAAGAAAATTATTTGACTGTTAAAGCATGAAGCTGTAGGTAATGCTAAGAATTAATAGCAACTCACGCTTTTATCATACAGGCATTTTGGAGCGAGAGAACGTGGTACCATTCTAAGCCAAATTAAGACACTTACTCCTATGCACCTATTTACATTTTTTTTAAATTAGTGTTCAGAAGTATAGTTTTTCAAATTCAGCACAGTAGCATAAATGGCAGTTTATTTCCACTCCACTCACCCTCAGTAAGGGCTGAGTTTGACTTGGGAGTGTGGACTAATTGTTGTGGGGCCAATTTTCAAATACAGGCTCTTCTGAGGGCCCTGAAACAAAATATCAGACCCAAACTTTTGGGAAAGTTTGAGTTGCGTCCATCTCTAACCTTAATAGGAACATCCACACCTTAAGTGGGATGCATCTGATGGATACTCAAGAATGTAACAAGGCCATTTACTTGCCTTGTTACCCAATCTGCAGCTTGGAATAGCCTCTGAAAATTGGGCTCTGTGTTGCTTCTCCGGGTCACCAACAAAAGCTATTTTAAATTATAAATGAGTTGGCTACATTTTCAAATCATTGTGCAAGCCACTTCTCCCAAACCTTTCAAAAGAAAGAAAAACAGGGCTATCTCAGTGCAGTGAGTGCCCCCTCCCACACACATACACAACTTCAGTTTATGTCAATAATAGGCAGATGTATAGAATGAAGACACGAGATGGCCCTTAGCAGAAAATCTGCTGTAATGAAATGCAATAACCTTAGAAAAAGTTTATTTCTCAGCTTTTTACAGGATGGAATGATTCGTGGTTTAGTGGTCTGAACGCAACACTGGGATCCAGATACTCCTGACTTCTAATTCCATCTCGAACAAAGGATACATCTATCCTGCGCCAGAGTGTGGAGTACAGGGGATTGAATCGCAGAGCTCACCAAAGCACTGTGCTCTAATGGTCCTGTGTGGACACTGCTCGTTCAATCTAAAAAAGGTACCTAGTTTGCATTAAAATGGCCTTCTTTCAATTAGCACTATGTTATCACAAAGTAGGTATCTCTTCGTTAGCGTCAGCAATGTCCACTCGAGGCAGTTAGATCTCAACACATTGGTGCACTCTACAATTCTCATTCCTGTAGTCCACACTCTGGCACAGTGTAGCCAAGCTAAAGATTCCTCTTTGTGGCTTTGGACAGTTTATAAACTCTGTCTCTATTTCCAAATCTGTAAAATGGAGATTTAAATTAAATTATACAGAATCAACAACTGTGAACTAAAAACCTTAAAGCTTCCAATAAGCAAACAGGAACTACAGAAATCAGATACAGGCAATGCTGTTTTGAACAAGCATTTAAATTATATGAAGAAGATGAACTGTCTTAAAACTATTTCTCTGTGAACTAGTTTCTGAGAGAACTTGTAAAATGCTTCGTAGGACAGCTCAGAAAACAGCTAAACTTAATAAAACAGGAGATGTTCTTTTTCATCTTTTGAGCTATTGATTTGTAATCTTAAAAAATCATATTCTGTTATTTATTTTATGACTGTGATTCCCGCCCTCCGTCTGTTTTCAGACTAGGTTGCAGGCAATCTCATCCATAACACAATCTTTATTCTAGAAATTTTGGTTAACACTATCTAACTTGGGTACCTAAAATAATGCACCTAAATAGAAGTATCTGGTTTTCAGGAGTTGAGCACACACAGCTATCACTGACTTCATAGAAGCTGTGGGTGTTCAGCAACTCTGAAAATTGGGCCATTTCTGTTTGTGCGCCTAACTTTAGGCAAAGTTTGAAAATCTTCCCCTGTATCTCCATAGAAAATATTTTTGGGAGATGACAAAAAGCTTTTATTAATAAATATAATTAAAATCCTCTATGAAATCTTTTCTTCTATTATTGCACAACAGAGACGTATTAGTTATTTTTTATTTTCAATGTATTATTGCACATAAATTCCACTAGATGGAGGTATTTTATTGTATCCATAAATATTACATACTGTATGTCATAAAATGTTCCAAAAGAGAAAAACATAAATCTTTCTCAATGTGCTGGTGAGGAGAGGAATTAAATTACATTTAATCTCAACCTACATCAAATCCAACATTAATTTTAGGGATCCATGAAACAGCTCAGATAAAGTTTATTACTGGTCTGAACTTTCACCCAGAAGATTAACCAAACCTGAACCTCTCTTAGACTGAAAAAGAAATCTGTTCAACTGAAAACAAAAACTCATTTTTGTGCACCTGTGTGCTTCATGATTCCAAGCAGCAACAGAAGAGCACAAAAGAGGCTTATCTTGCATTATATCCAGCCTGAACAGGAACATAAACAAAAGTATGAATTCTCACAACAAAGCCTGTTCTTGTAAGGTTTCCATCCTGATTTTCAACATTCCAGGAGCGTGGTTAGATATTGGAGGTTCCGAGCATGTAGGGTCTAATCCTGATGGTTACTAAGCACCCACAACTTCTAAGGCAGACAATGGGTAGCTGATTTTCTCTCTAGAAAACCTTCCTCCACACAATATGTACCAACATCATAATGCATGCATTGCTACCATTCATGTGTGGGTTATTTTACTCTGTCCTACAAATAATACAGCTTACTGTGAGCTCCCATTGACTTCATTAAGCGGAACGTTTAAGGAATTTATAATAGACTGAATTTTTTTGTGAGTTTCAAGCCATGATATAGCTTGCGGCAAGGCTTCAAGGCTAGGATAGCACCAGGCAATGTGAAAAAAGGGGGATAATGTAAAATCTTTTGTCAGATATTTTTTGCAACTGCTAATTTAGAAGTGGAAATGTTTTTAAACTGCTGCTCTCTTTAAAGTCTTAACTGAGGCATCTGTACTTTCATCTACATCAAAGCTCTCCAGCTGCACAGTTTCATGAAATGTTCCACAGAACTATCTGACTCTTTTCATTTTAATGGATGCTGGGCCAAATTGAGCCCTGAAGTTATTCTATTAAAGTTGATGGAGTTACATCAGGAATGAATTTGCCCTGCTGTCATAAAACAGAACGCGATACTCCTTTTGTTCCTTACTGTATACTTTTGGATATTAATCCATTTTTATTTCATTATGACAGCAACATTGCCCACAACAGGTAAAGCTTTCTACAAGTTATTCCAATACAGGATTCACAGTAAACTGCCAGCACAGTAATCTTTTAGAAGCAGATTTTAACCCCCAAATGAGTATCTTTTCATGGACAGTAGCTAAAATTCATTTTAAGAAATTGGCTTAAAGTGCAGTCCTACAATATGACTGTAGAAATGGTGCATTATTACTCAACAGATCTGCTCCCTGTGCATATTCAGAGTTTTAGCATCTTACTATAGTGACAAAATTATTATTGCTTTTTTACTCCTGTTGGCATACACAGCTGGACTGTATTCCTTCTTGTGAATCAAGTTTTTTTTCTTTCAAATTAAAGTCTCTTGTAAAATATAGAAGATAATGGAATAATGGGGGAGGGATAGCTCAGTGGTTTGAGCATTGGCCTGGCTAAACCAGGGTTGTGAGTTCAATCCTTGAGGGGGCCATTTGGGGATTGGTCCTGCTTTGAGCAGGGGGTTGGACTAGATGATCTCCTGAGGTCCCTTCCAACCCTAATAATCTATTAAAAAATATATATCAGAGGTGTGAACATAGCCTAATTTGGTTTGCAGCACTTTTATTACTGGTGGTGATGCACAGAAGCTTTCAGTTCCAAGACTGTGCTCTCAGTTCCAAGACTGAATTTGCTGTGAATTCTAAATTCCAATAGCTATGGAAATAATTGAAAAAGGCTCTCACCATGGAACCTCACGATGCCACTTTTCAAAAAAAATTGCAGTTCTGGAAATTTCCCCCCCATAATAAAGTCTGTAAAAAGCAATGGAAGACAAGCACAAGACCTAAAAAGCATATTTCTTTACTATATAACACCTTTTCTTTTACTGATTATACAAGTTGATAGAACTGTTGACATTATGTTATCTTTAATTATAAAACAGTAACTGACAAGCATGACACCCCGTTAAAACTCACGAGCTGTTAAGTATCTGAAATTTTTCTCCTTTCTGAAAACTTAAGTCATCTTCTGTTCTTGCTTCGTAGTCATAAAGTGCCACAAAGAGAGTTACACCTGAAAAAGGAGAAGATATCTGGACAACACTTTCATTGTGATACCATGCTATGAAGTGTGTGCAAAAAGGCTCAGTTTGGTTTGTAATTACTATAGTTAGTTAGGTTACCCCCATTGCTTACAACTAGTAACTACGATAAGTTAGTAGTTATATGGTTGAAGTTATGGTTATTTTACTCAGTAACTTAAAAGCTCAATGCAGTTTATTTCAATGATTAAATGTCAGGTGAATTTTTCCAAAGTATTTTCCCTAAGTCAATAGGCTCCTTTAGAGCTCAGAGACTACTCTGAAGTTAGTTGTACTGTATACTAAATAGATACATTTTTAAACAATGTGCTGAAATATACCATGAAATAAGCTTGTATTGGGACCTACCTGTTCCTCCTCTTGTACGCAAAGTCCCCGTATGAGAAGAGGAATTGACACCCCCAAAGACAGTCAGTCCCTGGCCTCCGGTTGCGTGGAAGTTGTTGTAGTTTGGAATGGAAGTCACACCGAAACTAGGGTAGTGCTGTGGTGTGGGATCTGTGCCATAGCGATATCCTGAACTCTGAGTTAAACTGCCGTCCCTCTCGTCTGTCAGTTTTGTTGCTTCTTTATCCTTGCATTGCACACAGCCCATTATCTAAAATCCTACAACAAAGAAAGAAGAAGAAAAAAGTGTTTTTACAGTGATGCTTGCTGGATCATAGGCACTACCAGGAACTAAGTTAGGCTGACCACTCGTCAGTGAAAGTTCAATTTTTGCCAATAGATGTAGATTTGCTTGAAGAGACTCCTGTGGCACTCTTCTCTTAAATCCATATTTAGGGATCTAAAGAGTGGCTTAATTTTCAAAAGCGCTGAGTACCCAATAACTCCTGATTTCACATGGAGATAAGGCAATGCGGATGCCATTATGTGACAGACAGACATGACGAAGCAGGGTAAGAATGACAGAGGGGACATTAAGCCACCAAACCCTAGAGCTATGGGAGAACGAACTGGCAACAGAAGAGGCTGAAAAACAAAGCTTTCTTGAGTTCAAATCTGTCCAGACTCCCTTGGTCCATATTATAGCAGCTAGCCCAAACTGCAGCCCAGCTACCCCTGGCTACACTGCAACTTTTAACATACTAGCTTGAGCACAGTCAGAGTGTCTGCCTGCTTGCACTTGGAAGTATGCTTCTAGCTGCAGTGCAGACATACCCAACGGAGTGGAGAGGGGGCTGCAGAGAGCTGGTTATGATTCCCTGATTTAAGGCTGCTTATGGAGTGTTAATTGGCCTTATCGGACTTGAGAATCCCATCCATATTTCAAACTAGTGTTATACTCTTCTTTGATACCCTGGAAATACCTCTTCCTTTAAAAAGATGTCCTGACACAGCTGTAAGTGCTACCAAGTCATTTCATTTATTTATCTCTCAAACACTACTTTTGCAGACAAAACCATCATTATTTAAATATAAATCTCATTAAAAGCTTGACATTTCAGTGGAAAATTACATTTTCTTAATTGTTCGGAAATTCTCTCCACAATTTTCATTAAATGATAATAAAATAGGTTTTATTGAAAAGATGCTCTTGTGGACACTCTATAAAACCTGCTGCCATTACTGCAACTTTGAACAGTGCCAAGTATTAAGAAACTGGAGAATCTCTCAAGAGGTAAAAGTTACAGCAGAACAACATTTTTCATTTGAAAACATTTGCGGTCATGCAGAGTTTACTACTTTATAATAAGTAACATTTTCAGTAACATTTTTCATTTTTTTAAAATGTCCCCTTTGACAAAAAGGTTGTTGCCCTCCTTCCTTTCTCTCCTCTGTTTTCCTTTTCCAACTTTGGCATGGAGAAAGGTAGGAAGGTGGAGGAGAAGGGAAAGAGAAAGGGTTAACCCAAAAAACGTTAAAAAAAAGTTTTTAACTAAAAATAAAAAAAGTACTTTCTCCCAGCAAATTAAAAAAATTTTTTTTATGAAGATAATGACTGTTTTTCTCCCAGCTCTACTAATACACACAGATCTTAAGCTGGTATAAACTGAAATAGCTCTATTGAGTTTGTGCATTGATTTATAGCAGCTGATGATCTGGCCCTACCTATTTGATTGGTATGTTCAGTCAGTCAATGAGAGAAAGTTAAAATTACAAATGCCTCAAAAGTAAAATTATTCATGTGAATAATTCTGAAAGAGTGAATAAATTAGAAAATCATACCACCAATGAATACATATACTGATCTTCAAGACAAATACTTTTGCATGTTAATCATAAACAAATATTAACAGAGGACCACTGAACTGTGAGTTCTTTCGCCTGTCCCACTCCAGTGGCTTTTTACCCTATTTACCTCCATTATCTTTTCTTGTTAGTGTGCAGCTTGTGAGTCAGAATTGGGTGCAGAATGAAAAAAGGTCTGATGGTATGGGCTTTTTCTTTCATTTGTCCTTTTCAGCTCAGTTACAATGTCTAGACAGCTCAAGTATAAAGACTGCCTGATTGTAGTACCTTGTAAAGCATGACAGAGGGTGTAACATACATGCATCTTTTCAAGCCAAGACTTTGAAAAGTTGTCCATTCCTGGCTCAAAGAAACAAACTAGGCAACAAATTATATCATGCATAGTTACATCTGGGAGAATGCACAAACACATTATTGGAAATGATTCAAGATTACTCCAGGGTTTTCACAGATAATAAATATCTCCATTCAACATCACTACTCTAGTTATATCAATGACTGGACTGCAAAAACTAATCTCCTTAGTTACCACAGAACAGACACACCAAATGTCAGGATTTTCAGTTTTGTAAGGTTGGAAACATGTTCACTAACGACAGAGCTGAAATCACTGTACAAAATCTGGAATGTACTGACACCAAGAGATCAACATACCACATTGTTCATCCAACATGCTATGCAACTTTTGGTAAATGAACAAGTTTCCATTAGGAAATGCAGTATTTCTCGCACATATAATTTATTGGATCATGTGGCGATTTCATAATTTGTCATTGGTGTTGCTACAAAAGCAAATAAATGGCTTAATTATGGTGAACTTTTCAAATGCAAACAAGCTGCATATGTTTCTGGTCTGTTTCGAAATATACAATTTCATGAGCAATATTAAAAGTTGATGTTTTATGAGACATTTTAGTGACAACTGAAAATATCTACCGCTGAACTTGCCTCTTTCTTGTCCATGTTAACTCTCTAGTAACTCCACTGCAGGATACTTAGTGTTAGCCTAGCCAAAGAAATTGCTTCCTTTCAAGTGGCAGAAACATTCTTGTTGAATAAAAAACACAAAATGAATTCTGTCATTACTGTTTATACTGTTGTAGCACGTTAAACTTCATTATTTTTGATTACTATCTAATTAGTCTCAATCTTCTTTTATCTACAAAAATAACACTATCCCACCTTTTCTTGAAGATTATTGATTCTGAAGACTATTCTAGACAGAAGCCTAGACTAAAGAACAACAAAAGCCACCTACCATAGGGCAACATTAAAAATAAAATTATCTATTCACAAATTCTGGTTTTACTAAGTGGGGTTTTGTATCAATATTGAGCTCTTCCTCACAGCTCTTTCCCTGACACCCCTCAGAGTATTTTTATGGAATGTGGTAGAGATGTTATCATTAAGATGCATTATAATTTTAGGACTTTAGCAAGCAAAGCATTTTTTAGGAGAGGGAGGATTAATCACACACTTTGCTAGAACCATTTCATTTTTATTGAAAAAGAAAAACAGTTTAACAAATGGGCTAGAAACATTGAATATGTTAATGATAACAAAAATATTTGTGTAAGCTCTTGTACTTGCTTTCCTCCCACTCTCTGCAGCCATACTAATTGTTTCCTGTTAGAGGAGAGAAGTGCAGCCAAATGAGCTGAATCGGACGTAAGCTGTCTCCTTGCCATGCTACAAAGTTTTGACCAGAAGAGTCAAGAAGCAGGTCAGCATTGTACACAATTACATATCTCAGTTAATGTCTGCACAGCAGCCCCTGTTTCATGTACATTAAACTAAGGAATATATTTAGGCTTGGAAGCATTTGATTTTTCGGTAAATGTCGATAAACAATGATTTCACTGTACCCATACAAACTGACTAAAAAAATATTTCCAATCAATAACTGTTGAAATTTACAGATAGGCACAGAAAAATGCTGCTTGAGAACTTATTAGAGTTTGACTGAGGCTAAAATTTTGATGTATCTTGACAGTGTGCTTTAACTTTTTGAATCTCAGTGTCTACTGTCATTATATAATTATCTCACCTAGATTTTTAAATGTTCACAGTTGCAGGAAAAAATGAATAAAACCTAAAAATATGCTTAAAATAAACACTGATATTATCCATTTAAATAATAATAAAAAAAATAATGACAATTGAATTCTGCCAAGACTAAATATGTTCCATATTAAGTAAAACACTATGGGATATTTGTTTATACCAGAAGTATTCTGACCACATGGGGTTGAGGCATGAGGTTGAAGTGCTGCTTATCACACAGTATCTCTGATTTAGGAAAACGTCCCTATTCAGGACATCACTCACATGTGTATTTAAGTTTCAATGAAGTCATTGCAAGTGAAGTATATACTAAAAGTGAAGCACACACATTCCACTATGGAAATAACTTGCCACAGTGCTTATGTTTTGGGGCCTAATCATGGAGAGTTTGTGCTATTTTAGTGGTGGTAGCAGTTATAACTATACCCCAACTGAATTTGATTCATTAGGAACACAGACTGAGATGTACATGTTAGGTTCCATGGTAGAGGCAGAAGCCCCATTTCTTCATGGGACAGCTATTAGCCAACTCCTTACCAGGAAGGGATGGGGCTTTGGGATATGATCATACAGTTCAATACTGCAATGGTTTCATTGTTCCCTATTCAGCGGAGCTTTGCCTTTAGTTTCTGAAGTCCAAAGGAAAAGGAGCACCAGAGCAATTTCTGTAATATTTTTCACTAAGGCACAAAGGGGTCTTAAAGAAGAAGTTTAACACTTCTTGCTTCTCAAACTACACCAAAGCTGACAAACCACAGCCTACTCTAGTTCTCGTACCTAAAAATCATCAGGAAGAAGTGGCTGGGACCAGGTCTGGAGTGGACATTTACCATGAATATATTTCTTCAGGCTATTAAAATCTTTATGAAGAGTCTTACAGCCCTCTACTGCAATTCTAAATTCTAGAGACTATACCACTATCTGCTACTCTTAAAATAATGTTCTAGTTGCAAATGCAGCTTTCACTAGAACTGAGAAAGTACTAGATGAAGGAAGATGAGGAGCAGCTCATAGGTCTATTGATTCTATGCCCCTATGGTGACCAGACAGCAAGTGTGAAAAATCGGGACGGCGGTGGGGGGTAATAATTGCCTATATAAGAAAAGAACCAAAAATCAGGACTGTCCCTATAAAATCGGGACATCTGGTCATCCTGCATGCCCCCTACACTCAAATATATTGCCATGGTGACAGAATCCTACAGATCAAAACTGAAGCTATTCAATGGCACAAAGACACAGAGATGCAGCAGGGACACATTCTTCCTCTCTCCTGTTTGGTTTTTTATTTTGGCAACTAGAGTTGACCACAATGTAAATTCCTTGGAGAATTTCTTTCAATGGAGAAGGTGAAAAGGCAGGAGGTAGTAAATGATTAACATAACTGCTTCTTTTAATTAACTTTTAGAGGCTGATTGGAAATTACTGGCAGGGAAACTGCAGAAAGAGCTCTTGGGTTCTAGTGAAGGCCAACTATATAGGAAAAATGAAAATCTGGGCTTTTACTCAGTTTATAGAAATTTCCTCATTAACCCAGCCAAAGACAGCATCCAAACACAGAAGTTTAAAATTTTTCCCTTGGGGATATCCTCTTGATATTTGCAGTTTTGCTGAAAGTATCCCAGGATGCATCATTCTGTGACAAAGATACCAAGTTGAATGAGTTATAGCAGACTTCTTACATACAGAAGGTCACATTCTGAGTTATTGTCCTTCCTGGTTTACTGACAAAGTAGGATTTTTGTCAAGAAGAACTAAGTGATTTTTAAAAAGTAACCTCAATCTTTTTGTGTGTGGCATACCACATGCAATCTGGTTAAAGGGGATAAACAAACACTGACATTTGCACTTCATTTAATTCATTCTGCCTTAATTGATCTTTTGGGCCCATTGCAGACTAAAAGTAATGGCCTCAATTTTCAAGAGCAATAAATGATTGTGTGCTCAATTTTTGGGAATCCAGCTTGATGTGATTTTCAGAAAGTCCTGAGCATCAACTCTGACAATCTTTAAACAGCTGATTCAAGTTGGACACCAAACACAAGGCGTTCAAAGTTAGCCACCTTTGAAGATTCAGGCCAATACTTGTAGTACATAAGAACGGCCATACTGGGTCAGACCAAAGGCCCATCTAGCCCAATATCTTGTCTTCTGACAGTGGCCAATGCTAGGTGCCCCAGAGGCAACGAACAGAACAGGTAATCATCAAGTGATCCATCCTCTGTCGCCTATTCCCAGCTTCTGGCAAAAGGAGGCTATGGCCACAATTCCTGCCCATCTTGGCTAATAGCCACTGATGGACCTATCCTCCAGGAACTTATCTAGGTTTTTTTTGAACTGTGTTATAGCCTTGGCCTTCACAACATCCCTGGCAAGGAGTTCCACAGGCTGACAGTGTGTTGTATGAAAAACTACTTCCTTTTGTTTGTTTTAAATCTGCTATTAATTTCTTTTGGTGACCCCTAATTCTTGTGTTATGAGAAGGAGTAAATAACACTTTCTCATCTACTTTCTTCACACCAGTTATGATTTTATAGACCTCGATCATATCCCCCTTAGCTGTCTTTTCCAAGCTGAAAAGTCCCAGTCTTATTAATCTCTCCTTATACGGCAGCTGTTCCATACCCCTAATCATTGTTGTTGCCCTTTTCTGAACCTTTTCCAAGTCCGATATATCTTTTTGGAGATGGGGCAACCACATCTGCAGTATTCAAAATGTGGACATGCCATGGATTTATATAGAGGCAATATGATATTTTCTGTCTTATAATCTAACCCTTTCTTAATGATTCCCAACATTTGTTTTTTTGACTATTGCTGCACATTGAGTGGATGCTTCCAGATAACTATCCGCAATGATTCCAAGATCTCTTCTTGAGTGGTAACAGCTAATTTAGACCCCATCATTTTATATGTATAGCTGGGACTATGTTTTTCCATGTGCATGACTTTGAATTTATCAATATTGAATTTCATCTGACATTTTGTTGCCCAGTCACCCAATTTTGAGAGATGCTTTTGTAGCTCTTCACAGTCTGCCTGGGACTTAAATATCTTGAGAAGTTTTGTACCATCTGCAAATTTTGCCACCTCACTGTTTACCCCCTTTTCCAGATCATTTATGAATATGTTGAATAGGATGGGCCCAGTACAGGTCCCTGGGGGACACCACTATTTACCTCTCTCCATTCTGAAAACTGACCATTTATTCCAACCCTTGGTTTCCTATCTTTTAACCAGTTACTAATCCAGGAGCGAACCATCCCTCTTATCCCATGACAACCTACTTTGCTTAAGAGCCTTTGGTGAGGGACCTTGTCAAAGGCTTTCTGAAAATCTAAAAACACTATGTTCACTGGATCCCCCTTGTCCACATGCTTGCTGATCCCCTCAAAGAATTCTAGCAGATAGGTAGCATCCTGGGCTTGCTCCACCCATTCAGTTTTCTTAGATTTACTCTGGTATTTACAATAGTAACTTTTTTTTTTTAATCTTGAATGTTCTTTTTTTTTAAAGTTCTAAACCAGCATAATATATGCAACATAAGGGGTCAACTCTCACTATTTTTTTTTTTTAAATTCTCCAAAGTTTACTGAAGACTGCCTTCATTTTGGTTCTATCAGTGATTCTACAGTTTGCCGGAATTAGAGAACACATCATGAAGATGCCCTGCAAATATTAAAATTTACCACTTTTGAACACAATCTATTGTTTCTCAATCTTTTAGAAAGCGTTTTATTATCCATTTATTTTTATACCACCTAACAGGATCATTGGCAAGCACCCAATCTTCTGTGATTTTTTTTAAAGTGTCTGTGACTTGACAATGAGATTTTTAAAGGATACGTAGAAAATTAAACAGATATATTGATATTTCTGAGCAAAAGGCCATACCTGCCATAGTCAAAACCTTACTGTGTAACAATGAAAAATCAGTGAAGGTGTCTAAACAACAGACACATGAGAGAAACAGGAACAATAAAAGATCTAGCTGCATGAATTTGATTTTTAAAAGAGCTGTCCTTTAAAGCTCCATCCCCAGGATTTACTGTTTTGTATGAGCACAAAGGTTTCAGCATTTTATAATTACCTGCTTGCCCGAAGCAACTATGAGTTTGAGTAGCATGAATAAGCTGATAATAAGTGACAATTCACATCTATTGGAGGTACTGCTGGAAGATGTGTCAAAATGAATTCCTACAGCTGCACTATGCCGGCCCAAAGCAAAGGTCATTTGACAAGCTGAGTGCTCCTATTATTTTCAGTTGTCTATAAGGAACTCCTCAAAGTTTAATATGAAGGAATTTTCTAAAATGAAGCCAAGGAACATTTTAGAAGAATGAGAAGCTCCTACTACACCCAACCAGCAGAACTGGTGGGTGCCAAATCCATTGTGTCATTCTTTGACACTTGAATGGTGTCAGAAGAGGAAGCCTCCAGAGAAAACATGGTAAACTGTTGGTATATACACAATACAAGAGAAAGCTAATAATATTTAGTTTGCATCATATGCCCTTGCTTGACTGCTTACCTTTTTCCTTTAATGGCATTTTCTCTGTCTCTCATGCCTGACTTTAGTTGTGCCACGTATTTCTGTCCCTGGTCAGCCAGCACTGGAGCCCAGAGATTGGAGAGGATGCATGTATATAAGAGAGGTCAAGGGACAAAATGCTACCTGACTGGCCCTCTCTTCCAGAGTGATCAATAGCAGAGATGTCCATGAATACAGATTGGTGGCAACTGAATCAAAGGAGGAACGATTTAGATGATGGTCTGAGAAATATATGTATCTTCCTAATGTTGATATTCAGTGGAGCACCTCTCAGATTCCTGTATTGTTTTAAGGTAATAATCTAAGGCTATATTCACTATCAGCAAGAGAGGAACAGGAAAGTCAGTGTTCCATCTGGACAGTAGTGGCAAAAACTGACTTCACTTGCTGTGCTTGCTTAAGGAACAGTTGTTGTGGTGGAACTGGCCTGTTGCCGAAGGGTTGGAGGTCACCTGGCAAATCCACAAGAAAACACATTAGCACAAAGTGTCCATTTGAGCAGGCGTAATCAAAAACTCCCCAATGAAACAAATGAAAGAAGAGGAGGCTCACCCTCCAAACTCCAACAAAAGACCACTTTTCCACTTTTTCTAGTTTCTATAGCGTTTCCTTGCCAGATCAGTTTGTGAATGTTATGGTCTCATCTTTTTTAGAAACAGTGAATTCTTTTTCATTCTCTATAGCATGCCAGTTTCAGCCAAAACTGCATGTCTTAAAGGAACAGTAACTGGAGTCAAACCTTGTATATTGTTCTGGGTAGTTGTAGTTTTACTTGATTTATTAAAAGCAAGCACCATTGAAATCCACAGCTCAGAAGGTCTGTAAATTAGACATGTTCTGCTGCATTGTTCAGAATCCAAGCTTATAAATTGTAATTTTTCCTTAAAGAAAAGGGGATTTATGTACAGCTACCCTGGCAAAGAATGCCTTCAGTCTTTAAAAGAGTGCACTACTTCAGTATGAGGCTGACTTAGTCTAGAGATGAGAATTTCTTTCCTTTAAAAGCCTTATTTAAGAGTTAACAACAATAACTAAGCAAGGTAAACACACTGCTTATTGTATGACATTTTAATTTAAATAATTAATAGAACTCTGGGTGAAATGTTGGTTTAGAGTGTGAAGACACATGTAACAAAAATATCCAAGTTACATTCTAACTCTACCCAGCTGTCTGTGCTACTCAGTACGCTGGGCTTAAGAAGGTGGGTGGACAGTGTAAAGGAACATTTTGAGCCACTGATTCTAAGGCTTGTCTACACTTGGAATGCTACAACAGCACAGCCGCTCCGCTGTAACACTTTGGCATAGACTCTACCTATGCCGATGAGAGAGTTTTCCCATCAACATAGATAATCCACCTCCTTGAAGGTGGCAGGTAGGCTGAGGGAAGAATTCTTCCATCAACCTAGCTCTGTCTATGCTGGGGTTAGGTTGGTTTAATTATGTTGCTCAGCGGTGTGGATTTTTCACACCCCTGTGGGAGGTAAATACATTGACCTACCTTCTTAATGCAGGCCAGGCCTACCTTTTAATGTACATTTTAAAAATATTCCTTTCACTCAACATGCATAGTTGGTCTTCAAAAGAACCACCATTAAAAAGGGCAGAATCATTTAGTCTCTGAGAGAATTGAAATGGAGGTTTCTACTGATTATTCTCCCCCTCCCCCCCTATCAGGAAATAGAAAGATGATTGGAGGTATTTGCCCCTTTAGTTTTTTTTTTTTCTGTGCAGATTCACTCTGTTCTGAATTTTTCTCTGTTCTTATTTTTTAGAAACTTTTCAGGATTAATAAGAGTTTAATTCAATTCATGTGAACTAGTTTGCTTCTTTATGATGTACAAGAGGCAGACAGAAAGATTTTCTTCCCCTCAATGTTTTTTTCGGATTGCCTTTTTCACATGAGAAATTCAGATGTCCCCTATCCTGTTTCTCATGGAAGCCTCTTTGATTGAAGCATTAATAGGATATGACATCAAGGAAACTATGCAGGCTGACACTTGACAGAGAGGGGGAGATTTACATTCAGATAATTTAAAACTCTTATTGTTTTTGTTCACGCCTATTTGGCTCAAATGCCTGAATAGTTAGCATAAAAACTCTTTTGTTAGGGATTCAGCACCTATCCCCTTTCACCTTGAGATCGAGAGCTCAGTCCATGTATTTAGGTCCTTCAAGGGTAAGCCCTAGCAAATCCCATGTGAAGACCAGATATGACTGACATTCTTTGGGGGGTGGGGAAATCAGTACAGAGCTTTTAAGCTTTTATATTATAAATACTCTCTCTTTCTCCTACCCACCCAATCATGAAGCAGCCGAAGAACATAGCAGACAGTGCAGATCACAGGAATGATGTGCTCTCTATGCCCAGTTGCATTCTGTACTAACGACAATTTCAAGATTGATTAAAGGTGCAGCCCTATGACCTCAAGGTGATAAAGGCCTGCATTAATCATAGCAAGGTCTGTATCTGAAGGAAAAGTTTACAGTACATACCAGTAACACACAGAAACTATGACTTTGTCTACACTGAAATGCAGAAACAGTTTAGTACTTCTCTAGCAATAATTGTATTTAAAACTCAGCTATTACTCTTGTGGTTTCAAGTCTCCAGAAAACAGTTTTTGCATCTTTATAGTAACAATTAAATTTAAAGATTTGAGCCTGGCCTGGTGTTTTAACCATACCACCAAACTATTGTCAAACATTTAATTTGCAAAAGTTTTCAGGTAACATGGGTTAAACCCTGTTTCCTTGAGCACTGGCTTAAGATGGATATGCATGGTTCATGGAGATGAGACACAGAGTTCAACCCATTTTAATTGACATTTTCAGAACTGGAAAAACAGTGAAAAAAGAAGAGTTTAAGGATTACAGTGAAAGACTACTGCCTGTTGATTCAAAGCGTGATCAGTGGCTGGATGTGGAAATGATAGATTGTATCTTATACAGTGTAGTTTTGTCCCTGCCATGTTCAGGAAATTAGAGACAAGCCGGGTGAGGGGTAGTATCTTTAATGGGATTTGGACCAACTTCTGTTGGTGAGAGACAGGCTTTTGAGCCACACATAGTTCCCTGTCGCTTGAAAGCTTCTCTCTCCCACCAACAGAAGTTGATCAAATACAAGATATTATCTCATCTACCTTGTCTCTCTAGAATCTATCTTAGTCTACGCTGCACATTTTCTTGAGATCTGCCACCAGCCCACTATATTACCTGCACAGTTCCACTAGGGGGACTGCAACAGTGGGAGTGCTAGTATACACAATCTGTTTGTGCTTCCAGTCCTGTCTCAGTTTGACTAGTGGTTCTCAATCCTCTTTTACTGTGTGACCTGCAAAATGGCCAAGAAGTCATCCCACAAACCATCACATCCCACAATTTTTGCAGCAGCAAAAAATGATGCATTTCACCTGAACGTTTTCAGCCATTTTGTGGAGGGGGAGGGGGTGTGCTATTAGATGTGGGAGCCAGTGGATGGGGCTGCTTCTCCTTCACGTCTCTCCTGCACAGTGCTCAGCTCCAAAGGCTGGTAAGTGCCACTAAGCCTGACCCACAACTCCTTGAAGCACTGACTCTCCTGCACTAGAGCTGAGAAAGCAGCTGTTCTGAGATTGGGTGTTAGGCAGGAGGGGCACAGCAGGGATGGAGGCAGCAGCCACAGCAGCAGGAGGAAATAAGAAACTGCTTTCCCTTCCAGGCTTCTATTGAGCTCTAGTGACCCAGGGATTTTGACGCTTGGGTTTCCTGCGTTGTGACCCCCATTAGCTGAGCAATACCAGCCTAAATCTACACAGGATGCTGCAGCATGAAAGCTGACCACGCTTATTTAGTTTTCACAGTTGCTACTAGGAACCTGAGGGGCAGCATCAGAACTGGCAAGAAATCAGATCAATTTAACTCTCCTGAAAGCATAAGCAGCAACAGGGAAAGGCTCACATGGGCACAAGTGCTGATGGTGACAGAACAGACTCTGTGTTCACATCCTATGGACTATAATAGTAATGTTTGTACAAGGTAGGCCTTGTGAGATATAATTTAAAAAACTCAATTTTCTGATCAATAATATCATGGCAAAATGTATGTGCCAGCATTATATGTCAAGTTATAAACATAAGCTGAAAACATGACTAAAAGTATGTTTTCCAGATAAGTGTGAAGTGACCAAACGGGTCCTCCGAGACAAAGGATAAGCTCAGCCAGGTGTAACTAAGGCTGATGGATCATTACCTGCTAAGTGGCTATTTTGGGGCAGGAAAGGGGCCAGAGGTTAAAAAAAAAAATCTACATTTTAGCAAAGAAAAAGCATGGCGTTCCCTTCTACACAGACTGCTCGTCACCTTGCTCCCAGCTGGAAATGCTTCTCAAAGGGGGAGGACAGGACTACAAGAAGGAAGGGGCAGAAACCCCAAGACACCCTTCTTTCTCTCCCTGCCTATCACATTGACTGCACCTCAAGAGAGGAAGAAAGTAGCCATTAGACTCTCGAGGAGGGGTCCTGACTGAGAGTTTGGTTAGTGATCTGCTGGAGCATGTGGTAAGAAAACTTTGTTTTGAATTTAATACAGTTTGCTAAGTTAGGCACCTGTAAGCATTTTATCTTTATTTTTCTTGTAACCACTTCTGGCTTTTGTGTCTCATTCCTTGTACTCACTTAAAAAAAATCTCTTTGTAGTTAATATACTTGTTTTATCTAATCCAGTGTGTTTAAGTTGAAGTGTCTGGGTAACTCCATCTGGGGTACCAATTTGTGTGCATATTATTCCCTTCAAGGAGTAACTGACAATATATTTGTACTGTCCAGGACATACACTTCTGGGGACAATCTGGAACTGGGACTGTGTTGGGGTCACCCTGTGGTAATTTTTAAGGCTGGTAAGAGCCACGATCTGTCTGGCTGCAGCACACACACAGACATAGCTGGGAGTGACTTACATGCTGCAGGCTGTTTCTGAGTAGTCTGGTTGGAGGCTACAGCAGCAAAATATTGTAAAGGGCACCTCCACAGGGGTGACACAGCTATTCAGTTTGGACTGAACTCTAATATGTCACAGTGGTGGGGGAGGCAAGCGTATCCCCTCCTCAGTTTATTATCCAGTCAGAATCCCCACCCCACATGACTGCAGGACTCCCACATTCTCATTTCTGGCTCTTAATCTCACAATCTTCCCAGTTGTTTAGGTGCTTGTGTTTCTGCAGGAGTGGAACGTTCCATGAGGGAGGAGAATGACCCACCAATGAGAAGCAGGAAAAATACCCCATCAGTCACCTCGCAGCAGTTGGTTGGCTCTGGGTTGAGGAGCATAGACAGAGGAGATGGACTATCAAATTGATCAGGTACTAGCTAGACAGAGGAGATGGACCATCAAATTGATCAGGTACTAGCTAGAGGGTGTGAAAAATGGATGCCCTGCTATCCCCACAAGCAAGATCTATGAACAGCAGCCTGACCGGAAGCCCAGCACCTTCCTTTTCCAGATGATTAGAAGGGGATTTTGTCTTTTCACCGATGCATTGCTCCTCCCTCCATTTTAGTCCTTGGTTTATTAGGTATTTGGTAAATTGTTTTAAAGCACTCTGTGGGAGCCTTTGGGCAAATGTGGGAGAGGTTCATGAGGTTAGTTAGTTTCAGGAGCCCAAAGTGAGTTTGTGTATTTCATGGATCAGTGGGAACTGTGTTCTCCACACTGTACTAATTAGAGGATGTTAATGTTACAGCCCCCAGTTACAGAGCCTGGCTCTTTAAATTGTAAAGATTTAGGCTTTTAGCTCTGGCAGTCCCCACTTCAGTCCCTGATGTGTCAGCCAAGATAGTATCTGTCACATTTGCAGGGATGGCAATTAAACACCACCACAAAAACCTGAGGCAATGTGAGCTGGAGTCATTCTAAGACAGTATACTGGGTCTCCTCCCTGACATAGGTTTGATATAAGTGCCTAGAAACAGCACTTTAGATGTCTGCACCCACAAGGATACACCACTGTCAAACTGATGAAAATACCTCTGAAGATCCAGAAAACTCCAATGGAATGGAGGATGACTGCTCAGCCCAACCTGTGAGATTATCAAGGTTGGCCACAAAGAGCTCTCCAACTGTTCAAAGATGATCCTTGTTGGGGACTGTACACTAATAAGACTGTAAAAAAACATTCTGCAAGGGACAAGTAGACAACAGGATGCTGTGCTGTCCTCCCAGAGCCAAAACACAAGATCTGACTGCAAGACTGGATAGGCTTCTGAAGCTGGCAAACAAGGCTTCACTGGTGATGGTGTATATCAGTACTAAAGGCTGCTTCACAGGATAATAGGCTAGTTCAGGAAACTTGGAAGGCTCCTGAAGGAGAAGGATGTCCAAGTGATCTTCTGAAAGATCCTTTCTGTCCTGCAATGGACAACAGAAGATTCTGGAAGCGAACTGCTGGCCAGGTAAGTGGTGAAGGGTAGAGGGTTTTGGTTCACTGGAATACTGGTCCACCTTCTATGGAGAGAGGAGCCTGTACAGTTTGGAAGGCCTCCAACTCAGCAGAATGGGAACCAATCTTCTAGGGGACAGGTACTAGATGAGTCAGGAGGAGATTAAAGTAAAAACCAAAAGGGGAAGGTGAAAAAAAGAGAACAAATGAGTGTTTATTTAGCACAAAATCAAGATGTCAAGCACAAAATGAATCAAGGCAGCAACGGCTGTAACAAGAAGAAATTCTTTAATTACCTGTACACTAATGCTAGGAGCCTGGGTAACAAACAAAAGAAATTGTAATTGCTCATTTATGAGCATAAATCCAGCCTAACTGGCTACTAAAACCTGGTGGGAAGATTCACTGATTATAACATATTTTGAAAAGAGAAAATAGGCAAAAGGAGAGGGAAAGTAGCACACTGTCAAAAATGGCAGAGATAAGTTGGAAGCAAATGATCTTTTACATTTGGAAAAAAGCCAGATGATGTATTTAACATCACTCTGTGTTACCATTGGAACGGAAACAGCAGCTACTCAAATTAGACATTTTTAAATCAGCAGATTGGGATACTTTGCATCCAAGAGTTCTAGGAGAGCTAGCTGAAGAGCTCTCTGGATTGTAAATGTTAAATTTTCAGTAAGTGTTGAAACACTGGGGAAGTTCCAGAGGATTGGGAGAAAGCTAATGTGCCATTTTAAAAAAAAGGATCAGTGGGATACCTCAAGTAATTATAGGCCTGTCAGCCTGCCTCCCATCCTCGGCAAAATAATGGAATGGGTAAAATGGGACTCAGTTAATAAAGAATTAAAGAAGAGCAATATAAGTAAGGGGAAAAATGGAAAATAGATCCTGTCAAACTAACTTGACTTTTTTTTTTAAATGAAATTAGAAGCTTGAAGGCATTTGACCTGGTGTTGCATGGCATTTTGATTAAAACATTAAATTACAAAATCAACAAGCCACACGTTAAATGGATTACAACACGCTAACTGATAGGCCTCAAAATGTAACTGTAAACAAGGAATCATCAAGCAGGTGGCTTTCTGGTGGGGTCCTGCAGTGATTGGTTCTGGCTATACACTATTTAACATTTTTATCAATGACCTAGAAGAAAATATAAAATTGTTACTTATAAAATTTGCGGATGACAAAGTTTGGGGAGTGCTAAATAATGAAGAGGACAGGTAACTAACAGAGTAATCTGGACTGTTTGGTAAACTAGAAACAATCAAAGAATTTGCATTTCAATATGGCGAAATATCAGGTCATACATGTAAGAACAAAGAATGCAGGCCGTACTTACAGAATGGGGGATTATTTCCTGGGAAGTAGTAACTTTTTGGCATCACGTGGATAAATCATCTGAACATGAGTAACTGGATGTATAAACAGGGGAATACTACCTTTGTATTTGGCACTGGTGTGACTACTTCTGGAATACTGTGTCCAGTTCTAGTGTCAACAATTCAAGAAGGCCACTTCCCTCAGATCCCACTGAGGAATACACTAAGAAACTGCAACATCTACTCAGGACACTCCCTACACTAACACCGGAACAAATCAACATACACTTAGAGCCCCAACCAGGGTTATTCTATCTACTACCCAAGATCCACAAACCCAGAAATCCTGGACGCCCCATCATCTCGGGCATTGGCACTCTCACGGAACGACTGTCTGGAAATGCGGACTCTCTACTCAGACCCTATGCCACCAGCACTCCCAGCTATCTCCGGGACACCACTGATTTCCTGATGAAACTACAATGCATTGGTGACCTTCCAGAAAACACCATCCTAGCCACCATGGATGTAGAGGCTCTCTGCACGAACATCCCACACACAGATGGAATACAAGCTGTCAGGAACACTATCCCTGATGATGCCACAGCACAACTGGCTGCTGAGCTCTGTGCCTTTATCCTCACACACAACTATTTCAAATTTGATGACAATATATATCTCCAGATCAGTGGCACAGCTATGGGCACCTGCATGGCCCCACAATATGCCAATATTTTTATGGCCGACCTGGAACAATGCTTCCTCAGCTCTCGTCCACTCACGCCCCTTCTCTACCTACGCTACATTGATGACATCTTCATCATCTGGACCCATGGGAAGGAGTCTCTGGAAAAATTCCACCACTATTTCAACAGCTTCCACCCCGCTATCAACCTCAGCCTGGACCAATCTACACGAGAGGTCCACTTCCTAGACACCATGGTGCAAATAAGTGATGGACACATTATAACCACCCTATACCGAAAACCTACTGACCGCTATGCCTACCTTCATGCCTCCAGCTTCCATCCCGGGCACATCACATGATCCATTGTCTACAGCCAAGCACTGAGGTACAACCGCATCTGCTCTAACCCCTCAGACAGAGACCAACACCTACAAAATCTCCACCAAGCATTCTCAAAACTACAATATCCGCACGAGGAAATAAGGAAACAGATCAATAGAGCCAGACGTGTACCCAGAAGCCTCCTACTGCAAGACAAACCCAAGACAGAAACCAACAGGACTCCACTGGCCATCACATACAGTCCCCAGCTAAAACCCCTCCAACGCATCATCAGGGACCTACAACCCATCCTGGACAATGATCCCACACTTTCACAGGCCTTGGGTGGCAGGCCAGTCCTCGCCCACAGGCAACCTGCCAACCTGAAACATATTCTCACCAGTAACTGCACACTGCACCATAGTAACTCCAGCTCAGGAACCAATTCATGCAACAAACCTCGATGCCAACTCTGCCCACATATCTACACCAGCGATACCATCACAGGACCTAACCAGATCAGCCACATCATCACCGGTTCATTCACCTGCACGTCCACGAATGTAATATGCCATCATATGCCAGCAATGCCCCTCTGCTATGTACATCGGCCAAACTGGACAGTCGCTACGGAAAAGGATAAACGGACACAAATCAGACATTAGGAATGGCAATATACAAAAACCTGTAGGAGAATGCTTCAACTTCCCTGGCCACACTACAGCAGACCTTAGGTGGCCATCCTGCAGCAAAAAAACTTCAGGACCAGAATTCAAAGAGAAACTGCTGAGCTTCAGTTCATCTGCAAATTTTACACCATCAGCTCAGCATTAAACAAAGACTGTGAATGGCTTGCCAATTACAGAACCAGTTTCTCCTCCCTTGGTTTTCACACCTCAACTGCTAGAACAGGGCCTTATCCTCCCTGATTGAACTACTTCATTATCTCTAGCTTGCCTGCATATATATCCCTCCTCCTGGAAATTTCCACTACATGCATCTGACGAAGTGGGTATTCACCCACGAAAGCTCATGCTCCAAAACGTCTGTTAGTCTATAAGGTGCCACAGGACTCTTTGCTGCAATTCAAGAAGGATGTTGATAAATTGGAGAGAATTCAGAAAGGAGCCATGAAAGTGACTAAAGGATTGGAAAACATGATTGCCAATGAAAGTCTCACAGAGTTGAATCTGTTAAGGGATGACTTGATCACAGTCTACAAGTAATGACATGGGGTTAATCAATCTAGTAGACTAAGCCATTTTAAGTTGAAGCTAGACAAATGCAGACTTGAAATAAAAGGTGCACATTTTTAAACAGAAAGGGTAATTAACTGTTGGAACAATTTACTAAAGATTGTGGTGTATTTGCATCACTAGAAATTTTAAAATTGAAATTGAATATTTTCCTAAAGTTATGCTCTAATTCAGCCACAATTATTGAACTTGAAGGAGCAAGAACTATTTCAGAGAAGTCCAGTGGCCTGTGTTATACAGAAAGTCAACTTAAGGGATCATAATGGTTCTTTCTGGCTTTAAAAATCTTGCACCACCAGAGTTAGTGTTCCACTAAAGCCCTCTCTTGGACAACTGTGAATACCTGTCATCTCTCCTGCTCACTGTGTATGAAAGACCATTAAGGCAATGGTTTTCAACCTGTTTTCATTTGCGGACCCTTACAAAATTTCAAATGGAGGTGCGGACCACTTTGGAAATCTTAGATAGTCTGCAGACCACATGTTGAAAACCACTGGACTAAGGGGTCGACCCAAGCACTACTCTCTAGCATCCTGAATGGCCTGGGAACTGTCTTTCTCATATATCACTTTTCTCTACACCCTGCTGAGGAAGCTAAGTGATGCCAAAAAAGCTCTCAGCTGTAAAGTCCCAGGGTTGAATTCTAGCAGGCGGGCTGTAAGTCTTGGGGTTGAATTCTCAGTGGAGGGCCCTTGGCTATTGAATTTGTTCCCTCATGCAGTCTGCCAATACTTAAATTTGGTGATTTTTAAGGACAAAGTACAAGCTCCTGTTCACTTTGTCTTTCTGAATTTGGGCTCACAGCCAGAAGGTCTTAATCCCATCAATGAGCAGGGGTGGTAAGGGCTGGGGGCAAGGACTGTTGATTGATCTGTGCCAATTGTTGGCACCAGATCGTTTTAAATTTCTGGAATGAATCTACTTATCACAATTGATTGCTTCAATACAAAAATTCTGTAAATAAAACAAATGGAATAATCTAACTTACTTGAGCTAAAATTTGATTCATACATTCCATTCCAGAGATTCAGAAAGCATTATTTCATATAAACATTTCATTATATTTAGTCAGTCTCAATTTGTCAGGTTCATTAAAAGGGGAGAATGTGTTTGGCACTTTCAGTCACTTTGGCAAAAAGATGTCTGCTAAAATACAGCATGTATCAATTAATAAAAAATACCACTGTACTGTTGCAGAAACACCGAAATAGTATCCCAATTAAAAACAAAAATTATTGTCATGGAAAGTTTCTGCTTTAAAAAGTAAAACACTGCACACTAGCTAAGCTACAGCAGTAAATGTGATCACAGTTTTAGGAAGAATGGAAAAAAACTGTGTAAGCATGATGACGGTAAACACTTTCTCCTATATCTTGAACAACTGTCAACAAGTTTCTTGAGACATAAATTGTGCCATTGGCGATTCTTTTTCAAAACTTTTGTTAAGCTTATGTGAGTTTCAGCAGACTGTAAAATGGATCAGATCATAGCCTCAGAACTACTGACAGAATTGTGCTGTATAACAATGGCACACTGACTATGTTGTATTTAGGTGTGTGTCAAGAGGATGCTTTTCTGATTGTTGGATTCCAGCACTGTGTATTGTTATCTCAGTGATCTTTGTCCACCTAGGATCTCTCCCTTTTCCTGGGTGACTCCCATTTCCTCAGTATAGCCCAGGTGATTCAATGTCCTGTTATACAAGAGTATAATTCTGGTGTTCTGCAGATTTGTTATTCATGTTAAATGATGTATTATTTGCACCTAGATACCACAGAATAGGTAGGATAGAAAAATTGAATTTACTGCAAGAGACCATGTGGTCCTGGTAAATTTTCTAATCAGACATGCATGAGATCTGCACGGAAACACTATTTTTAAAGAGCTCTAAAATACTGTAGAAATGATAAATTCCATATAATAAAAAATAACCCCTGCCTTAAGATAACTCTTGAATCCTAGACACAGAGAGAAAGGGAATTAAATGGAGCATGCAAGACTATCCTTTGTAATACAATCAGACTAGACTGAGAATAACTATGGAAGCTAATGCAATGAAGCCCAAAAGTTGCTATTCTGCAAATCTCAAGAGGCAACACTGACCTTAGGCTGGTTGCAGTTTCTGCCTCAATTCTAGTTAAACATATTCCAGTCTGACCCTCAAGAGACTATGCTGCTGAAGAGCATACTAAGATACAAATACAAGCAATTGTTTTGACATAATTCTTTCCAATGCAAGCAGATCCAATCTGTTTATATAAACAGAAGGACTAAAAGGCTTTATCTACACCCAATTAAAAACATGTCTTTGCAAGGCTAGAACGACAATGTTAATATCAGTGGTTTAAGAAAGGGAGAACTAACACTATGTTGCGTATCAGTACACAATCATAAAACCACATTCCCACACAGAACAAAAAGTATCTAATATATAAGTAGTATTTGTTTTGTACCTTGGATTTATGAATCTCATGAACTACTATGAAAGCGGCCCTTTTACCATATTATACTAGAGAGAGTTATTAATTATGACCCCCCGGCCTCCCCTTCCAAAAACCCTCTGTCCTCATTAGGTTCAAGGGACTGCAAGAATGAGCCAAAGCCACTTTCATTAGTATGATCACTATCAAACACAGTGTCAACACTAGTTTATATAAATGGGCTTTAAATACCTCTTAAGGCCATGTAGAAAGTATGACAACTCACAGCATGTCAGAGCAATGCAGGCAACTCTACTATTGTGATGGGATTACTGAATCTAACATGTAAATTTTTACATATCTAACTGAAATATAGTGAATGAATAATTCAAGGAAGCCAATATGAAAAACACGATCCTTGCATTAATCTATTGTTTCATTTGCTCCAGCTTCAATTTCCATAAACAAACCAATGACATATATATTTAGATGTGTGTATTGTGGTGGGATATCGATAACCCAACTCTGAACTTTGCTACTTCTGTAGTTATCTGCACAAATTCTCAAAGTTAAACTGTTGAAGTTATCTGTACCACTTCCACCTAGGGCTGCCAACTTTCTAATCGCACAAAACTAAATACCCTTACCCAACCCCTTCTCCAAGGCCCTCTCGGTCACTCCATTTCCCCCTCCCCGTCACTTGTTCTCTCCTCCCCACTCACTCATTTTTACAGGGCTGGGTCAGGGGGTAGGGGTGCAGGAGGGGGTAAGGGCTCTGGTTGGGGATGTGGGCCCCAGGCTGGGGCCAGAAAAGAGGAGTTTAGGGTAGGGGATGGGGCTCCAGGCTGAGGCAGGGGGTTGGGGTATGGGCTCAGGGGTGAGACTGGGAATGAAGGGTTTGGAGTGCAGGAGGGGGATCTATACTGGGGGGGGGGAGTGGAGCCGAGAGGTTCGGAGTGTGCAAGGGGGCTCCCGGCTGAGGCAGGTAGTTGGGGTGTAGGTTCTGGGGTGGGGCCAGAAATGAGGGGTTCAGGAGGGCGCTCTGAGCAGGGGCATGAGTGCAGGGGGGCAGTGGGGATACAGACTCCGGGAGGGAGTTTGGGTGTGGGAGGGGGCTCAGTGCTGGGGCAAGGGTTTGGGAGGGGTGTGGGCTCCAGGCTGGGGCACGAGGTTGGGGCACAGGAAGGGGTGAGGGCTCCAGGCGGCAATTACCTTGGGGGGCTCCCTGGAAGCTATCTAATCAGCATATCAGAATATACACACACAAAATCAAACTCAGCCATCTCTTGTTTCTTGAACTTCTCAAACTGCCTTCTTATAATAAAGGAAATTTCCAGTGCATCTTGTGCACTTGTTCAAAATGTTATAATTGATTCAGAGACATGGTTAAAACATGATTATCTATACTGTGAACCAGAACCAGGTTTTACCAATGTTAGGGGACAATGGGTCCAGGGGTGGCTCTAGGCACCAGCAAAGCAAGCAGCTGCTTGGGGCAGCCCATTTGCAGGGGCGGCAGCTAGCAGGGATTGAGCCTGGGAGCTGTAGTTCCTTGGTTAGCTCCCTGCCTACAGAACCAGTCAAGGAGCAGGGAAAGAACTACATTTCCCAGCATTCCCTTGGCCACTACCAACAGGAAGGTGGGGGGGAAGAAGTATGGTAGTTGAAACCTCATGCTGCAGCTTGAGCTCGCTACTAGAGCAAGATGGCACTGTGAATGGGGAACAAGTGTGCCCAAGGAGTAGAAGGCTTTGGCCCAGATATCCCCTTCAGAAGACATCCCCAGACTGGCTTAGGGATACTGGTGTGACCTCACTTTGCAGCTCCCAAAGAAGGAATTGGGTGGATTAAATGGACAGTGCACCTCTCTGTCTGAAGCCTAGCAAGGGAGGTATGTGGATCCCACTAGAATTTTAAATAAAAAGTAAGGAAGGGGAGGCTCTACTGGACCTGGGCAGCTTTAGATACAGTACCAAGCACTTAGGAGGATTTCCACTTCTGAGCCATGGAAGCAGAAATTGACTTTTCCTTTCCTGATATAGCTAATATTCAGAAAGGGAATCTAGCATCTGCTTTCCAGATCTGAACACCTCAAAATTCAGGAGTGCTCAAGCTCAATTTGGGCAACTGTTACTTCATTTCTCCCAAATCAAATATACTGATCCACTGTAATTTGCTGTAGAAAAAGTAGATAAAATTGAGCAAGAAATGCTTCCCAGTGGTTTTTAGGACTGGAATTGCTATTTTCAACAGCCATTGCTTTTTTTTTTTTTTTTGTTTAAAAGAAAGACAGTGATATTGCACTGGCAAATTCCCCATAGAAACAAAGAGTGGAACAAAAGAATAATAAAGGCACCTTGACTTTTCCTCATTTATGGAGCACAGTCTTATAATATGCACCCAGATATCGTCCAATCACACAAACTGAAAATTGTTCCACTTTACTGCAGTTCTGTAACCATATGGGAACCAATCCTGTCTGTGTTCTGTGCACATCCAAAATTCCTGCTGAATGACCCCCCTGGGAGCAAGTCACCAGTGACCCAGGGCTGTGGCAGAAGGAGGGTGCAGGTGGGGCAGAGGGGCGAAGAGCCCAGGGCTGGGACGGCAGGGGGTGCGGGTGGAGGGGGCAGAGCTCAGGGCTAGGTTGGCAGGAGGTGGGGGGGCACTGGTGGGGGGCAGGGGGGTACCCAGAGCTGGTGCAGCACAGGGTGTGTGAGAGCCCAGGCCTGAGGTGCCAGGGGGCGCGGGTGGGGGGAAAGCCCAGGGCTGGGGTGGCGGGGGGTGGCAGGAAGGGGGAGGCCCAGAGCTGGGGCAGCAGGGGGTGCAGGTGGGGGGGGGGGAGAGCCCAGGGCTGAGGCAGCAGAGGGGTGTGGGGGGGAGCCCAGGGCTGGCGTGGGGGCAGCCAAATGTTATTTTGCTTGGGGTGGCAAAAAACCTAGAGCCGACCCTGAATGGGTCCCTCAACATGGTCAACTTTTCAGTACAGTCAGGAACAGCAATAGCATCTTTAGTGTAGACAGGACATAAAACTGTGTTATAACAATGGCTTATGGAACATTGTTATAGCCCAATCTTACTGAAAATGGGCCAAAATAAAGTATCCACCACCATAAAACTAACACAAGAAAAATGAAAGATAGTACATTTTTAGATACTAAAATCCAAAAGGAAAGGAAGATAAAATCTCTGAACTAGAGCTGTGCAATTATTACATTTCTATGAAGACACTTTTGTGTGAGATAGGTTTTTGTTTCAGCATTCTTGTTTCTTGCCCCAACATTAGTAGTTATAATAGCCACAGCTAATATGTCATTAGGCTATCATACACACTGTTATTTCATACCAGCACTAGCGCTTAAAGTTTGAGGTGTGTGGAAGTGTTTTTCACATGCTTTAAACTCTCCCAACTAAATATTAATCTGCTATGACTTTCAGTTTGAAAGTGACACCTTAGTATCCATTGGATAGCACTTCTACAACAGGAAATGTTACACTTACAGGAAATAATGCAGGAAAGAAAAGTGATCTAATTTCTATTCTATTCTGCGATTGTAACTTCCTTCTGTAATGTGTAGTGTTGAGAATTTTGTTCCAGAACACAGATATTGTTCCAAGCCAAGATTTTATAAATTTAGCCTAAAAATCATGTCTGCAGCTAAACAGTATACTAAACATCCTTTTGTGTCACATTCCAATTTGGGTAAGGAATTTAGATAAGTGACTAAAACCGCTCATATAAGGTATTACAATTTTGAGCAGTAGCTGCTGGTGTCAAAATGGATAAACGTCTAACAAAGAACATATACTCTTATTTCACAGGTATTTGTTGTAATGTTCAAAGCAGAAATAATTTTAAAACCCTTCTGGATGATCCTAGAATTCTAGATAATAAGAAAAATTCAATCATTCTCCCAATTCCCAATGCTTTTATGCAGTATTGGACCCACCTACTGTGTCTACAAAACATTACTATAATGACTGTACAACTTTGGTTTTGTTTCTGGGCAAAAATAAGCATATGCCAGGTTGCTTAAACTTGGGATTTTGAGTTACAAATGAATTTTGCAAGCTGACCAACCAATGTTTTAAGTCCTTGAAATATCACAACACACACAAAAGAGACAAAATTTTGCAAAATGAGCTGGTGAAAGATTTTGTACAAAACTAAGTGAAAAATGTTTTAATCAACTGTTTAGCTGGAGGTATTACACAGACCTTGCAGGTACTCCTCATTTGAAATGTCAAATGAAACATTCACACTCTATTGGGAGGCTGACTGAAGCTTGCACTTGCCCACTGGTTCAGCATACAGGCTCCTCCTTCAGAAGAGAAGTGGGTAGGAGTGTGGGAGAACCCTAGGGCATAAATTTCCCCTCTCCCATTAAGAAGAGGAATCACCCATCTAATTTCCTGAAATACTAAAACCATTTATACCATCACAGAATAGGTCACCTTAATTTACACACCTGATTTGACCTATTAAACATAGGATGGGGGAGGGAGGAGAACCTTGAAATTTTAAGTATTTCATGATGGCTTCTGTAAGTGAGATGAATTGGATAGAATGCAATTACAGGATGTGAATTAGTGCTTTTGGATATTTAAACTTCAATTCAACAAGCTGTTTCAACACACAGGTAACTTTAAGAACGTGAACAGTCCCAACTGCTTCACTAGCTTGCTGAATTGGGACTTTAGAGGAAAAAGGCAGAATGTGGCTTTGTCTATACTGAGAGAGTGCATCCCTTTCACAAAATCAGTTTCAAAATAGATCTAGTTAAACCAGTGTGCATAATGTGTAATACAGCCATATAAACTAATAGAATCCTTGCTTTTGTTGATTTAGCTTGTGCTGTAAGTTACTAACTTAAGTTAAATTGATATAAACAATAATTCAAGTGCATCTACATTAGATGTTTGCACTGGTTTAAACAGATTGATTTAAAAACCGATTTAGTTAACACAGCAAGCTTTTCTAATATAGACAAGGTCTGTGCTAATTTTTTAGGAGCATTAACTGCCTCATGATTCTGTTAAGTCTCCTACTACTGAGCTTTAAAAAAAAAGTCTTCCATCTAAAGGATGGAATGAGTTTCTGCCTTTTGTCAATACCTGTGTAAGTCTTTATATTACAAAATTGTATTGTCTTCAGTGTAGTTTTCTTGAACCATGAAAAATGACACTATATTTTTCTTCATGGTTATTTTGCAGAGTACAGTTTAAAATGCCATCATGAGAAAAGTTAAAACAGAACAGTTCCTGACTTTCCTCAGGTTCCCACTAGTGCATTTTGTACTTTGTGCTCTTGTTCTTGTGTAAGTTCAGCACTGCTTCGAACTATGCCACTGTTTTTTTAAAGTGATATATATTATTAGTGAATCTGTTTTCTCTGTAAAGTCTTTTTGAATTCTTTGAAGGGGACAGGAAGGATGTGGGCTCTTTTTCATATTCAAATCAGGCAAATTAGTCTTTGCTTAGTTCCTACAATGCACTGCTTATTCTACACTTAAATATGAGAAAGGTGGAGGAAAAACAACATTCTAGGTAGGCTAAATATTTCATTTGGCCTGCTCTCATAACCTTATTTCAGAAGGAGATAACTTGGGGAGAGTAATGTTATAATTCATTATGTAAAATATTAAACAGTTAGCATAAATGGAAAGCATCCAAGTGGTTTTGGATATATTACACTTGATAAATGGTTTCAAGACTCTAAGCTGAATATGGAAACCATATTTACACCCACTGAAATTATCATCAACCTCCCATCCACTCCCTCCAACCACCATTTTATAAATACACCAGCATAACAGAAACATAGTAGGCACTTAACAGGCAAGTAAAACAGTTAAGTCCCTGCCTTTCAGAATATAAACTCTGAGTAGATGCTATGCAGCCAAGGGATGAGACACAACAAAAAGCAGGTGAGTGAGTGGTGAAATATAGCTAGTTTTGTTAACATTTGCTTCAAGGGAGGGCTAGGGTTTACATGTTTCATGGAAGAAGCATGTTTTAGGGAGGCAGCTCACCTCAGGATGAAATGCAGAGACAACATTTCTCGATACTATAAATGACTGCTTCATGAAGCAGCTGGTACAGGAACCCAAAAGGGGAGAGGCAATTCTCAATTTAGTCCTGACAGGAGTGCAGGATCTGATCCAAGAGGCAACTATAATAGGACCGACTGGAAATAGTGACCATAAAATAACAACAGCTAACATTCCTGTGGTGGGAAGAACATCTCAGCAGCCCAACACTGTGGCATTTAATTTCAGAAAGGGGAACCATGCAAAAATGAGGAGGTTACTTAAATAGACATTAAAAGGTGCAGGGATTTCACTCTAATCACTGTAAGCTGCATGGACACTTTTCAAAGACATCATAATAGAGGCCCAACTTGAATGTATACCCCAAATTAAAAAAACACAGTAATAGAACTAAAAAAGAGCCACCATGGCTTAACAACCATGTAAAAGAAGCAGTGAGAGATAAAAAGGCATCTTTTAAAAAGTGGAAGTCAAATCCTAGTGAGGCAAATAGAAAGGAGCATAAACACTGCCAAATTAAGTGTAAAAATGTAATAAGAAAAGCCAAAAATGAGTTTGAAGAACAGCTAGCCAAAAACTCAAAAGGTAACAACAAAATGTTTTTTAAGTACATCAGACGCAGGAAACCTGATAAACAACCAGTTGGGCCCCTGGACCCTCGAGATTCAAAAGGAGCACTTAAAAGACGATAAAGTCATTGCAGAGAAACTAAATGAATTCTTTGCTTCAGTCTTCACGGCTGAGTATGTTAGGGAGATTCCCAAACCTGAGCTGTCCTTTGTAGGTGACAAATCTGAGGAATTGTCACAGATTGAAGTGTCACTTGAGGTGGTTTTGGAATTAATTGATAAACTTAACATTAACAAGTCACTAGGACCAGATGGCATTCACCTAAGAGTTCTGAAAGAACACAAATATGAAATTGCGGAACTATTAACTATGGTTTGTAATCTGTCCTTTAAATTGGCTTCTGTACCCAATGACTGGAAGATAGCTAATGAAACACCAATATTTAAAAAGGGCTCTAGAGGTGATCCCGGCAATTACAGACCAGTAAGTCTAACGTCAGTACCGGGCAAATTAGTTGAAAGAATAGTAAAGAATAAAATTGTCAGACACATAGAACATACATTGTTGGGCAAAACTCAACATGGTTTCTGTAAAGGGAAATCATGTCTTACTAATCTATAAGAGTTCTTTGAAGGGGTCAACAAACATGTGGACAAGGAGGATCCAGTGGACATAGTGTACTTAGATTTCCAGAAAGCCTTTGACAAGATCCCTCATCAAAGGCTCTTAGGTAAATTAAGTTCTCATGGGATAAGAGGGAAGATCCTTTCATGGATTGAGAACTGGTTAAAAGACAGGGAACAAAGGGTAGGAATAAATGGCAAAGTTTTCAGAATGAAGAGAGGTAACTAACTAGTGGTGTTCCCGAAGGGTCAGTCCTAGGACCAATCCTATTCAACTTATTCATAAATGATCTGGAGAAAGGGGTAAACAGTGAGGTGGCAATGTTTGCAGACGATACTTAACTGCTTAAGATAGTTAAGACCAAAGCAGACTATGAAGAACTTCAAAAAGATCTCACAAAACTAAGTGACTGGGCAACAAAATGGCAAATGAAATTTAATGTGGATAAATGTAAAGTAATGCACATTGGAAAAAATAACCCCAACTATACATACAATATGATGGGGGCTAATTTAGCTACAACTAATCAGGAAAGAGATTTTGGAGTCATGGTGGATAGTTCTCTGAAGACATCCACGCAGTATGCAGCGGCAGTCAAAAAAGCAAACAGGATGTTAGGAATCATTCAAAAAGGGATAGAGAATAAGACGGAGAATATCTTATTGCCCTTATATAAATCCATGGTATGCCCATATCTTGAATACTGCATCCAGATGTGGTTTCATCTCAAAAAAGAGAAAAGATTAGAAAAGATTCAGAGAAGGGCAACTAAAATGATTAGCGGTTTGGAACGGGTCCCATATGCGAGATTAAAGAGGCTAGGTCTTTTCAGCTTGGAAAAGAGGAGACTAAGGGGGGATATGATAGAGGTATATAAAATCATGAGTGGTGTGGAGAAAGTGAATAAGGAAAAGTTATTTACTTGTTCCCATAATATAAGAACTAGGAGCCACCAAATGAAATTAATGGGCAGCAGGTTTAAAACAAATAAAATGAAGTTCTTCTTCACACAGCGCACAGTCAACCTGTGGAACTCCTTGCCTGAGGTGGTTGTGAAGGCTAGGATTATAACAGGGTTTAAAAGAGAACTAGATAAATTCATGGAGGTTAAGTCCATTAATGGCTATTAGCCAGGATGGGTAAGGAATGGTATCCCTAGCCTCTGTTTGTCAGAGGATGGAGATGGATGGCAGGGAGAGATCACTTGATCATTGCCTGTTAGGTTCACTACCTCTGGGACACCTGGCATTGGTCACTGTCAGTGGACAGGATCCTGGGCTGGATGGACCTTTGGTCTGACCCAGTATGGCCATTTTTTATGTTCTTATTAGCTGGAGCAGGAAAGGGCATTTTTGCCAATATGTGAAAGTGTTGCCCCAAGCACAGTTAAAACAGCTGGGGTTCTGTGGGTTGTCAGCCTTGCAACCACTGCGGAGATATGCATTTTCTGGGAAATGTCATAATATTTTTTTTCTTAGAAGGTTTCAGAGAAAAAAAATGTAAAATTCCAAAGCATGCAGCTTTCCCGTGGACTCCCCTGAATGTGTTGAAATCCTTGAAAGATGTTTCTCCTTATTCTGCTTTTCCTTTTCCCCCAATTCTGACCTCACAGCCTACAGAATGACTGCTTTCCTCTTTGCCTGCTTTCTCACTGTTGATGCCTCTGAGCCTCATGGCTGGAGCTGGGAGGCTGCTAAAGAGAAGAAAGCAGTCGTAGCACACAGCAGCACTCCAGCTACCTTCCTGTCCAAAGCGCACACAGTTGCATTGGCTCCTTGTGTTCTGTTGTTACCTCTCTGTCCGCCAACGTCAATGGCATTTAATTTATTAAAATTCATTATTAGCCACATATACAAAGCCCCTTGCTCGTCTGGATCATGGCAAATGTCCAGCACAAATTTCTACTAAAATTCTGGGGTCTGTAGTTTGCTGAAGCAAAAAGTTAGAGAGACTCTGTCATTGCTGATGTCAGGGCAATGCCAGGGCTCCATCCCCTCACCCCCACTCCAGCTCTACGCTTGAATTGGAGCTAGTGTTGCTCTCAGAGGTAATAGGGCCAGGCTTTCTGGCCAGAAAAGATGTGCTCCAAGCTGAAAGTTTGGGGTTGTGTGATCTGGGCTCTGCTTGGGCTCCTGCAGCTGTATCGAAGCTGCCGGAGAGAAGAGGCTGCGAGATTAGAGCAGGACACGGTAGGGGGTGGCATCTTGAATGGTGATTTGCTCTTCAGTGGGTTGCTAGGTCATAATAGAACAACTGCCACTGAGCAGTCCTGCAGCATTTGAACCCACTTACAGGAGTGAATGAAGGGGCCTGAAAAGCCATGTTGTAGAGCTGTCCAGAAAGTTCCTGAATAATAAAATGCAGATGAAAACCTGCTGGCCTGACCTTATTTCTAGGGGCAATAACTGCTTCGTGATAATCAGCTTTCCTTTCTGTCCCTGACATGAGCTTGGTGGCAGATTAGTTGTCCTCACTGAGGCAGCAGTGGGTTTGGAAGGGATGATGGAAGATGGCACCCTGCTTCTTCTATTGCAAGTGTGGCCAACCTTACTGACCCTCCAAGCCATGTACGACAATCTTCAGAAGTTCGAGAGCTGGGGCATGCCTGCTAGGCCTCGGGGTTTCAGCCCCTTGGGTGCCGCCTGCTGGGGCTTGAGCTCTGCTGAAGCCCTGAGACTCCCCTCCCCACTGGGGCAGAAGCCCCTACCCTACCACTCTGCTGCAAGACGGAGGTCTCAAGCTCCCCCCAGTCTGGTAGGCAGAAAATGGGTGGGGTGAGGGTGGAGGCTCCATGAGCCACACTTTAATGGTAAAAGAGCCACAGGTGGCTCACCAGCCACAGTTTGGCGACCCCTGCTCTATTGCAGTCCATTGCAGTTTGCTAGAAAAAATGGATTTGAAGGTGCCACAGAGTTCTAGGAGCCCTGAGTACTATGCAAGGAAGTGTACTTACTGCTAGATATATTACTTCTGTCATTTGCTCTTTCAGATGATGCTGAAGGGAGGATGGGCTATAAATAAAAAAGAATCACCTTTTTCTCAACAGCAGATTAAACACTCAGGAGTTATCACAACACACTAATGTGCCAATAGTTCAAAGCAGTTCCCCTCTCCCTTTGTTGGATGATAAATTCTTCCTCGTGTTCTACTGCTCTTGTTCCATTGCTACACTCAGTCACCATCTGCCCATGACAGACAGTTGCTGCTGCTGTAATCATTACTAGCCCATGGCAAGAGTAACTGTCAGAGAGGTGGTGACAGAGGAAAACTGACAACTGGCAGCAGGTAAGCAGTTTTGGTATTCTCAGATTATTTTCACACACCATTCCATCTGTACCAGAATCCCAGAGTGAAATGCTTGAGCTGGAAAGACAACGAGGAGTCCTTGTGGCACCTTAGAGGCTAACAAATTTATTTGGGCATAAGCTTTCATGGGCTATAGCCCACTTCATCAAATGAAAGCTTATGCCCAAATAAATTTGTTAGTCTCTAAGGTGCCACAAGGACTCCTTGTTTTTGCTGATACAGACTAACACGGCTACCCCTCTGAAACCTGACCTGGAAGGATGACTGATTACTGAACAGAAGGGAGAATAAGAGCAGAGTAGATCTGTACAACATGGAGCAAAACCACCCAACACAAACTACAACTAGTTGAAAAATACAACTTGAGAAGAAGCTAGTTGTGATGTTTTGGGGATCACCCAGACCGGTAAGGGGCTCTGTCACTGCCGCCCTGTAATTCTGAGTGTCTTTATGCTGTGCAGCTTTGGTTCAGATCAGTGACACCAGTACCATCCCCCAACCACAAGGTCTCACCCTGGCATCCACCAGCCTAGTTACTACTTGCAGGGAGAAACCAACAGCCCCTCCAGTCCTGGGTCTCCCCAAATAAGTCCTCCCTGAGGTATTAATTACCGGAAACTTGGGACCACTCCCCCCTGGTTTGTCACCCCCCTCCCCAAGTTATCAGCTTCACTTTGGTACACACACTCCACACAGTTTGCACTACAGAGAGCTGTTTGGGGTAAAAGCAAACAAAAATGTATTTAACAGAAAAATCACAGATTCAAGGATAAAACAGTAAGGAATAGCAGATCTACACGATACAGAAAACAAACAAAGATGCATCCACAGGCTTTACACTTTCAAATTAGATCTACTCCCTTTTCTAATATAAGCCACCTATTGCCTCTGAACAGTTTCTTATCATACTGCATACCCATAGGGAGGGCCTGGCATTTCACAGACAGCACCTGCCAAGTGATTGTCACTCAGTTTCTGGACAGATTTCATTTCAAGTCATTTCCCTTTAACAGGGTTTGCAGGATTTCTCCCCTCCATAAGACTATGGTGATTCATGGTTATTTAAAGCAGAGAAAATTCCTCCTTGACTTGATAGCCGGGATGTCTCAATGTCTTGATTAATTATAATAGCCCATCATTTGTCATTTCTTGGGTTGTACAATCCTAGGTGCTTGGAGCTAGTCTCATCTGGCTAGGGAGGGAGCCCCTCTCTGCCCGACTGCCCACTGTCACATTGTGAAGTGGAGCTGAATGTTGCAGCACAAATTATGAGCACAGCTCTACACATACACAAATACATGAATTCATAACCTCAGTCTGTATACATCTCTCATCAGCTCAGAACATTCCAATCTTTCATCATAGACCTTACTTGACATTTGTATACACAATACCACTATACAACCAGTTGATTCTACTGCTTATTCTTTGGGGTTCAGATCTCCTGTTCTCCCCTTGGGGTGTCTAGAATCTGAGTGTCATATTAGTGTGCTGAGAACTTGGCAATAAAACCTTAAATTACAACCAATCTGCACCCCAGTGTTTGTAGATAAAAATCCTTTGATTGCCTCTACAGTGCTTGCTCCACATCTTCCTTGCTAGTTTTGCTTGCATTTTAGAAATCAACAACCATTGAGCTTCTTCTCACTCCAAAGTGGAAAGTATACTGTCATGGTATAATTCCCCACTCTGAACATTAGCGTCCAAAAGATGAGGTACCAGCTTGAATTCCTCTAAGCTCAATTACCAGCTTAGTACTTGTAGCGCCGCCACCAACCAGGAATTCCAGTGCCTGGTACACTCTGGTCCCCCCAAAACCTTGCCCAGGGACCCCCAAGACCCAGTCCCTCTGGATCTTAACACAAGGAAAGTAAACCCTTTCCCTCACCGTTGCCTCTCCCAGCCTTCCCCTCCCTGGGTTATACTGGAAGATCACTGTGATTCAAATTCCTTGAATCTTAAAACAGAGAGGAAAATTCACCTTCCCCCCTCCTTCTCTCTCCTCCTCCCAGACTCTCCCTGAGAGAGAAAGTAATCCTAACACAGAGAGAAAAATTAACCTCTCTCTCCCCTTCCCTCCAATTCCCTGGTGAATCCAGACCCCGTCCCCTGAGGTCTCACCAGAATAAAAAAACCAGATTCTTAAACAAGAAAAACTTTTAATTAAAGAAAGAAAAAACAGTAAAAATTATCTTTGTAAATTTAAAATGGAATAGATACAGGGTCTTTCAGCTATAGACACTGGGAATACCCTCCCAGCCTAAGTATACAAGTACACATTAAAATCCTTTCAGCAAAATACAAATTTGAACTCCTCCCAGCCAAATACATATTTGCAAATAAAGAAAACAAACATAAGCCTAACTCGCCTTATCACCTAGTACTTACTATTTTGAATCTATAAGAACCTGTATCGGGGAAACTGGAGAGAAACCTGGTTGCACGTCTGGTCGCTCTCAGAACCCAGAGAGAACAACCATCAAAAACTAACAGCACACACAAAAAACTTCCCTTGCTCAAGATTTGAAAGTATCCTGTCCCCTGACTGGTCCTCTGGTCTGGTGACAGCCAGGCTCACTGATCTTGTTAACCCTTTACACGCAAAAGAGACATGAAGTACTTCTGTTCTATTAACTCTTACTTATCTGTTTATGACATATACTCATAGCTGCTGAATGTTTTGAGCAATAAAAATACAAAATCTACTGTTTTACATGCCAGGCTAAACCCTGAGGGGATTTTTTTTTTCCAGGAATGGAAAAGAGAGTGGGGATTCAGGGGTGGGAATGAAAAGATGGAATGGGGAGAACAGAGTAAGTGGAGATGGAATGGCTTTGGCTGAAGCAGCAGGCAGGTGTCAAAGTCATGTTAGGGTGGGGGAGAACAGATACAAACTGCCAGCAGTTTGCACACTTATGAACTGCTGCTGTGCCAGTCAGCAGGTATGTGCTGCTCATTGTGTGTGAGGGGGTATGTGTATGGTAGAAGAGGTAAGCCTGCAAGGGGAGAGGCTGCAGAGATAAACCAATAATGAGTGCAAATGCTAAGAAAGCTTTCTACACATGGCACAGTATTGTTTAGTAGTTAGAACAGTGGACTGGGAGTCAGGAGACACTGGGTCCTATTCAGAACTCATCTACTGACTTAGTGGGTGATTTTTGCTATGTAACCACCCTATCTCTGTGCCTCAGTTTACCTATTTACAAAATTGGGACACACCCATCTCTGCACAAAACATTTGGTGAAAGGCACTGTATACTGAGGCTATGTCTTCACTGCCAAAATGGTGGCTTTTTACAGTGAGATAACTAGGGTTTATAGATGGATAGCTAATGCATATTAGAGGAGATAAGGCACAGGTAGTTCCTCCTCTAATACGGCTGGATGAGGTCAACACTAAACCCACCACCTGTGGTTGACCTCACCTAGCTATATCATGGTAAAAGCTACCTGTGCCTCATCTCCTCTAGGAACTCACAGCGAGGTAACTAACCTGCAGTAGCCATGTCACTGTAAAAATACACTTTTTTGGTAGTGAAAACATTCACTGATAATGCTTTGCACTTTCAGGGTGAGTGGCCTATAAGTACATTCCCTTAAAAAGTAAAAAAAAATAAAAATAAAAATTTCATATGAGTGTGTTTTTTTAAATGGAAAAAGGAGGATAATTTTGGAGCAAATCCATGCTACAGTAAAATGTTACAATGTATAGTATCGGGTGTGCAAAAGAGAAGAGACAATGAATGCAGTTTTTAGAAAGGCTATAACTATCTTCAAATGAATAGCTTTCACTAAACCATTTGGATTATCAATGCACTAGCAAAACTTGGTATGACCTTTTGGCAATGCCAGTGACATTTAATTTTAATTGATTGTTGCTGTGTGTATACAGCTAATCATACTAATTACTCATGGGTTTTTAAATGATCAGACTACTGATGGGAAACCAGTGTGTGTGTTCATGTATGCAGTGTTTCTACTGTGATCTCTGAAGAAACGTTCTTTAGAAATAATTTGAGTGGAACATTTCTGTCCCTGACCATCACTCCAGGGGTATCAAGCAAGCTTAGTCAGCTTTCAAATTAGGATTTCAGGGAAATGGTGAGAGGTTAGTAATGTTTATATTACATGTGACATGTTGCACAGCAGAAAATCAATGCTGACCTTGCATGAAAAAGAGTAGTTGCAAAGCATGTACAAATCTAAAATTTATTTGGAAAGACAGCCATGAAGATATGTCTAGATTTTGTGTGTGAAACCTTTTCAAGACAGATAGAGGAAGGAAAGGGATTAAAAACCCAAACATGTTATTGTGCCCTATTTAAGGGTCAAAAAGTTTGTCACTATATGCATAAAAAGAGGTGGTAAAATAAACAAAATCAAAACATCAGTGTGTCCAGTACAGTGTCACTAATTCAATTAACACTACCAGATAGCTATACTACTTCTAGTGCATTTGTCAAATACAGACTTACTATCTTCAACAATAAGAAACTCGGCTATTAATTGCAATGGAAATCAGACACAGAAGAGATTTAGGCCCAATCCTGAAAACACGTACACATGCTTAACTAAGTCTCACTGAGTTCAACTACATACATATTTGCAGGACTGAGGTCCTACTAGATTATTTATTCCATTTCCCAGTGGGGCAACACAAGATTATTCCTCATTTACAATATGACTTTAAAAAGGTGAATTAACTGTCTACACTAATTGAAAAGAGATGTTTCAAATCATATTAGCTATCTAAAATAAAATCCCCCTTTTCCCTAGTCTACTTAGACCCACTGAGTTATGCAGGTTATCGCTGAGAAGCAAGCAATATCCCAGACCATTTTAGAAGCCTCAAGATGCTACCTCATTTTTTCCCTAGAAATCATGTCAATTTTAAGAAGAGCTTTCTTGGAAGCTTCAGGCTAGAAGGAAAATGTTGCATCCAATTAGGGGATATAATAGAATGCAGGTGAAGTGTTTTAAGGTGTGTAGCAATGCAATTCATCACATACATTGTATCTCCACTTTTTTGATAATCATAGTAGACTATAACTACACTACGAGCTAGGGTGTGACTCATCTGCTTGCGTACACATACGCACGCTTGCTCTCCTTGAGCTAGCAGGCATATAAACAGCAGCGTAGCTATGCTAGCATAGGCTCAGCCATGCTGAGTACATATTGTGATGCGGCAAGGCCAGATGGCTACAGTAAAGTACTGAGAAACAGGTATGTTAGCCCTAGGCTAAACAAATCCCTAGGACCCTGGTAACAAAATGGCAGTTGCTCCAGGTTAATCAAGGCACCTGGGGCCAATTAAGATCTTTCTAGAAGGCAGTAGAGATAGCTACTTTAATTAGAACACCTGCAGCCAATCAAGGCAGGCTAATCAGGGCACCTGGGTTTAAAAAGGAGCTCATTTCAGGCAGGGAGGAGCCAGAGGAGAAGGAGTGTGTGTGAGGAGCTGGGAGCGAACTGCTAGAGGATTGAGGAGGACAAGCGTTATCAGACACCAGGAGGAAGGTCCTGTGGTGAGGATAAAGAAGGTGTTTGGAGGAGGCCATGGGGAAGTAGCCCAGGGAGTTGTAGCTGTCATGCAGCTGGTACAGGAGGCACTATAGACAGCTGTGATCCACAGGGCCCTGGGCTGGAACCCGGAGTAGAGGGTGGGCTTGGGTTCCCCCCAAACCTCCCAACTCCTGATCAGACACAGGAGGAGCTGACCCAGACTGTGGGTTCCACAAGAGAGGAAAGATCACTGAGGTGAACAAATCCGCCAATAAGCACAGGACCCACTAAGGTAGAGGAGGAACTTTGTCACAGTGTCCATTGCGGGTTTGCACTCAGCACTGCTCAGCTACACTTCCACTGCCAATACCAGTGCTATTATAGCTCCATTGCTTCTTGTACTCATGGTAGCTCAATGACAGCCAGCATGAGTATGTATACACAAGCAGGGGAATCACACCCCTAGCTCGTAGTTAGCCATAGCCTCAGATACATGTATACAGATATTCCTTCCCTGGGGACTGCACCTTGATGTGGTAGGAATACTTGTGTGTTCCAATGACCCTGAGAGCTATGCTGGTGAGACTGTAATACCTAACAGAGCCATCTGATCAAAGGGTAGAACTAGATGAAAAGCAGCCCACTGGTTCTCCAGGTTGGTGGCTGAGTGATAGGCCAATAACCTATCCTTGTAAAAAAGTTAAATCATAGAAACACACCAACATATCCATATCATACTATTTGCTGGGAGAGGGGAGCCTTGTTTGTGTACTAAGCAATGTCTGATAGTGCAGGAAGGATTCAGATTAAGTTATTACATAATAAATATTCACTACTAGCAGCTACTGGAGCCAGCATACACTGACTGACTATTTCCTCCCACAATTTGACAGGGGTATAATCTCTTATAATCCTGACATATGCCATTTGAACAGGCCAGGAAATACAGATCAGTCTGATCAGTACTCCCATGTGTCACATCCTTATTCCACCCCCCCACCCCCGAAAAGTACAGTAACTCCTCACTTAAATGTTGTAGTTATGTTCCTGAAAAATGTGACTAAGTGAAAGGATGTTAAGTGAATCCAAATTCCCCATAAGTATTAATGTAAATGGGGGTGGGGGGGGGCTAGGTTGCATGGAAATTTTTTTTGCCAGACAAAAGGCATTATATACACATTTTAAACAAGCAATTTAATACAGGTACTGTACTATAGTTGGGAAGTGTCCCTGCCTTACCCTACACAGGCACAGCCCACAGGCACTGGAGATGAGGCAGGCAAGGAGGCTGAAGGTGCTGTAGGCTAGGAGAAGCATATTGCTCAGCAGCAGCAGTTTCCCCTACTGATGGGGGGGAGGGGGCGGGGGGGCGGCAAGCCTCAGCCCACCCACTCCCCCCTTTCCCCAAGCCCCCATCCTTGACTTGCCTCTTCTCTCCCCCCATCTCCACCCCCTTTACCTCCCACACTGCGTCCTCGCTCCTCCCCTCCCTTCTAAATGCTGCAAGCCAGCTGATTTCCCCAGGCAGGAGGAGGGGAGGGAGGGCGGAGAGTCCTCACTCCTCCTCCCCCCTTCTTCTTGCCCCCAAAACACTGCAAGCCAGCTGATTGCCACGGGCAGGAGGTGGGGGGTGGAGGGGGAAGGCACTGATCTGTGGGGTCTGCCGGCAGGTGGGAGGTGCTGGGGGGGCATAGTGAGGGTGCCAGCTGTGGAGAAAGTAGGCAGCCAAACAACATAAGAGTAGAGCATTGCACAACTTTAAATGATCATGTTCCCTAACTGATCAACAACGAAACATTAACTGGGATGACTTCAAGTGAGGAGTTATTGTACTAGTGTGCAAGAACATTTCTACCATTATTCATACTGAATTTTGTGAAACTCTTGCATAAAAATAGCAGGAGGGGACAGGAAAACATGGGATTTCCACCAGTTAAAACTGCTATGCACTGATGAAGTCACACAGATTTAAATACACCATAATCTACAGCTGCCAGGCTCTGCTGTTTGTATGTTACATCTTGAACTGCCATCTTAAAAGCCTTTGCAAAGGACATTTTTATCATGCTCTTTTGAAGAATTCTATAGTTTCCCAACAGTTCTTAAAATAAAATAAACATAAAATGCATAAAATCCACAAAAAATTCAAGAAAGAATTGTGATTACTTTAATATTTCCAGTTCATCATAGAAAAACAGCTGGTTAGGTCAGAAGTAATTTATTCCTGTGTAAAATACAGAATGCTACTCTGGAGACTACAGCACAATCCAGGGTCCAATAGCGGTGCCCATCAGCATAATATTTGAGCATCTCCTCAATAACCAAAACCCACTAGCTTAGTTTGATAATTGTCAAGTTTTTAACCCTACTTCCCTTGAGACTGAGAATATATTTAATCCAATAGCATTGCAGCTAGTTACCGCAACACAGCATATGAATCAAGAAAAAAAAAGTTCACGGCCACAGGCTAGTGTACAACAGATAATCCTGGAACAAAACTCAAACATAATGAAGAGGAGAAAACTATGAAAGAGAAAAGATAGTCAAAGCACACGCCAAGGGGACTGGTCCCAGACTCTCCAGAGTTTTCTGGTTGGTTAGTCACAGCAGCCTCACAAAGGCATATGAAGTTTGTTGCTGGCATACCAGTGTCACTGGGGAACTGTCCATTGAAGAACCTTAGAAAACTCTACTATTAAACATTTGCTATGGCACTGGCATCTGCTGCATTCACACCACAAATTAAGAGAGGATTTTATACAGACTACAAGATCTAAACAATTTGCAAGATAGAGTAGAAGAGCAGAAACAATTTCAAGGGGACTGTGCAGCCATATCAGAAACTCCCAGGATTTATCCCTGACATATTGGGAAACTGACTATGCTGATGGGCAGCCCCAAAAGGGGGGAAAAAAATGAAAAAAATATAGGAAGTTGTGATGCTGGTCATATTGAAAGTGATACAGCACTCACTATCTCTTAGGTAAAGAAGATTTACACAGCAACCATCTCTAAAGCTTTTGTTGAAACAAGATAATGGTTTGAGGTATGGCATGCTTGGAATGGCATCAGTCTGCCTCTGACAATGTTTTTCCATGTGAGTTAAGGGAGGAGGTGATGGTGAGAAATTATGAAGACCTTTTACTAGATTCTCTATTTGTTAAATTAGAAGCAGAATTACACAGAATTATTATTTAATTTGAAAAAAACAGAAGTCCCACACATGCAATTTTAATGATGGCAACCACTGCTAGATTACATATCAAAGGGAAAAAACTCTCTCTTATAATTTTACAGCCCCCATAGATATTCAGTGAAGTGCCTAGCAACAAAAGTTGATTGGTCACTTCTCCAAAAAACCTAAGTCCCTGATCCAGCAAACATTTATGTGCAAGTTGTCTAAGACAACTCATATGAATACAAATAAGCATGTGTATAAGCGTTTGCAGGTTTGGGGCCTAAATGATGCATTTATCTGACAAATGAGAACATAAAAATGTGCCAGAAAAGAAGATGGCAGGAAGGACAACAATAGGATTACAACATTATTCTGTTTAAGTACACATGAGCACACAAAACAATATGGAATTGATGGCACATGCGTCCATCAGTACCATCTCTTGGCTTGAATATTGCATCCTTTCCCCTCTGAGCTTGATCTGTTTTTCACATTTTGAGACTGTAAGGTTGTTGGGGCAGAAACTGTTTTTCTATGCATCAGTACCACACACACACACACAACACTTCAGCCACTACTGTAATGTAGCATAAATAATAATATAGTTTTTGTTTCAAGCATGAGTCTATGCTAAACTTTGTTTTTGTTTAAGGATTGAAGTAGGTTTCTCTCTCGTTTCAGATGACAAGATGTCTGAAACTCTGGCTTAATGGTATAGTCTGAAGAGAAAAAAAGACACTGAATCACAGTCTAATCATTTACATCTGTGCATGCTTATCTCTCAGCATCATCTAATGACATGCAGAACTGGTAGCCTGATCCAAACTAAACTTCTCTATATAATTAGAAGCTAGTTAGAGGGCAAAACTTAAGACAGTGATGAAAGCAAACCTTAAAAAAAATGTAAATCAATGTTTGCCATTTGTAAGGGTATTTAGCAGATACTAAAATGGGTTTAATTGAATTCTTAAAAGCAGTTATGATGTTGCATATTTCTCCCAGAGAAAAAGTAGTTTAGCTCATTTTTAAAGTATCACCATATTTTATCCACTCAACCATTGTTTCTGTGTTCTGATACAGTCAGCCAAACTAACTGCTTATAGCAACCTATGACAGAGAACTATGAGAAGCACACAGTGTGTACCATCTGTCAGGTTCCTAGTCACCACGTGGAACAAATTCAGAGAAATCATTCTGCTTCAGTGACATAGCTGAATTGCAATTATTGGATCTTCTAGCAGCCCCTCTTATCGCAAGTAAAGTCTACGGATTTCAATATTTATTTGGGGGTGGTTTACATGAGAGGAAAGTGAAAAGCAATGGGACTATGCATGATAATAATCAGAATGCTTGTTAGAAAGAGAGTGCAGGTTGTGTCCTAAGACTGCAGAACTAGAGGAAGGAAGGAAGAATGACTAAGAAAATACTGACTAAAATGGCAAAACAGGACAGAGTAAGGCCTTGTCTATGCTGGGGATTTGCTCCCATTACAGTAATTGGTATAGCTGTACTGGTGCAACCTTGACTATAAACTTCATTTTACTGTAGTTTTTGGTCTTGATGTAGACAGTGGGGTTATACTAAAAGACAGGAAATAAACTTCAAACTTGTGGTGAGAAGCGGAAGGAACAAAAAGCACATGACAGGCGTACTCATTCCAAGGTGTAGGGCACTCTGTCTGCTTCAGAGACATGTTATTTTCCATTGGCATTTTGGCCAGGTCCACCAGAAAGTTAGGTAATCAGGAATAGGCATAAAAGGAAGAGTGAACCAAACAGTAACAATATTTTACATTTCAGAATACATCCAAGATCTTTATGTATTATAAAGTAAGCTGTTTTAGAAAATTGTTAGGGAGGCTTTTACAATATTTTTTTCTCTCCCTCTGACTGTAAAACCTCATGAATGGAACAGAGTAACTGAAGCAAAACAGTAAAAGGTATAATAAAATGAGAAAACAAGCACATAAATGTTTAAAGCCTCTAAAATTTTACTAAATGAAGTATTCTCTACATCAGCATGTTGTGAAACACCTTCTCTGGCTAGATACAAATGCTTTACTTTTGGAAAAGCAGGATTCCCAATCCTCTAATGGTGCTTAAAGCTCTAAAAAATGGAGTTATTACACTTATACCACTTATTGTTTCTTTAGTTTAGTTATTTTTGGCATCAGTCCAGGACTGCATACAGTAAAGTCAAGCCTTGAGCTAGTATAATTTGAAAACCAGGCTCTTCCTTTACCCAGTCTGCCACATTTGGGGAGAAACAATGACATTTATATGGTTGGTTCTTTTTTATATAAGTTTAGAGTTTTTTTAATTTTTTTAAAGCGGTGGCAGTGGGAAAACCTGGATAACAGATTACAAGGTTAGATGTCCACCTGTAAATGGGCAAAGGGCAGGTGAGAAGATCAGTGGGACAAGATAATATCATTTACTGTATGACTTTTTAAATATTGCAGTTAATTCCAGGGCTTTCGTGATGATACATACAACATTCACCAATATAGACTAAACTTATTGTGTAAGGATTTGAAACCTTGATTAAATTCATTACTTATTTTATAATCTTAGACTCCACTTCAGGACATGGCATCAGAGTGATATTCCTTGCCTTACCGAGTTTGTATTGGACAACTCCTTCATAGTCCACAAATGTCAGGGTGGATTGACTTAAATCACCAAGCAAGAAACTTTGATTTAAATATTGATATAGTCTTTTGCAATTGTACTTTAATTATTTTCCTAAGGAAAGACTGATTCTCATTAGTGGGTGACCAGTGACACTTATTGATTTGAAACTAAATACAACCTTTACACTAAATTCGGTGTTTCTCACTTCTAACTAGGATAACACTATATCTATACATATTTATATTAAGCAATTATATATTTTAATTTCCCTATATTCAGTCTTAAATTTTACATTTTTATATTAGAAAATAGTGAATGATGCATTTCCAATTTACTAGATTAATTTTTCACTTGTGATTTCTGCCAAATTCTATTTAGATATAAATCCAAATTAAAATTTGCACAGACAATATTTTAGTGTTGTATAAAGTAAAACTACCTTAAAAGTGCTAGAGACATGAGAAAAAGTTTATCAAGATATTTAAACCAAACTGATTTATTATCTATAAATAGTGAACTGAACTGATTGTTTTCAGTCACCATATCCTTCAAAATTTTAGAACTAATAAACCTCACACCTAGTTTTTATTTATAGATTGGAAGTTTAAAAAACAGAGGAAAACTCATTTTCAACTTCCAACTGGCTTCTTAACTTTGAATGAACTAGTCATTGCACTGAACAAGTTGAAGAAGATGAAATGAAGAAAATATGCTCTTTCTGCACCTGCAGAAGAGTCTCCTGCTGTCAAAAGCTGGTTTAGCACTTCTATACAGTCAGATGACTTCCATCAGTTCAGTAGTTTGACCTTCTTTAAACCTTGGTAGCAAACATGTACTGCTTAATTTTTTTTGTATTTAATTAAAAGATTAATAGATTATAATAAATTTTGACCTTAACATGGGTTCAAAATTTCAAATTTTAAAAACTTAAATACATGTAAAAATTAGTTTCTTTAAAAACAAACCTATTTAATTTAAACACCAAAATCTGATTATTTTAAACATCAGGATTATTTCAAAAAAATGAAAATAACCAATTCTTATCCATCCTGATAAATGGTTGCTACTTGTTTAGTCCCAAGAGTTGCTGCAGAATAATACAGGATGCTCTAGGAAGTATTCCCACTCCCAGCTGACCCAAGGAATGAGACACCAGGCAGGAATCTAATCTCACTGACAGTGCAGCCCCATTTGTTTTTTTGTTTGTTTTGTTTTTTAAATGGAGACTATGACACAGCTTTTCAGACATACTGAAAATTCTCACTCACATATGATCTTCACAATCTTCTTCAGTCTCTGTTCCTGGTCATTCTGGATGCCTTCCCAGGTTTTCATTTATCTTTGAGCTCAGCAAACTGATTAATATAAACTTCATGTCCAAAAATACTCAGTCTTGGTCATCTGTAATGAGATCTCTCTCCCTTATCATCATCTTCTCTTGAATAAAATTTTCACAATTCTCATTTCTCATAACAAAGAAGAGATTATAAACAAACAGAAAAAAAGAAGAGGAAAAAAGGAAGGCTAGTAAGAAAGCTGAAGTAATATAATAGTGGTGTGTTTAGAATGTGGTATGGTGAAAAATATTTGTGCCCACAAATATTACCACACCCTTCTTGCAGAGATATTATGGGACCAAACACAAGGTCTGTGAATCCCAAAATACATTTCACAAAAGGCACTACTAATCTCTTAAAATAAATCCCATAATTAAGTAAACTTTTTTTAGAAATTTTACATCACAAACTTCTGTGTCTTTCATCTGGTTTCATGGACCTCAACTATTCTGGACTGAAAAAAAGAACTCCTAAAAGATGCTGAGGCTGACTGTCTTTAAATTGGTCAAGAATTCATATGCTGTATTGAGTGGAATTAATACTGACAAATTAGAATATTTCATACAAAAAAAACACCTAAATTAAATAGATGCATTGCTACAATACTATGAAGTGTAATGCTAAGTTGTCAGAAAGTGATCAATTTTTGGTCACCTGTACATTAACTCTAACCTCATGTGTGGTCTTATTCTATGATCATATCTCTTTTCTACAGCAGTATGCCTGATTCAGTACATTAGAGGGATGACGGTCAGTGAAAGGGAAGCTGTTTAATATTTCTTTTTAAGCTCAGTGTACAGCCTATACCTCATTTATAGCACACCGCCAAAGCTCTAATGAATAAATACTTCTGCCTCTATCCCCTTTTATAGCAGGCTGTTCTATGGCCTTCATCACCATAGCATATAAACACTCTTTTTATAGGCAGGGCTGGTAGCACTGCCTACTAAGGTTGTGTGATATTTCTCATTATAAGATCCAGTTTTCAGTTGCTTATATTTGTGACAAACTTTAGCCGCTTGGGCTGATATTTCCTATGCTGGGTCTCAGCCTCAGGCTGAATTTTGTTTTAAAAATTTTCAGCCAAAATAGTTAAGCTGTTTCTGCGAGTGACGGTAGGAAAAGTAAGTTTTGCCCATGTTAAAAAATTCTGGCCATCTTTTCTTTCAGAAGCCTTAGCACCTCCATGCTTTGGAGCAGTGACTGATAATTTGGCAGACTTGTGATCTTTGCATCCGGGAAGGGCCTTTTGCTGTCTCTGTGAAAATATGCTCACATTTGGCCAAGTTATAACTTTTCGGTTTCAATGTGCTCAGTAGTGGTTTGCTAGAGCTTTGATGCTAAATTTGCCAAAGAGATTATCCACATTGGTTATGCTCCATCCTAGGGCTGAGGAGGACTTTCCCTGCAATTACAGCACTGGGCTATGCCACTGTGGAACTGATAGCAAGGAGCCTGTCTGTCCTGTGCTCTCAGTGCTTTCCCCATGCTCCTCACTCTGTGCTGGCCCCAAATGCACATAGGACAAGGGCCAGCCCTTGTGGGGACAGGGAAGGAGGAGGATGGAAACTAGAACTGGGATCCAGTGGCATGAGGGGAGAAAAAGGAGACGGGAGGGGCAGGGAGACAGATACAGAAAGCAGCCAGGGTGCAAGGGAGAAGTAAATCTGGGTGCTCAAAGAGACTATGAAAAAGAATCAGGGGTGGGATAATGAGATTAGATGAGAAGCCCAGAGTGAGATAGGGACTGGAACTGGGATGAGAAGCCTAAAGAGCAGAGACCCGGACTAGTTTATATAAGAATGGAACTGATATGTGGAGCCAAGATGGGGAAGAGACAGCAACAGGTTAGAGGGGATTGGGCCAAAGGGATCAAGATGGGGAGGGAGTAAACAGGCAGAAAAGTCTGTGCCCTCAAGGGCACATTCCTCCCCCCACTCCCAAATTTCACAGTAAAGAAAGGTAAATGGCAAGAATCTGTACTGGGACCTGTGGTGTTCAACATAATCTTAAATGATCTGGAAAAAGGGATAATCAGTGAGGTGACTAAGTTTGCAGACAATACAAAATTACTCAAGATAGTTAAGTCCAAAGCTAACTGTGAAGAGTTACAAAGGGATCTCACTACACTGGGTGACTGGACAACAAAATGGCGGATGAAATTTAAATTTGATAAATGCAAAATAATGCACATTGGAAAACGTAATCCCAACTATAAATACAAACAGATGGAGTCTAAATTACTTGTTACCATTCAAAAAAGATCTTGGCGTCCTTGTGGATGGTTCTCTGAAAACATCCTCTCAATGTGCAGCTGCAGCCAAAAAAGCTAGCCAAATGTTAGGAACAATTAGGAAAGGAAGAAATAAGACAGAAAATATAATACCACTATATTAAATACATGGTATACTCACACCTGGAATATTGAGTTCAATTCTGGTTGCCCTATCTCAAAAATTATACACCTCTACCCCGATATAACACAGTCCTCAGGAGCCAAAAAATCGCACTGCCTTATAGTTGAGACCGCGTTATATTAGGTTTTGTCCGGTACGGCATACCAGCTCTTGTCAGACTGGACTGGCTTCCCCGGCAGTGATTTAAAGGGCCCGGTGCTCCAGCTGCTGCGGGGAGCCCCGGGGGCCCTTTAAATCACCTCCGGAGCTGTGGCAGTGGGGCATGGGCAGTAATTTAAAGGGCCCAGGGCTCCCTGCAGCAGCTGGAGCCTCTGGCCCTTTAAATCATGGCCCGAGCCCCATTGCCAGTGCCCTGGTGCGGATTTAAAGGGCCTGGGGCTCCAGCTCCTGTGGGGAGCCCCGGGCCCTTTAAATCACCTCCGGAGCTGTGGCAGCGGGGCATGGGCAGTGATTTGAAGGGCTCGGGGCTCCACACATTCAGATATAACACGGTAAAGCAGCAGGGCTCGGGTAGCACTTTAAAGTGACCGGGGCTCCCTGCTGCTTTACCACGTTATAGCCGAATTCATGTTGTATCGGGTCGCATTCCATTGGGATAGAGATGTATATTGGAATTGGAAAAGGTACAGAAAAGGGCAACAAAAATGATTAGGGGTATGGAACAGCTTCCATCTGAGGACAGATTAATAAGTCAGAGTTTTCAGCATGGAAAAGAGATGATTAAGGGGATATGATAGGGGGCTATAAAATCATGACTGGTGTGGAGAAAGTAAATAAGGAAGTGTTATTTACTGCTTCTCATAACACAAGAACTAGGGGCTACCAAATGAAATGAATAGGCAGCAGGTTTAAATCGAACAAAAGGAAGTATTTCTTCACACAAAATGCACAGTCAACATGTGGAACTCTGCCAGAGGATTTTGTGAAGGCCAAGACTGTATAACAGGGTTCAAAAAAAGAACTAGGTAAATTCATGGAGGATAGGTCCATCAATAGCTATTAGCCAGGACGGGCAGGGATGCAAAACCATGTTCTGAAGTGTCCCTAGCCTCTGTTTGCCAGAAACTGGGAATGGGCGACAGGGGATGGATCACTTGATGATTACTTCTTTTGTTCATTACCTCTGAAGCACCCAACATTGGCCACTGTTGGAAAACAGGATATTGGGCTAGCCAGACCTTCGGTTTGATCCAGTATGGCTATTCTTATGGACTACTACTAATCTACTCCAGTGCAGTAGATCTAAAGGTTCCAAGACTGCTGATGAACGATGTGAGTATCAATAAGATGCTACATGGCAAAATTTGGTTTTTTTTTTTCTGTTTAAAAAAAACAAACATAGGAAGTTACTTTTACTTACACACAGAAACACACAAGTTAGAAAAAAGCTAAAATTAAAGTTGCTTATGCAAACTGCCCTTATCCTCCTCTCCCATTAAAAGAACCAAATGGAAACACTTATACTACTAACAACTATGGGTGTGTGAGAGCTGTTTCTTTAAACTGGACACAGGGCAGATTTGGAGCTGGTTTCAAGTCAACACATTCAGCCAGGACAATACGTACAAAAGAGCATAGCAGGTAGTCTGGAGCTAAGAAACAAGGAAACAGCAACCTAAATCTCTTTACTCAAGGGCAGTGATTACTCTAGAAAAGGACAGAGAAAAACAACAATGAATGAAAACCAGATTAAAACTAAAGAAATTGTATGCATAGCATATCTAGCTTTACAACAACTCAGGTTGGTTTAGACCGCATGAGACTTTCACACACAGATCTTCCTGGAGAGGTGAAAAAACCTTTAGCCTCCAGAAGGAGATAGCAAAGTGAAGGTTCCTGGAGCACAAATATGAAAAATTTCAGCCCCCAAATTAATTGCTTTCTAAAGTTAAAAGCCAGTAAAAGTAGGGTTGAAAAGTACCAGGTCAGCCATAATTATAAAAATAGCTAATGATTAGTGTATTCGGCAAGAATAACTTATTACAAAGCTTGTTGGGAAAACTGCAAAATAAAGATGACAAGTCAAAAGTTAGAGGATTATTTTTGCAGGAAAAGCATTGAAATGGCATCCATTCCCAGTTCTTTATAGGGGATATAAATTTGCTCTCTAATACCGAACAAGATCTTCATATCTGAAGTACTGTCAAAACTAAGTCACCGCTCTTGGGACATTCAGTACAATTATTTGCAGCTATGAAAGCTATCCTATAAATAAAGTATCTTTACCTGTGAACAGCCAGAGTATCGCAGCTTCTCAGAAAGTAAAAAGACAACAAATATACACTACATGTTCGGTGTCTTTTTCAATAACTTATTTCTAAAGCCAATCAGGCAGTACACATACATTACAGTAGACTTTTTTTTTTTTTTTTTAAAGGGAGGGATAGCCCAGTGGTTTGAGCATTGGCCTGCTAAACCCAGGGTTGTGAGTTCAGTCCTTGAGGGGGCCACTTAGGGATCTAGGGCAAAATCAGTACTTGGACCTGCTAGTGAAGGCAGGGGGCTGGACTTGATGACCTTTCAAGGTCCCTTCCCGTTCTAGGAGATATACCTACCTATCTCCAATTTTTTTTTTAAATTAGAGCAAAAGAATTTGAGCTTCCTATATGGAACACACATCTGAAGAGTGTGAAGTAGGTGAAGACACACATTTTCCATACATCTGTTTCTAGCTATAGCACCTTAAAACAGCAGAATATAGTATGACACATTCAGGAAACATTTGTTTCTTGGGCAAGACCATGAAAGTGCATTTTTTTCTTAATGCTCAATTTTCTTTTATCCTGTGTGAGCTTCTGTACCAATCCACGTGTGTGCTTATAGTTCCTTCCAACCAGCATTTGGTCCACCCTCCTCTCACCTCCCCTTCACAAACGAGGCTTATTGTCCCACATGGCATGTCTACACTTGGAGTTGGAAAGCATATTTCCAGCTATAGAAGACATACCCACACTAGCTCTGACCGAGCTAGCATGATAAAAATATATTGTAGCCGTGGCTGTGCAAGTTGCAGAAGGGGCTAGCTAACTTGATTACGTACCTGTCCAAGACACTAGGTATGTACTTGGGGCAGCTAGCTGCTTGTGCCACCACAGTTACACTTCTATTTTTAGGGCACTAGCTCTGATCAAATCAGAAATTACACCTCCAGTGCAAAGTGTAGACAATACCTGCAGGTCTGTTGCAATAATTAGACTTAAACTTTTACCCTAATTGTGAGCTCAACTGTAAAAAGTATGTGAAAGGTCATAAAGTGTCACAATAACCAAATAATAATAAATGTTGATGGGAGAAGGTATGAAAGGAAGATAGAAAAGACTAAATTAATAGAAACAAAAAGGGCCAATTGATATAGTTTAAGGACTACATTAAAACATTCTTGGTAAAAAACCAGAAGATGTTGAACTGGAAAGTAATGAACCAGAATTAGTGTGTTGGATATTAGGCCTAATTGGTGGACAGAATAACGAGGGGGTGACCTATGACCCATCTTCCCCCCCCCCCCCTTTTGGGTTCTTAAAGAGAGCCTGGGGAAAAAATAAATCTCAGCAGTGCTCAACGCATCGCAACTCATCTCGACCTCGGGCAGAAGGGGCAGAGGCTAGCCTCCCTGAATGGGGGGTGCACGCGTCAGCTATGCATCTCACCTTCCCTGACCCCAAGACCAAGGGAGCAGAGCAGACTGAAGGATTTTCTTCTTGAGAACAAAGTCTGATGGCCTTGCTCCTGTTTAAGAATTTTGTTTTTCACCTGCAAGTCCTGAAAGTTATATCATCATAACATCCCGTTCTCAGCAGCGATCCCTGATTGCCAGCAACACACAGACATGTAAGATCCATTCCCTTTTGTATTACTTTCTGCCCTCCTTCTTTCCTCTTATTCCCCTCACCTCCACACACACACACAGTCTCGGCTTTTCATTGAATCTTGCAATCAAGTGCGTTGCTTCAGCACAGTGAGAGGAGACGGCCACAGTCTTGCCCTGTCTAAGCAGAAAAGACGTAGCCAGATGATATCCCTGACTGGAATGTGAAGCAGGGTCCAAGCAACAGGAGTTCTGGTCGGTCTGCCAGGCAACGCATCCATTCATAACTGACCAGCCATTCAGTGTTCCAAAAACCATGACTGAAAGCAATGTCCCCTATCTTTGTTATATTCTCTCTTATACCTTGAGTGTCTCTATCTGCTAAAAACAGGAGGGTCTGAGTAAATTAACCTGTCTGTATTCATCAAAATTAAAATAAGAGATTGATATTTTTTCTCTAAAAGGTGAGAGACTTCAAATTTGTTTTGCATAATCACTCAATTTCAGTTTCAGTATAAATTGGTTTTGATTTATTGTTCTTTCCTGTGTTTGATCAAGAAACTTTCAACTTCAGAATGAGCGCTTTCGGGTCTTGGCAAAGAAACCAAGTAAACCATCAGCTCTGTAGAAATCTCCCTCCCTAAATTTTGTATCACTAAATTTTAACTCTTTTGACCCTTGAGGTCAATACAACAGACCTCAACTGAAACTTCAACTGCAGCACAATGTAATGTGATAACTCCTGATGGGTTGTTTGCAGTGACTGAACATCAGGTGCTCTATATCTGAAAGCATGAGTCTCTACTGCTTGAGCTAAAGAGACATGTCTTTTAAACCAAGGGCTCCGGTGAACTCAAACTTCTCTATGGTCCAGACAGCGGTGGACAGAGGCACACACTGTGTAAGCATGGATCACATTTGGAAAAATAAAGTGGGTAAATACAAAAGGAAGATAACTAATTTTACGCAAGGACGTTGTGCTAAATAGTTTAAAGGAGAGGTCTGGACTGGTATGAAAGAGACTTAAAACAGAAGATTAATATGCATGAAGTATTTCCTTCTTCTGTACCAGTCCAGATAGTTGGGCCCTCCCATAGTAGTAAATCTACTTGGAAGGGACTAGCATCTGAGGCTGCACTAAATGACACAGGTTAAACCTGTAAATGCCTGGCAGACTAACATCCAGGAAGGAGCTTTACAGAATTCTTATCAAAAGAGGCCACTATTCACCCTGCCCAGAAAGATACCATCAATCTGAGTGGGTTTTTAATTCATCTGTGACATCCCCTCCCAGCATTAAAGTACAATTCTCTAATCAACTCCTTAATCCATTATGAAATTTTTATTTGGAGACCAGATGACCTTTTGTAGGACCTTGATGCAAGATGACTAACCTCTGAACCTCTTGGCTCAGCTGCTATGTCAAGATAAATTCAGAGTGCTCTCTTGATGGCCAGCAATGTAGCCTACCCTTCTTGTAATTCAGTGAATTAGACTGTAGGAGCGGGCCAGGTTATTTCTTTGTTCAAACAAAATATAGAAACTGTTCATGGTCTAAATCCAGGCAGAGCCCCACAGACAAACCTATCTTGGGGGAAAATATCATATATGGTCTCTTACAAGATACGACCTGAAGTTCCGTGACTTTTTTGCCTGAACAACTGGCCACAAGAAACACCATAAGGTAAAGCAGATGGAATTGAAGTAAGGGGCTGTGAGAACAACAGAACCCCAGACTTCAAACAGTAGTAGCAACAGAATGGAACTGGCACACACTCACATCTGGATGGGCTTGCAGATATTCCAGGATGTCTACAGCTGTAGACTGCTAGTAGTCTAGTTTCATTCTCCTACACCTCTAAATAGGTCAGGGAAGTAGATTGCTTTCAAAAGTATAGCACACTAGACTTGACTAGTGGACAGTCCCCTAAGATTTGAGGCTCAGCTACTTAGCAGCCATGCCATAAAAGTCCGAAGTGAGCTGGGGCTGAGGCAAGTTGCCTAAGCAGATGCTCTGTGACCAGCAGTCTGATGGGTCTTTCCATGGACAGGTTTATTAGATCTGCGTACCACACTTCCTTGACCAATTTGAGGCAATGAGAAGTTTTCCTGGGGATCTGGCAATCTCAAGGGCCAGGGAAAAAATATATGAACTCCAAGTTGAAGCTCCAGTTGATTGCTAATATGCCTGTACTGTTTGCTAAGGGTTTTTTTAACCTTCTGTAAAAGCTCCTTGTCCTTTTGTTTGGACTCTGAGTTGAGCTAACAAGCTCATGACTGACCCCCCATGAGCATTTCATTCCCTGGGGGTTTGGGGCATTCAACTAGTATTACTTCCTCCTACCCTCACAACACCCTGTCTTGTGGTTGAGATATAGTTTGGCAGCTCATGAACCTGGGGTTCTTGCAAGCTCTCAGACAAGCTGCACTCCCACAAGACTGGCATGTGGGATCAAAAATGTGTAGATAGATCGAATGATTAGATTTTGAAAATGACCTGTCTTGTGAGCATGGGGAGGAGAGGGAGGGTGGGCACAGCACAGAAGGGAGTTAATCATCTCATTGTTACTTTGTGCTCTCCTGTTTCTCAGATCCACCTGCTGTCTCTTGTCTCATGAAAAGATTGTCAGCTCTTGTGGGACGGGATCGTCTTTTTACTATCTGTCTGTATAGTGCAGGGGTAGGCAACCTATGGCACGTGAGCTGATTTTCAGTGGCACTCACATTGGGTTCTGGCCACGGGTCCAGGGGGCTCTGTATTTTAATTTAATTTTAAATGAAGCTTCTTAAACATTTTAAAAACCTTATTTACTTTACATAAAATAGTTTAGTTATGTATTATAGACTTATAGAACGAGACCTTCTAAAAACGTTAAAATGTATCACCGGCACGCGAAACCTTAAATTTAGAGTGAATAAATGAAGACTCAGCACACTACTTCTGAAAGGCTGCTGACCCCTGGTATAGTGCCTAGTTTCTTGCTACTATAGCAATACAAATAATATATAAATACTAAGTGTTATCTATGTTTCATGGCAAACTGTTGGCTGTGGTCAGGGAGGGTCATGTGAAAGAGCTCTGAAAATTGGAGATGTAATGGTGACCATTCCTTCCTCTTCCAGCTCCTTATTTCTCTTCATCTTCCCTCCTTTCTAAATAGGTTCTAGCACAAGTTACAGAAAAGGGAGGCACAGAACAATTTAACCCTTCATTGGTTTTCTCCCAGTCCCTTTATTTTCCACAGGTCACATTCCTTTTAAATTAATCTTTTTCAATCTCATCTTATCCATGTCCTACCATATTTTTGCCATTCATTCTCCTTCTCCATTGTTTTTATGCTTTTTTCTTTTTCTCTTTTTTTACTTTATTTTGGTCATTCTATATCCCTCTCCCATTTACTTTACCCTCAGCTTTCTTACCTCACTTTCACATGCATTTTCCTTTCATTCTTCTCGCACCCACCAATCACACCCACATCTGATGCCAAAACACATTAATTCCCGGAAGGTGGGTGGTTAGGCAGCTGGCTGAATGAAAGGATTGAATGTCCCTAGCCACAAACAGGGAGGTGCACATGGTTAATGGTGGCAATAAATGATCTACTCCAGGACAGCAAGAGCAGGTATAGATGGGAGGGAGGAAAGAGCCTCAAGGCTTTGATGGGAAGTGCCTGGGGGAAGGCAGGAGGGAGATGTTCAGTATGCAGGTTTCTGTGAAAGGGACAGCTGCTTGCGGTCCTAGAAGCCCTGTTCTGAGCAGGGTTGAGAGAAAAGGTTATGTCCCTTGCACTGTGGAGCAGTGAACAGGGGTGCTAGGGGAGATGAAGCAGGTAACACCAGATGGTGCTTCTGAATGATGAGCTAAACTATGTTAGGCAGTGCCACCTATGGCCTAAAGTCAGCAGTACCACTTAAGGTGCTCACATGTCACATGCAGCTGATGGAAGAAACAGGAAAAACCCTGGTTTTAGTAAACCCAACTGAAACAGAGAACCCTTCCTCCACCCAAAACAGCACGTGATCACCCTAGCTGCCTGCTCCCATCTCTCCTTTTTGTTTAATCAAGCCAGCCAGCATACTGCTGCTCTACCTGCTGGGAGACAAACAATGAAATATAGGAGCTGACAAGACCATTATGTAATGGAGCCCCTGGCTGAGTCACTCGTGACTGACAACTGAACCTCGGACTTGAACTCAAAGAAACGCAACAGCTCTGTCTCCTTCTGCTGGGCGGGGAGCAACTGTCCCAACAGTTAACTCCTAGGTGTGACTGAGAGATTTCAGTCCAAAGAGTTCTCTGTGACTAAAAACACTGTTGCAAAGGAATGCGCCATCTCTACCTGAGCTATAACTTTGGTTTTCTACACTATTAATGCAATGGATATTGCAACCCCATGCAATATCTTTGGGGACCATACTGTATTAAGTTACTGAATGGCTTATGTATCCTTGTGGGCCAGATATCATATGCAACTCCAGGGAGGAAGGTTACCACAGTGTCTCTAGGAACCAAAAACAGTGGCGGTGATTAAGGTAAATCATTTAAGTTCTAAATACCTCCAGAGAGGTACTGACTCCTGGGGCAGCTTACATATATTAGTTTAAACTGGGGTTTCCAGAGATTAGCATAGACATAAAAAGGCTGGGTTTAAATGGACTCAGCCTTTTTTCTGAACCAGCAAAATGAACAGGACCTTCTGTCCAAGGAGGGCCCCCAAATATTGCAGAAAGGTTGAAAAGACTTTGGCCTACTAGATATCTATAAGACTGATTCCTGGTATGTTTAACATGTTTTTAAATCTTTGTTTTTATTACGTTTTTTTCTGTAATGTTTTTACCTTAAGAATAAATGTGCTAGCTTAGAAAGAGCTGTGTGGTAACACGCAACTGCGAGCAATACACTGCTTTTTCTCCAACAGCTATGAACAAAGTCATGCGCTGGCAGTCAGGCTGGTGGCGATATCACAGGGCAAGGCAGGGGTGTATGTAGGCTTAAAACCCCCAATCAAAAGGCAGTTGGACAAGGGTTCCCTGTTCAGAAACAGGGATGGCTGGAGAACTGACTGGGCACTCTGGGAGTGGACAACAGAGGTGCATGATACAGGCATTATCCTGAAACTGTGACAGTTACCAAACACTTTTTTTTTTTTTTTTGGGACATTAGGTCTTTATGATACCCCTGCTTTAGGTTTTAGCTTAGAGGCTTTTAAGTACTCTATAACAGCTGCAGCACTAAGCAGAAGTCATTCAACAATTAAACTGTCAAGTGCATTCCTTGCCTTAAGGCCCAGCATGGTTTTTTTTTAAACCTATCTTATTATGCCCTGAAAGTCTCCATAAAAATAAATAGAATAGAATAGAATAGAATCAGCATTAATGTAATGACTGTATCTTTGTAAAGTTAGATTTTCCCCAAGCAAGATAGTTTTCAAACTGGAAACGAAAAAGGTTCAAACAGTTTCCCTCCACAATCATCACTGTAGAACAAAAGCATTAAAAGGCAGCACCACTTACCAGAATGTCCCCCCCAACTAAAGTAAGTTGATATTCACCACATTTCTTCTAAAACAGGTCCTGCAAAGAGGGGTGCGGGGGGAGAGAGAGAGAGAGCACTTAGTGACTGACTTATTTTCACAACTAAAGCAATGTAAATTATATTACAGTACTTTTTCCACTTGCACCTTCCCCCCTCCATTTTTAGGGAAGAGATAATTGGATTTGATCTTTCGCAACTCATTTCTGAAATCCATCAGTTCATCACATAAAACATTAAAGCAATTACAGAATCCCTTCAGATCTGCTCAGACAGATCATTACTGACTATTGCTTATTCAGGTTTCAGCGATGTAAGGGCAATAATATGCAACAGGTAGCAGCAGGAATGAAAATTTGCCAATTATTTTTAATCGCAACCCCAATATACTGGTTAACCTGATGATCACTCCATGGCAAAGCAAAGGAATTGATACATTGGTTTTATAATACTGCAGTCTGTCCTAAGCCTTTAGTAGATTTGAAATCTATATGTAAGAAACTAAATATATATCTAGAAAACCAAGCTTTAGATTTTGTTTGTATGTACGTACAATGGAATGCAATTAGCAAAAGGTTAAAAAAAACTAGACGGACATGTATCAAAGAGGACTTCAGGAACAGTTTGAGAAGCATGGCAAGTAACACTGACAATCGCCACTATTTTGCCAAGACTGAGTAAATTTCAGATGACAGCTATTTTTATTTCCAGCTAACTTGTTTGAATGACTGAGTGTCCACTAGCAGCAATGTCAAAACAATTTTTTTTGGAAAAAATAAATGAATAAAAATTGCTGGAGGAAAGAGAAACTGCTTTTTTGTTAGTATACAAATTTGGGGGAGAGAGCACAAGCATGGACTCAAAACTGAGGGGAGGGAAAGGACTCTGCCAACAGTACCTGAGTGGAAATAGTACCAGTATGTGGAAATAGACATGTATGTAACTACATGTCAAAAGTTGGTTTCAGGTTTTTCCCCCTACATCAACACAATAATGATATAAAGCAGTTTTTAAAAATAACTTTTCAACGTCTTTGTATTAAGAGTGGGGCTAAATATGGAAAACAGCAAGTTTTCTAGCTCCTTCATTAAGCAGAAAGGCTTTAGAAGTGCAAGCACTGACTCCACATGCATTCTGATAACAGCTGCTTTGTTAGAAGAATTTAACTAAATACCCAAAACATATGGAAAAATGTTTCACCAAAACCAAAAGAGAAAGGAGAAAATATGCTGAGTTTGCAGCCCAAATAGAAAATCTCTACGGGTCCAGATTTTCCACGATAGAGGCGGCTACGGAGTTAAAGCTTTGCACGAAAGATTTAAGGCCTGAATTATTGATGCAACAGCATTGCAGAGGCTACAGTGTTGATTATTACACCAGTAACCTTCCCAAAATCATGACATGCACATGTGTAAGAGGGGAATGATTTCCTGGGTTGGATTACCTTTTTCAGATCAGATTATACGATTATCTTTACATAGAAGTAGCTGAAGGAATCTATAGTATGGGAAAATCCTGATTAAAAAAAAATGAGCCTCCAAATCTAAAACTCTCTAAATCACAGGGGTTGGACCTACCCACTATGGACCAGGATGGGAAGCAGGTCTACAATAACTTAAGTCTAACTGCTCAGAGTTTGATGTTGTACATAAAGATTTGGCATAAAGGACTATCAGGAAAACTGAAAATAAAAGTGGAAAATATTTCCTCTAAAGTATTAAGGTCACAAACACTTGTTATGGATCCTGAAAACAAGACATGGGGGCAAGAGCCCATTTCTGTTAGTTTGGTGGTTAAGAGTAAAATGATCACCAAGTTAATAGCTGGGTGGAATTCCTGAAGACGCTAGAAAAGATTGCATTGAAATCATTTTCTGAGACTTGATTAAGATACTTCTAAGTCCAGTACAGTCCATTTCCCTCTTAACTGCTAGGCATTTGGGTTGGGGGGGGGGGAAAAAGGGCAATTAAAAAATCTACTTCTACCGCAAAACAATTTGGGTAACGTAAGTGCCTAGGCAGTTAAAGTTTTAAGAGGAGAATGGCTTTTGGATGCTCTTGAATAGCGAGTGTCCCAAATTGGGATGTATGGTATAGTTATCTTTAAAGACATGTGAGAGCACAAGATGTTTATTTCAGTTCCTTGCTGACTTTACATTGTTGCCTCAAAATTACCAGTCAAAGTTTGTTTAAATTTCTTTATATCTATCTTGTATTTTGCCTGAATGAAGCAATTTTATACTTTGTTCTGCTAGAAGTTAAAGTAATCAAGCATTTTTAAAACCTCAGGAGGCAGAAATTGGGGCCTTACAACCAAAACCATGAACTTCTCCCTGCAGTAGTTTGGGCTTTTAAGTCTTTCAAGAACTGGACTTCTTGTCCTAAAGAGAGATGGAGAAGAGATGGCCAGGACCTCTCTCATATACCAATCCAGTGAAACAACAGGGTCCAGAAACAGAAGTGCAGGATTCCCCTTATTTGATAACAGACAAAGAGTAAAGGAAACTAAAATATTAGGTCCTATGGTTTGTTTTAATGTGAATACTACAGAATTCTCACTATAGCCTTGGATATACTTGGCATCTTGCACACTGAAGGAACTCGATACACTAAGCCCTCCCTCCCTCAGTGGAACTGGACAGTAGGGTGGGAAAACATTTGAGACACAGGCTTGATAGGTATTTTTGTTTGACCACAGGTAGGGAATCCTATTTAAGGACCATTTTGGCAGAATATCTTGTTAAATGTTCAGGAAATGAGACATTTTAGCATGTCTCTAGCCTAGCATTCTAAAAACTGAAAGAAAGGTCAGGGATTTTGTCAAGTTTTGGTATTTTGGCCTCATTTTGGAAAGTAATGTAATATGCGGCCTGTCTGTCTCTTTATTTACAGAGGAAACCTAGTGTTTGCGGAGAAGAAACAAAAGAGTGTTGTTTCCTAAAAAGGGAAGCAACATTTCCGGTTACAGAGACTTTGGAACCAAATGACAGTGCTGTATAGGTGGTTGAACAGTGGCAGGCTGAGCGCACAAAAGACTTCTCCAATGATATAGGTAAAATTTCAAGTTTCTGTAATTTAAGCTTAGAGCCTACTTAGAGGACCTGTTTGTAGTGTCTGTACAGATAGACACACACAGAGTTCATAATTCTTTATTCTACTTTAATACCACCACAACAATCCTTTTAACTGAAGACAATCTGAAACAGGATTCTGATATTGTTAATAGTCTCCAATCACTGACAGGCACCTTTTAGAGGAGCTACACACACATTGGGAGACAGGGACAGAAAAAGGCAATAACTTGAATACAAGGTCTAAGCCATAGATAGTTTGGTCTTCTTCCCCAAACAGTGCTATAAGTAGAGCTGGTCAGGAAGTGTTGTGTGGTCCCATTACAAGTTTTTTTTTTTAAATAGTTTTAATTAATTTTTCTTCAGAAGTTTTTGGGTTTGTTGAAAATAAAATTCAGCCCCTCTCCCCGCGACACTGAAATTTCAGTTTTGCGATTTTCAATGAAAACCGAAAAAAGTATATAGAAAATAATGGACATTTCCTTGAAAGTGTCTTCTGTGTGACAAAAATAAAGGGTTTGTTTGAAAAAAAAAAAAGTTTCAAATGACAACTTTTGATCAGCTCTAGCCATAAGGAGGCTAGCAAAGGTCAGTGCATACACAGGAAAAGCATAATGTCCAAAGGGGTACTATCACTACTTGTAGGTATGTAATATGGGAAACCCAAGAAAACTTTAGATCAATTCCCTTTGTCACATTGGGAGAAAAGAATAAGGAGGAGACAGGGCATTGTGAATGACAACACACTATTTGAAAGGTAGAGATCCTCTCTTTAATTCACTCATTTTGATTTTTAATGTATCTAAAAATGTACACGTTATAGTGTCTTAAAACAACTTTTATATAATATTTTAATAGGAATTATTCCTGACCCACGTCAGTCTCCTCAAAAAAGCAGCAATAAAAAAAGTTAGCGCAATCCACACCATCACATTTTGTTTATTCCATCTATTTTTATTTATTTTTTGCCTTTAAGTGTCCCATAGCTTTTCCAACATTAAAGTAAAGTAGCAAAAGCTGGATACTAATATAAGAACACGAAAGTATAAAATATAAATGTAATGAAAGTTACATACAGAACAATATTTTATTTAGCAATGGCATCTGATAAATAGCTTTTATACATCATTTATATTACCAAACAGTGGAAGACATTGTATGGCTGGAGCTTAGAGACGTGTAGAAGTCTGGTATAAAAATCATTTTTGAAATTATAACATGTTTTGTAAAAGACAAAACTTTTTTATGGTTATGGCCACTGTGATGGTTACAGCCCACTTTGGTGATATTTCATGTTTCTTGAGACCATCTTTACTTATTGACACTCAATGTTCAACTAGACATCTGTCACAGAACATAGAATATCAGAGTTGGAAGGGACCTCAGAAAGTCATCTACTAGTCCAACCCCCTGCTCAAAGCAGGACCAATCCCCAGACAGATTTTTACCCTAGTTCCCTAAATGGCTCCCTCAAGGATTGAGCTCACAACCCTGGGTTTAGCAGGCCAATGCTCAAACCACTGACCTATCCCTCCCATCCCAGGGGGATATTGCGTCATTAATACCAAGCACAGAGTTAACTCCAGTATTAACAAGAGAGGAAGACGGCTCACTAACTGACATTAAAATCTGGTATCTTTTTAGCACATGGAAAGGCTCCCATCAACTATGAGCTTTGAACCAAACCCATAGACAGCAAGCTTAACTTTACTCAAATAATAAACCAGAGAAATTAATGAAAGAGCACTCTGGACAAACTCTGAAGGCTCCAACTGAAATATTTATTTTTGTTTTAATGAAAACCACCACCAGTTGTTGGTTAAGGCAGTTATGCCAATGTGATTTCTGTGACTACTGATAATACAGGGACAAGTGGGTGAGGTAATATGATTTATTGGACCACTTTCGGCTGATGAGAGACAAAAGCTTTCGAGCCACACAGACCAAGGGAAGGTGGTCCAATAAAAGAGATCACCTCACCCATCTTGTGTCTCTAACATCCTGGGATCGACATGGCTACAATACACTGCATGCTACTGATAATGGTAGCTGGTTCTTATTAGTGAGAAAAGACTTCTGATGCAAAAATTTTTGAGAGATCCCTCTGGCTTATCTACTGGAGAGGAAGGATGACCTTGTTAACCACTGGACTGGGGCCTCTGAGGACTCGGTTCTGGGCCAAGTTTCATGTGGGAAGTCAATTAATCCACCTGTGCCTCAGCTTCCCATCTATAAGAGGGGGATTTAGGAGGGCAGATTTACTCATGTTTGTGACATGCTCAGATATTACAGTGATCAGAGCCATAGAAAAGTCTCTAAATAAATACTGACAAAATACTGCCAGTTTCAATGGCTGGGTTGGATCTGGTTAATAAATAGGCATTATTTAGCGTACTGGCTGCCCAAAACAACCCAATCAATCTCATATATTTTGGTTCTTATCCTGCTACTTCACATGGATTACAGTTAGGAGGAAAAAAGATGAAAACAGGTACAAGTTTAAAACTTTCACTAGCACTGAGAAACCTGGATCAGTATTTGCAGTTGGTGAAGGTTCCATTGTAAGATTTGGATCTACTGTATAAAGAAGGGTGGTGTTCACTACTGTGCTAAATACCGACCCTAGTTTATTATAGATATTAGCATTATGGTTTAGATTTATTATACATCTGTATAAACTTACATTCTCTATTTTAAATGAGTGGGTTTTTCTGGATCATATATTAATCTATTAAGTATTACCCATTCTTCAATAGATTGTAATTGCAGGGTGTTACTACAAATTTTGCTCCACCTTTCCTGGTCACACTGGGGTCTCCGTGCTATGCTAGTGACACTGGTATCCCCTATGATTTGTACATTGGCCTTCACATGGTGTGCCCAATTTTATTCAGAATTGAATGATTTTCTGTGTTCATTGCTTTTCCAAAGCCCACCTACTTTTGTTGTTTAATAGGATTAAAAATATAAAGACACTTCTGAAAAAATACAGAATTGAACACCGAAAAAAAACACACAGGGAAATTATACCTAATTCATACAGAAACTGTACAGCTTAAATTCTGCCTACATAAAGCAAACTAGTACCATACAATGCCAAACTATACATAAAGGACTCTTGTCCTGTGAACATCCGAAAGGTTTCCAACAATAAAACCTTTTTTTTTTTTTAAATCAAGGAAACATTTAGGTTACACAGAGAAACAGAGGCATCCCTGTTAGCTTGAAGCCATTCTTTGATAAATGAGGGTTCCAGATGGCAGGCACATAATATGAAAAAGCCCAGTCATCAGGAGGAGGAATCCAGAGGCAGCAAACAGGGAGCTCCTAAGGGAATTGACTCCCCCATTCTTCCCCCGCTGTGACCGACAAAACCCTGGACATCACCAGCCAAATCCATTAAGACTACCCATTGACTTCTGATGACTCTCCTCTCAGTGGGGATGAAATCCAGAAAGAAAGAGGGCAGTGTCTATAAAGCGGGATAAGTAGGGTACCAGCTTCTTTCAGAAATCCAGTGGTTTTCACAGAATCATTTTGCATCAGCCAGGGGCGGCTCCAGGCCCCAACACGCCAAGCGCGTGCTTGGGGCGGCATGCCACGGGGGGTGCTCTGCCAGTCGCCGGGATGGCGGCAGGCAGGGTGCCTTCGGCGGCATGCCTGCGGAGGGTCCTCTGGTCCCGTGGCTCCGGTGGACCTCCTGCAGGCGTGCCTGCGGAGGGTCCGCTAGTCCCGCAGCTCCACCAAAGTCATGGGACCAGAGGACCCTCCGCAGACACGCCTGCGGGAGGACCACCGGAGCCGAGGGTCCGGTGACTGGCCAGAGCGCCCTCCGCGGCATGCCGCCATGCTTGGGGCGGCGAAATGTCTAGAGCCACCCCTGGCATCAGCAAACTTCAAGACATGAGCAAGGGCGACTGGTCCCTACCATGCCCCAAAGAAAATGGAGAGACAGGAATAGTATGTTTATCTCCAGTATCATCTCCATAGTATCTAAGCTATGAATGAGCATTCTCCTGGTGCACAGTTACATCTTGGAGAAACAGATCTCAAAGTCCCAATTGCAGTTGTGAGGATCCATCACTCTCGCAATAGCAGTAAGTGTTTATGTAGAAAAAAAACTTTAGGAAAATACTTAGGTATTTTCAGATGTGTTTAATTCAATGTTTTGTCATTTTAAAGAGCGTAAATCACTTTTTTGTTCTTTAATCTTCTGTCACATCTGATCTATTCCTTTATCGCTAGCATATGCTTCTTTATCAACTGGTGCCATATTCGGCATTCCCCTGCTCCCTAGCCTGCCACTCCCCCTGCATATGCCTCCCTGTATGGAGCTCCTTTCTCCTCCCACACATGCTGCTTGGAAATCTTCTCCCCTGGATACTTCCCTCACACTGATGGCTCCAGCCCCATTGGCATTCCTATTAGTGCTTTAACTGATGGCGCGCACAACTCCAGTTCACCTGGTTGCCCAGTCCCTGACTCCTTTTACTTCTCCACCTATGTGGCAGGAACTAAGCAGAATCCTTCTTGTGTTCACCTACTTTTACCGTCATCTATTCTCTTTGCAAGGGAGATGCTTGACATGGACTCAAGCAGCTGGAAGCATGAAAAACTGTCACTGCCCACTCTCTAGAGACCACTATTTGAGGACTGCTGATCAAAGTGATGTGTGGATACGTGGCAGAGAAGGCTGAAATATGTACAAACATAATGAAAAACAAAAATGAATAGATTGGAATGCCTCAGTGTGAATGAAATCGAAGATACTGTAGATTATACAGTACAGAGAAACTGCAATCACCGCCTGTTTCTAACTTCTGCTTTTTGAAATATGATTAAAAAGATCTCATACTCTTAAAATCTCCCTGCTATTCATTTTTCCTTGCTTTTTCTAAATGAAAACATATTTTAGCTGTCTTCTTTTTAAAATGATTGACAAGCAATGTAATCCATACATGACTCATGCTATCAGAAGTCTGGCTTGGCAATAAGTTTAGGCCATCTCAAGCAACCAAGGGGCGTAAACAGTCTTTAGAAAAAACTATTGGGAGGTTCAATAATATATGCATTTAGACTGGGATATCCTATAGTTTCCAGCTGTTTCTCTCCCTACTTAGTTGCATGCTCAAAAATTGTGTTCTCCTCAAACAGTAGGAAAAAGATTTTTATTAACTATGGGAAGAGTGCTTATATTTTTACACCCAGGAAATAAGAGTACAATGCAAGACCAGCCAGCCAAATACTTTTTATGAATAGGGCCCACAGTTCTCACAATAGATCAGAGTATAACTCTCATAACTGTCTCTTTGGAATGTTGCTGGGATACTGTAGAGGCTCACTGAAAAGGACAATACCCCACCACAATCATCAGGGCATGAAAATAAAGAGCACTATACCAGTGGTGCATAACTGAGTTGACTAGTGTTATAAGTATGGTCATTTATTATTGGCATTAAAAAAAAAGCACCTAGAGCCCTCTTATTACCACTGTGAGGCACTGTACAAACACAGAACAAAAGATAGTCCCCGCCCTGAACAAGTTATAGTCTAAGGCCTTGATCCGTCAATGAGTTCTGCATGCATGGGAACCTAGTATTAATGCAGAGTTCACTGCAGAATAAATCCCCAATTATGCATTGCTTCCTGCATCCTTCAGATAATTGTTGGGTTCCAGAATTACTAAGAATTTCCAGTAGTCAGGTATGTTCATAGTCACTCCAATTTTTAATATTTAATTTATTACAGTTTATATTTGAGCATTCATTTGGTAAAAAATTCTATCTTACCACAGTAGAATCTCAAAGCACTCTACAAAATAACAAATAATTTTCATAATGCCAAAGGGGAGGTAAGGCAACACGGTCAGTTCCATATGGTTAAACTAAAGCAAAGACATTAAGGGGCTTGCCTGAAGTCAGAGTAAGTGTGTGACAGAACCGGAAATAGAATCCAAGAGGCTTAGCTTCTAGTCCCATGCTCAAATACACTAAGCAATCTTGTCTTTCCCTGCTGTAATCCTAACAATGCAAACTGTTACGTTTCACAACATCCAAACAGATATGTTAGACAGATACATCAGATACACTGCAACCTTCCAACAATAGTAACACTATTTCTTAGGATTCAGAACACACATGAAACAGAGAAACAAAACAGGCTGCTCCCAAAGGCAGAATGCCACAACTCACCCCACCTTACTTAAAGGTGGCTGTTTGGAAAACTGACACCAATCGCAGGCTTGGCTACAGGGACTCCCAACCCTGCAAGCAGACACAGGTAAGATCCTTGTTCTTAAAGCAACAGCTTGCAATGCCAACACAGTCCTCAATATACCACAAACTGTTTTTCAAAAATTCTTTTAAATAACGTATGCCTCCCATCATGGGTTTCATGATACTGTCCCCCTAGACCAGGGGTCGGCAACCTCTGGCACGCGGCTCGCCATGGTAAGCATCCTGGCGGGCCGGGCCAGTTTGTTTACCTGCCGCGTCAGCAGGTTCGGCCGATTGCGGCTCCCACTGGCCGCGGTTCGCCATCCTAGGCCAATGGGGGCAGAGGGAAGCGCCGCAGGCTGAGGGATTGCTGACCTCTGCCCTAGACTCTCTGTCCTGGGGAAAGTAAAACATTTCCCTCATTCAGTGGTGCCAACCACCATATGCAAGTTGCACATGGTTCGTACCATTGGCAGAGGCAGACCTAGGGAGAGCACCAGGTTGAGCTGCTCCTGGGCAAGCTCGCCCCATCAGGCATGCTAAGTGGCTGCAGCTATCTTATGTTGTATTGGGAGTGACACTGCATCTGTGCGGGTTAGAGTGGAAGGTGGGAGATGTGTATGGCATAGAGTCACTTGGTGAGGCACTGGGTCCTGCAACACTACATGGATTGGCGGTGACCAACTACATCCCACGTTAGCCACAAGAAGTGTTGGAAGTATGGTACTATAATTCAAAAGTTATATGGGACTGCAACAGAGTAGGTATGACACATACTTCAAAAAACTTTTCCCATGAAGTCTAAGGAAAAAAAAAAAGAGAGATTATTCTTTTTCTACAAACAACCACCTACACATGCTCATGTTCTATGATGTGGCATATCAGGTACAGTAAGACTCTTGTTGAAATTTAATTTTGTAAAAATGCACAATTTGCAAATTCATTTCTCTGTTAAAGTTCATTCAGCAGAAGAATGTTAATGTAACAAAAATTACAGCAACAAGACTAGACCACATAAAAACCCAAATTGTATGACAGAAACAAAGTTAAAAATACTTCAGAGTTCATTTTTACTTAACTGAACTTTTATATCACAGTCTGCTTAAGATCTGGCAATATGGGAAAAAGAGTGCTATTAAGCAGGTGGAACTGAACTTGTCAAGATCAAATGAAGATTATTGAAGAAAGCACTTAAAATCACAAAAAGAAAGCATGACATTAATAGCGGCTTCACTGCAATCTGGAACTTGAGTTAGTTACTCTTTAAAGGGACACTAAAATCATTTTATCTACAATTTGTTTTACCTATTATTGTTTCAAGTACAACTAATACTACTGTAAACAATTTTTCTAATCTTTCAGTTATGTTTCAGGTTTTACTTTGTCCATTAGAACAGTGGCTCTCGACCAAGGACAGATGTCTTCCAGTGGGTACTCAGCATTTCTCAACCTGGGGGTTGTGATTCCTAAGGGAGTCACGAGATGGGTTTAGAGGGGTTGCAAATGCAGGGCCAGTGTTACGGGGTGGCAAGCAGACCAGCTGCCTCTGGCCTCACGCAAAGGTAAGTTACATGCTTCAACCCCAGATAGCGGTGGCGGGCTTCAACCTTGACACCCAACGATCCAGCTTCGGACAAGGCTCACAAGTGAAAAACAGCAAGACAAATCAGCTTCCTGAAAGGGGTACAGTAGTCTGGAAAAGTTGAGAACCACTGCATCAGGCAGTAATTTGTGCATCGCAAGTATCCTTATTTGTCATACAGCAATAGAAGAGAGAAAACAGCTTTAAACTAGAAAAATGTTGTAAAAACTAATGTATCTGGTGTGGGGGAAGGACCAGAGATAGATGTAGTTCTTTAAACTACTTTAAACTTAATTTAAAACAAAATGTCTACATTTTGAATTCACCACCATCTTTTAGAGGGGAAACAAATAAAACAGTCACAGCTTTTTGAGAGTTTTCATTCCCAACACAAACCAAAAACCCTATACAAATGCTTCCAAAATACTCAACAAAATGAAGAAAACAGGAAATTAATTTTTCAGGACAACACACAGTACAAATGAAAAGATTTTGCATTGACATAATGCTTCAGTACAGAATTCATGAATTAGACTGCACATTTAGTTTTTTATTATATCCAAAAATACAGCAGTTCTCCCCCTAAAAGAGAGAGTCCCAACATGAATTAGAATAATGCAGTCATACATGTAATCCTAGGATTGTGCTATACTAGTGTAAACATCTGGATGTCAAAGACATCATTTTGCTGGCAACTGAACTACAGAATTCTGTGGGTTAAAATGGCATACTATTTCCCTAATAATCTGCTCTAAAACAACAAACAACAACAGCAGCAGCAGCTCCTCCCTCGCTTTTAGTCCATTACATTAAACAATGAAAAAACTAAAAGTGGCATTATTAGCACATAAAATTAAGGTTTAAGAGCAGTACTTTACCCTCTAGTAACCCAGAGCAGAATTTGGCCTATTGTTTTCTGCACATTTCAGATGTGTCATTGGTTTCCTGCTTAACATTCTTTTATTATTACTACATAACTGTATAAAGCAAATCTTGTCTCTAAGGGCAATACGTTGCTCACATCCTCATAGTGGATTTTGACTTCAGTATTCTGCTCTCCCTATGTTCATATAATTCTTCTCACTGACGTCAATAGGAGATTCTGCTCTCTCGACATGTGCCCAAATCAGTCAAAATCTATTAAGAGTAATTAAGGCCTTGTCTCAGTTAGACAATATTTCATGAAATTTCCTATTGTCGCTACAACTGTTTCATCATGTAGCAGTGGGAACTGGCATACTAGCCACTCTGTCATCTATACCTGCTCTGAGCATGGTTAGACAATAGTGATTAAAATGCTGATAGGAACTCAACACTAGCGCATCCATCGTCATCTATGTAGCTGCACCAGGGTAGAACAAAAGTGGAAAGTTTTAAAGCACAGCCTGTGAAGATGAGAGAGCAATGTTTTGCCCTTAGTTTTGTCCCCTTTACTACATGCTGTGAATTGCAACACTTTTTAAGTCACCTACCTTAAATAGTTAAACAAGAACATTGTTATAAGGGCAAACTCCTTTTGTGTCCTCAGTTACTGAGGACTTTCAGTTTTGCAGGTTTAATCAAGTTTACAATGAAAGCCATTATTTTTGCAGCATGGCAAAAAAACCTATAATGTACTGTCAACAATCTACAGTGCAAGGCAAGGCAAAAACAATTGTGCAAAATGTTTATAAGTCCCCTTTGTATTGCTGAAAGTATCTAGTTTGGACTTAAACAGGAAACGTCACATTTGATTTTGACCTAGAATCAAATATACTCAGCCTCTTAATACAAGACACACCATTCATAGTGTACTGAACATGAATTCCAACTGCAGAATGTGGGATACCAGAAGCAGAAGACATTTGAGAAAGAACATTCAGAATAGAGAAAATGTATTATTTGCAGCAGTGAAGACTTTTTTTTTTTAAATGGAGTCTGAAAGTCTACACACTGTAGAATCAGCAGAGTGTCCTGTGGCATCTTATAGACTAACAGACGTATTGGAGCATGAGCTTTCGTGGGTGAATACCCACCTCGTTTGTTAGTTTATAAGGTGCCACAGGACTCTCTGCTGCTTTTGCAGATCCAGACTAGCACGGCTACCCCTCTGATACTTGACAATGTAGAATGTGTCAATAAAATCGGTGGAAGTACACACTCACACGCGCACACAAATTCTATGAAGAAAACAGCATAAGCCACCCAAAGTCACACAATGAGGCAAGAATAGTGTGTGTGTGTAGCATAAGCCACCCAAAGTCACATAATGAGGCAAGAATTGTGTGTGTGTGTGTGTGCGTGTGTGAGAGAGAGAGAGAGAGAGAGAGAGAAACACATACATGTAAAATAAAAAGTTTCCCTAAAAATTCTCACGTGCTCTGGAGAATTCTACAGGACACTGACTGAAATGGAATGAAATTTAATAGTGCAAAGTCATGCACTTAGGAAGTAACAAGAACTGTTGCTATAAGCTGGGAACATATCATATGGAAGCAACAGAGGAGGAGAAAGAGCTGGGCGTACTGGTTGATCACAGGATGACTGAGCCACCACTATGATGCAGCATGAAAAAGGCTAAGCCAATACTAGGGTGCATCAAATGAGCTATCCAGGAGAGACAGGGACGGTCATTATACAAGGCACTGCTGAGACCTCATCTGGAGTACCGTGTGCAATTCTGGTTTCCTGTGTTTAAGAAAAAGGAATTCAAACTGGAAGAGGTGCAGAGAAGGGCTTCTAAGATAATCAGAGGAACTGAAAACCTACCTTACAAGAGGAGACTCAAAGAGCTTTACTTTTGTTTAGCCTAACGAAACAAAGGCTTAGGGGAGATAGGATTGCTCTCTATAAATACATCAGAGGGATAAATACCAGGGAGGGAGAGGAGTTATTTAAGTCAAGCACCAATGTGTACACAAGAACAAATGGATATAAACTGGCCATCAACAGGTTTAGGCTTGAAATTAGATGACAGTTTCTAACCATCAGAGGAATGAAGTTCTGCAGCAGCCTCCCAAGGGAAGTAGCAGGGACTAAAACCTAACTGGCTTCAAGACAGACCTTCATACATTTATGGAGAGAACGGTATGTTGAGAGTGCCTACAATGGCATGTAGCCCATCTGCGACTGCTAATAGCAAATATTCACAACGTCCAGAGACAGGACACTAGATGGGGAGGGCTCCAAGTTATTACAGAGAATTCTTTTCCACGTGTCTGGCTGGAGGGTCTTGCCCACATGCTCAGGGTCCAACTGATCACCATATTTGGAGTTGGAAAGGAATTTTCCCCCAGGTCAGAGTGGCAAGAGACCCTGGGATGTTTTTTTCCCCCCCTGCAGCATGGGTCTGAATCACTTGAGGTTTAAACTAGAGTAAATGATGGATTCTCTGTAACTTGAAGTCTTTAAACCATGATTTGAGGACTTCAGTAACTCCGCCAGAGTTTCTGGGATTATTACAGGACCGGGTGGGTGAGTTTCTGTGGCCTACAATGGGTGGGAGGTCAGACTAGATTACCAAGATGGTCTCTTCTGGCCTTAAATTTTATGAGTCTAGGAGGAGATCTCCTTTATCATCTGTATGACCTCCAAAACATTTCAGTTAGCCAGAAAGTGCCTTTTTGCCCTGTTAAAAATTCTTCTCTATAGTTTCAGAGGGGTAGCCGTGTTAGTCTGGATCTGTAAAAGCAGCACCATAATAACTCTAGCTCAGGAACCAATCCATGCAACAAACCTCGATGCCAACTCTGCCCACATATCTACACCAGTGACACCATCACAGGACCTAACCAGATCAGCCACACCAACACTGGTTCATTCACCTGCACATCCACCAATGTAATATACGCCATCAAGGACCAGCAATGCCCCTCTGCTATGTACATCGGCCAAACTGGACAGTCTCTACGGAAAAGGATAAATGGACACAAATCAGACATTAGGAATGGCAATATACAAAAACCTGTAGGAGAGCACTTCAACCTCCCTGGCCACACTATAGCAGACCTTAAGGTGGCCATCCTGCAGCAAAAAAACTTCAGGACCAGACTTCAAAGAGAAACTGCTGAGCTTCAGTTCATCTGCAAATTTGACACCATCAGCTCAGGAGTAAACAAAGACTGTGAATGGCTTGCCAATTACAGAACCAGTTTCTCCTCTCTTGGTTTTCACACCTCAACTGCTAGAACAGGGCCTCATCCTCCCTGATTGAGCTGACCTCGTTATCTCTAGCTTGCTTGCTAGCATATATATACCTGCCCCTGGATATTTCCATTACATGCATCTGAGGAAGTGGGTATTCACCCACGAAAGCTCATGCTCCAAAACGTGTGTTAGTCTATAAGGTGCCACAGGATTCTTTGCTGCTTTCTCTATAGTTGACTGGCAGAATGTGGATGGGAAATGCACTGAGCGTGCTCAGTACATCTCTCAAAATAAACGCATGCATCGGATTGTCCAATGCAGGAATATGTTTAAATGGAATCTAATTTCATTTCTGAGAAGAGAGAGTTTAAGGTGGTTTCTTAGTGCCTGAACAGACACTGTGCAGCTACTGGTGGTGAGGTGTATAGGGCTATGTCTGCACTGCATTGTAAGCCCAGAGTTAGTGGGACTGGAGTCAGCTGATCCAGGTTAGAGAACTCAGGACTTGAGCACCTACACTGAGGCTTAGCTTTACATTAAGAATCTTCTAACTTGGGTTCAAACCTGGGGTTCCGGTGTCCACACGGCAATACTGAGACCTGAGACAAACTAACTATATCACAGATTCCTTCATGCACTCCTAACATGTAGTTGTTCTAGCCCTTTGGTGCACTGTGGGAAAACCTGACTGCCCACTCTGCATGTTCCAGGAAGTTTGAACAGCCCACCAACGCAGCCTGCTGATCAACATGGAGGAGACCCCTTTTCAAGAGCTTCTCTTGCTTGCACTTTCCCTCCTGTGTCAGGGATTGGGTAGAGCTTCTGCGAGGTGCTGGTGGACGTTTTGGTGGCATTTTCTGACCCAACAAAGGCACCTGACAGAGCTTATGATGGAGTGCCACCACCACTCAGGCATGACAGACTTGCACTGGCTGATGCTGCTCAGTACCCTTGGTATAGCTGCCGACACCCCCTACGTAGGCTGGTGCTTCTGGCGCAGGGCCACAAGGACAGGGTGGTGGGATCACAGTGTCATGCAGATGTCAGATGACCAGCAGTGGCTCCAGAACTTTCATATGAAGACATCTACATTTCTGGAGCTTTGTGAACAGCTTGCCCCAACCCTCCAGCATAAAGACACATGCTGGAAGCCACTATTGCTGGTCCAAAAGTGGGCTGCTATAGCTGTCTGGAAGCTGGTTACACCAAACTGCTATTGTCTGTTGCCAATCAGTTTGATGTAGGAAAGTCGACTGTGGATAAAGTGACGGTGGCGGAGGTTTCTGAGGCAATCAGGTGGGTGGTTTTCACAATATGGCAGGCATAAAAGATATTCCTGACGTAACTGCTGGCTTGGAGAGAGTAGGGTTTCCAAACTGCATTGGGGACACTGATGAGACTCATGTGCCCATAGACTGCCCTCCTTTGTACTAATCCATTTTTATGCAGGCCTTTGTGCATCACAGAGGTTGATTTATGAATGTCAATGTAGGCTGCACTGGGAAAGTTCGCAATGCCAGGGTTTTTCACCCAGCAGGAATCTACATTCATGGACAGACTGGGATACGATTCCCACCAAATGTCACTGTCAAACAGAGTTACTGTCACCACCAATATTCTGGGGGACCCCGCACAGTCCCTTTTGCCTTGGCTTTTAAAACCATACCCAGACTTCAGAGGCTGGCAAACAAGTTTAATTACACTCAACAGGTGTAGAATGATTGTGAATGTGTTTTTGGAAAACTGAAATCCCGTTGGAGGTGTTGACAGATCCATTTGGCTTCCAGTGTGATTAATGCTTTCACATCACTGTGGCTTGCTGCGCTCTTTGTAATCTTTGTGAAGCCAGAGGTGAGCCATTTCCTCCTGAGGATCTGACAGCGAGGGGCTACTGAATCGGTACGCTCAACTAGAAAGTGCCCGTAACACTGCTGGAGCTGGATGCACCTGAGCAAGAAAAAAAATCAGGGATTTTTTGTGCTCTCACATTATGGACTTCCATGGTCCAATGGAAGAGGTGGAATAGTACCTTTATGAATGTGCTTGTTGGGGGATAGGACTTGATTGACATGCAATCTGCTTGTGAATGATCTGATTATTTATGAAATGGGGGCTGGGTGGGGGATGTTTTACATTATGGATTTATATAAGAAAGTGACTGAAGTGTGGATTGCTGTACCCAACTGTATAGAGAAATAGTATTCACATACTAATTCCCAATTGTTCCTGATCACGTGCTTAGCTTTATTTCAAATACAGATTGTATGATGAGATCCAGTGATAGCAATAAACTTTGTTGATGACATAAAAAGCTTTATTTATAAACATGTATTAAAATAGCACAACATTCACCCACTGCCAGGCAGACCTGCTGCCATTAACTCATCAAAATGCATGAATTGCAAGCAGTGAATCCATGTACATAACAGAAATTCCCTACTATTGCATGTCCCCCGTTCTCCATTCCTTTCCCTCATTTTCCTTGCAGCTGGCGCTAGGGGAGAGAGAGGATGACATCCCAGGAGAGGGAGTCAAGGTGGAGGACTGCATGGGACTAAGTGGCCCTGCCCAGCCACTTATGAGGCATGGTTGCATGGGCCACCCAGACATGGAGTTTTCCAAGCTGTTTGTAGTCTGAGGTACATTGCAGGGGACTCAGGCTGTGCTGTGGGAGAGGGAGCAGGAGCCGGTACTCCTGCAGCAGTGATTGATATGAGTCGTTCCAACAGTTCTCTCTGCCGAGCTCTGTCTTTTTCCCCCAGCTGCTGTTCCTATTCCAGGAACTGTGAAATAAGTGCCTGCTCCTGTCCTGAAACCCTGTCCTCAAGCTGTGCAGCCTGAGCCTTTTCTCTTGCCCTAAATCCCTTCACTTCTGGTACTGGAGCTGCTTGTTGGCCCTGTCAAGAACTTCAACCATATCTTCATCATGGAATGCTTTCTCTTGGAATGGTCCATAAAGGTACATTGGGCCAGGCTTGTACTGCACTGTGGGGATATTAGGGCCAGCAGAGATTGAGAGGCCTGGAACAGGACAAGGCACACTGATTGTTGTCTCAAATAGCTCGGTGAAGGAGCACAGAAATAATTCTTGTAGAATTTCAAGGACAAATGTTATAATATATTGAAATTCAGTTTTGTAAAGTAACATGGATGTTTCAGTCCACAGAAGCTGCCTGCACACAGCCTGGTAAGTCATGGTAAAAGAAATGTAGAGACAATGGTAAATTAAAAACTCAAAGCTGTTTGTTTTCCAAAAATTGCAGAACTACTGGGGATGGAATGGGAGGGGGTGGCCTGTGGCCTTACTACAAGCGCTTTTCCCATCATTTCCGGCCTTTCACACTTTGAAGGACATAACTGTTGTTGTGGTGCCCGACTGGCAAAGGGAGAGGTCAGTCAGGGAAATTATGGGAAACCTGCAGTATATGCAACTGACAGGGGCGGCTGCAGGCACCAGCACACCAAGCGCATGCCTGGGGCAGCAAGCTGCATGGGGTGGCCTGCCAGTCACCGTGAGGGCGGCAGCCAGGCGGCTTTTGGCGGAATGCCTGTGGGCGGTCTGCCGGTCCCGCGGTTTCGGTGGCAATTCGGTGGCAGGTACATCGAAGGCGCGGGACTGGCACAGGCATGCTGCTGAATCCGCGTTACCAGCAGACCTCCGGCAGGCATGCCGCTGAAAGCCACCTGACTGCTGTGCTTGGAGCAGCAAAATACATAGAGCCACCCCAGCAGCTGAAGTATTCAAATGTATAGTGACTGAACAGCACATATGTGAGTGGAGTGGGCTGGTCAGCTATCAGTGTGGACCTGGAAAATATGCCCTTCCCAGAAATGTGACTACCTACCTATCTGGAGTTCCTGCTTCAGGAATAGTTTGCAGCTATCAGCACCCAGCGTTGAATCAGAATTAATGAAGGAATCAACAGGATGCTGTGTTAGCTTCTATATGGCTTAGCTGGTTATGGCTGCATACAAACATGCAGAACTGCATAGCCTTCTGCTTCTCCGCCCTCAGCACATTTCCGGACAAAAATTCAACCCCGACATACTTGGGACGAATTATTTTTTTAATCTATAGACTGCATATAACTGAAATGGACTAGATGTATAAATTGAACACATTTCTCTATCCCCTCTCCTTCCCACACCTGAATTCACTGTTTCCAAGCAGCATGATAGATGGTTGAGTGGTTACAGAGCAGCAAACTTAAAAGTGATGCCAATGTAAGGTTATTTTTAAAAAGCAGGAATGACCCATGCATCCAACGAAGTGGGTATTCACCCACGAAAGCTCATGCTCCAATATGTCTGTTAGTCTATAAGGTGCCACAGGACTCTTTGCGGCTTTTAGTAAAAACCTGTCTCTCTCCAATAACACCACACTTAAAAGGTGTTTTTACAGTTTGCATTTCCTGGCTGCATTTCTGTACTCCATGCGGTGGGGGGAATGGAGAGGAGGGACTCCAAGGCTCTAGGATACAATCTGCCATTAGCGGATACATGCTGTTAGTCAGGGCTTCTCATAACTTTTGCTTTGGTTCATAGAGTGGAAATCCCTCCTGTTACTGTAACAACAAAACTTTATAATGGTTCCAGAAACTTACTGGGCTCAGGGGTGGTTTCTGTGTCTGCTGCAGGCACCACAGCAGGCTGTTCCTCAGGAGGTACATCAAACAGCTCCTCAAAGTATGGACCCAGCATGTGCTGCTCTTGTTTCAAAGCCTGCTCTGGGGCTGGTTTCATCAACAGAATGACTTCATGAGCCTTATTCAGCACCTGCTGCTGGCTCCTATGAGCCCTACGGTGGATTCTGTGGCCAGCAGGGCACTATCCCAGCTGACCAGGTCATCATGCACCATGATTGGGTGCAATGCCCAGTGCAACTCCTAAAAAAATGGGTTTTTCTGTATTTGCTCTTGAGCAGCTTAGTCTGCTCCCCGTGCTGGTCAACAGTCCGGTAAATATGGAAAGATGCCAGTTTCTTCGCTATTTGCTGGTATCTGCGGTCATTGCTGAAACTTTTGCTAAAATGCAGTTTTAAAGGCCTTGCACCAGAGATTCACCAAATTCGAACTGTGCTCCCATGACCATGAAGCAGTTCACTTTAAAAAAAAAAAAAAAAAGAAAAAAGAAAAAGCATATTCTGGTTAGTCTTCATTGCAAACACAGAAGACTCTTTGGTGGGGTGTTTGCAACTCGGCAGTCAGAAGACAATGGAAGGGTTAATGCTGACTCTCTGAGCTGCTGCTGTACGCCAAGGGAAGGTTGCTTCTGTTTTTACTGGAGTTGATTGAAGATTCTTAGGAGAGGAGGATCAAAGGAAGTTGGCCCGTGGAACTGGGACTGGACTCCCAGGATTCCTGTCAAGAGAGGCTGTGTCTACACTGCAAAGCAATAGGACTTGAACCCTGATCATGGCTTAACTCTTGCTCAGACCCTCCAGGGTCCTGGGGCACTGGGTCCAAGCCCTGAGATAGCAAGATTCGTGTGTAGATGAAAGGCAGGGGTTAGGCTTGAGCTTGATTCTGAGCCTAGGATTATTTTGCAGTATAGACATACCGTGCGTGGACACGGGAGAGGTCATAGATGAAGGGGAAAGCAAAGAGGCAGTCTTGCATAGTAAGGGGAATTCAAAGCCAGGAAGGTCCATAATCAGTAGATCTTACATTGCCTCAGCAGCTACAGAGGCTTTTTTCTCCTGGGTAAGAGCCTTTTGATTTTAGGATTCACAAGTGATCATTTATAAACCCAGTGAGTCTTTCAAGTTTTAAATAGCTAATCAGGCACACTTACAGAGAAAAGCGGCAAGATATACTACAATGCAATTTAATTTTTAAATCTCGGCTAACAGACCTCAGCACATTGTGCCCTTGTGGACAAAAAAAAAAAAAATCCAACCAATGTTGCTTTTACTATTAACAACGGAAAGAACTCTTTACCAAGTTCAATTGTATGATTACAACAATTCAATAGTTATAGTATATAGATACCACCCTCAACTCTACTTTTGGGGCAGAGAAGGGCATGAAGGAAGAAGTGCTGATATCCAAACAGGCACGTACTAATCTGACAGGGACATACTAGGTATTTTGTAGGATTGGAACAAAACCCGTTTTGTAAGTTTCATTAGTGAAAGAATGTATGTTAAACAGTGAGTTACTTATAGCAACTTTCCATAGACATCGACTGTCCCTTGGTTCCTGTCCTTAGAAAGCTGCATTTCATAATTTGAGAAATCCTCTTTTAATCTAGAAGAATGGGAAGGGATGGGGGGCTACAATTTCATGATGCACACCCCACCACCTCCAATTATACCAGATACAGGGTCTCGCTGTACTATCAACACAACTGCACGATGTTTGAGCACAGATACAGACCACCACCATTCTTTTGCAGATTTAAATTGTGAGGAGTAAGTTGCAGTTGTGTATATATATTACACACACACACACACACACCCCTGCTCATTTAGAACTTTCAGTGCTATTACGTTAATTCTAGTGACACATACTGGATTAACGAAAATTATCATGCCCCTCTCCAGCGCCCAAACCACACACACTAAGTTAAGGCTGTAGGTAACACTAAAACAAACATGCACTACAGTAAAATCCATAAACATTTGAAGTATGGAAACAAACTGTGATGGGAAAATAGATATGTATTCAAATGTCCTCAATACCTCCCACATAAATGCACATTCTGAAAACCGCCTTAACTTTTCCCCCATATGCCTTTCCCAACTACAAAATACCCAACCTCCCTCTTATATCTACTCACCTTGTACCATAAACATTTTGAATATAAAAAGTATAAATACTTTCACAAACTACTATCCATTCACTTCACAGATCATCTTCCACTTCACACGGTCACTGCTGGCCAAAGAAACACGAACATCTGATGAGTTACCCTAAATATGCAAATTGAAATCCACCATTCCTCAGCCTGAACTCAAAACTATGATTAAGAAACTACACATACAGTAATGCATTTTTCTGTGTGTCAGAAATACCATCATTTCTCCATCCATAAGGGGGAAAGATCTAGTCTACCCATGTCCACTCTAAGGATTAAAAACGCCTTTTCTATTCATTTCTAAAAGAGAGTCCAAGGCCCCCATCTTCCAGATTCAGATTACTTTTTCATCTTTAACCAAAGATATGCAAACAGAGGGGGCTAGCCCTCATGGCATCCCATTCATCAAATCAGGCTAGCACATACAATAGTTAGTTATGAAGGAGACAAAGGAGCTGACTTATTTGCAGAATGCATTATGTTCCAATTTTGATGTCAAGAATTTAAAATAATATTACTCAAGTTATAAGTGTATCCTTGTGAAACGGGTGGTGGGCAGGTTATAGGACAGAATTAAGGCTGTTTTTAGACTAATCTACATCATATTTTATGCATGTATAAACTGTAAGTTACAGTGTGCAACTTGCTAAATGCAGGCAGCCACTGACTCCCATGAAGTTAATTTGAATGTAAAGTTATTTCCACAGGAGCTGAAGCGTTCAGCATCCTACAGGACGGGGCCCTTAGATAAGCTATTTGGGGCAGCGATCTGGCACAGCTGTATTTTTTAAGCATTCAAAATAATTAATAATGGACGAAACCCAACATTCCTTGTGCATTCAGTTTCCCATTGGGATCAAAAGGGAATTCTGAGCACACAAGAGCCTGAACCTGCAAGAAGCTGACTTAACTCAACTCCCAACTCACATCAATGAGAGGGGAGGGCACACCACAGGATGGGGCCCAACAAATAATAAGCTCCTATTTTGAGGCAGGGAACAATAAAATATTCTACAAAAAAAGTTACTTTGCATAGAGAACATTTTAATTAATTAATAAAAGCCATTGTCAAAATGTATTGTCAGCTTATTTTACAATATGTGATTTTTTCTTTGTTCTCCATGTACAGAGAAGCAATGGACACTGATTGATAATGAGCAAATTTATCCCACTTTTAACTACTACTACTAAAAAGTAAGCTTCTAGATTAAATTGAAACGAACCCTCCGCCCCACAAAAAATCAACCCTAAATTTGGAGGGGGAAAGTGTTATTTGGAAATAACACTATTATACTACTTTCTCCTCCTCTCCTTCAACTTCTCCCTTGACTTGACACTTTTCCACCCATTGTCTATCCTAAGATTTTTTCTACAGTGTTTATTTTTTGCTATCCAAGCATGATGAATCGCTCCCACAAGTTTGCCCACAAGATGAACAGCCAAGAAAGAGATGAGTCAATTACAGGTGCACAATATTTCCTACAAAGGCAATGGTCTTGTTCAAAGTCAGGCCCACATTTAAATATGCTGCATTAGCATTAATATACAAGAAATGAAAAAATAAAATAAAGCTCTCGCTGAAAAACACAACTGTCCACCACACACACAGAAGAGAGAAGTTGCTGTCCTTACCACACCTTCTGTGCCTAAGGAGGCAAGGTGGGTGAGATAACATCTGGTATTGGATCTACTTCTGTTGGAGAGAGAAATTTTCGAGCTTACACGGACCTCTTCTTTAGGTCTGGTAAACATATTCAGAGCATTTAGGCACCTTTGTGCCTAGGCATTTCTCCAAATACAAGAGCTGGGAGGTGCGAAGTGTGCGCAGTGCTCGCTGAAACCAATTAACTTCAATACTAATGATCTGCTACGCTCAAGCTCATAACAGGCAAGAGAAGACACTATGCATTATATGCATGCTATACCTCTAGGATGGAAAACTTTTTTGAGGGAGATGGAAGGCGGAAGAAGAGTTAGCTTGGTTTTGTTTTTTGTAAGATTACACTTAACCTCTCCCCACTTTAAAAATGAAACAAAACCTGAAACTTTTCCTATGCATCTTAAAGTTACTAAAATGGCACGGTGGGGCTCCGTATTTACAGTTTCTTCTATTTCCACATCCAAAAAGATCAGCTTATAAAATGAATGCAATTACAAGAAATGAAATTGCAAGAAAAATCAACTAAGGGTTCAAGAGTTAAGCTGGTTATTTCTCTAATTCTGCCTCATTACGGTAATGAAAAGATTCCTCAGGTGAAGCGCACCCTCACATCTGTGCTATTCCAGTCCTCACATTGTGTCCTCAGTGACATGTCTGAGTCTATGCCTTCTCTTGCAAACGTCTCAACAACTGAAATTTAGTTTGTTGATGTCGAAGAATGTAGAATCCATCATACTCTATTGTCTCTGCAATATTATGAATAAGAAGCATCACATTTTAGGACTTCGAACACATAGCAAGTTTTCTGTTGAACAGAGAGGTCATTCTGCAATCATAATTCTAAGATCCACACAAAGAATAGATTCCACGTTTTCTCCAAAAATTTGCAGCTTGTCCTTCAGACCCTGAACTACCTTGTCATAGAATGACAATCAACTATGCAATACGTTCTAGCATAGTTAGACCGTCTATCCTTCCAATGTCTCAATCATATGTCGTGGTGGTAGAAGTCTGCTTAAGTGTACCAACAATGCCTAACATTACATTCACTATGTTTGCGGTAGATTCTCCATCGCTTGAAGTCTTTCAGTCAACACTGGATGTCTTCTTAAAAGAATACGCTAGCTCAAAACAGAAGTTCTAGGCTTCATGCAGGAATCACTGGTGAAATGCAGGAGGGCAGACAACATAAATATAATGGTCTTTTCTGGCCTTAAAGTCTCTGAAGCAATGTGAAATCTGAACCTACGTTAAAATTTAATATAAACCACAGTGAAAAACTGAAGAAAGCTTTAAAAGATATGCCCCATATTTTATTATATAGCTATCAGAGGACATTATTAAATATAAATCAACTACCACTTTACACTTCAGAGAGAGTTATTTTCAAGTCAACCTGTTGTCCAAGACAATTTTAGTATTTGATGTTTAATTTTATAATGAAAATTAGATTGATGAGTAAATTTGTTTAGAATGTGTAGATTACTACTTAAAATTAAAGAGAACTTAAAATTCATAATATACTGAGTCCCTTATAATACATTTTTTCCTTTTATTTATAACATTTGATGCTCTCTAAATTCCCTAAAAGGGTTTCAATCTGAAAATGAAATTAAAAAAATAATGATTTCTCCTCACCCACTATTTCCAAAAGGCTAGAGGAGAACCATTTGAGGCACTTTATTTATTTACTCTAATTGAGAAGTATCACAGACTACACAGAACAATAGGCACTGGAAGCTTGTTTGTGGGTGTGCAATGGTTTTATGCAACAGTCATAGAAGATATAATAAAAATACCTAAAATAGAACAGTTCAAATGACACTTTAATAATCCCTAATACAAATCAAGAGGTGGGGATCAGGCAAATCTTTTAGATTCATGAATATCAATACAACCATTGTGATTCTCACACTTTTCACAGTTGACTCCGATAAAACCAAAATACAATGGCAATTGTAACAAACGTGTTTACACAGTAAAAATATTGTGATTCCTGTACTCCCAAGAGAATGTTAAATCAGAAAGAGTGCATAAGATTAGGACAAATCCACTCTAATGCAACATCCTCTCTTCCTCATTGGGTCAGATACTTTGTGTACTTGACAGAGAGCAGGACCTAATGTATATATTTAGATCACAGACCAATGGGACTCTTTGGTCCCAAACATACTAGTCTCTGGCTATGTGTGTCGAGAAGTCTCCCCTCCACATTCATACATGACCTTCTCATCCCTCAGCATGGCATGCTTGTATCCATATTGCCGCTGGCTCCCAATTAATGCCTGTGTTCGGACATACCTCTGGGATGTGTTTGGGGGAATCAGAGCAATTAATGCTACTTTAAACTGTTCCCTGTTTTTTACATTTTGCCTATGTTCTGGCAGGGGAGAGCGAAGAGAGAGAGAAAAGAGATCATGTTGTGCAGATCAGCTCTTCCTTGGCTCCTTACCCAGCCTGCCTCCCAGCCCTTCCACTTCTCCCAGATGGCTCACAATGAGATATGCATGTTTTTTTTGAAGTTGGAGTCTGCCATGGAGTGGAGCATGCCCCTCATACACCCACTAGGTTTTTCTTTATTGATGCAATTTTGTTCCTGCCCATGCTGCACAGAAGGCTACAATGACCTGGATTATTTATTCTGTAGTTTAATGTTGATCTGTAGTAAGCATTCTGAAAGCAGATTCCCAAGAGTATATTACCCAAAGGTAAATAGCACTGGCTCTGTGTTTCATGACAGCTTCCGCCTAACATGCCTCTTAAAAAAAAAAAATCACACAAATTAATAGCTATCAGTGCCAATTCTTCACTTTTATTTTTCAAAACTAATGCTATTCTTGGTCCAGAGTGAAGCAAAAAAGGAAGCTATTTCTTTTTAAAAAGCATGCTAAATTCAAACCAGCTCAATCAATATGTAATATGGGAGAGAGGAGAGAAATTGGACTGAATCATAGCAACTATTGGTTTCATAATGGTAACTGATGACATTCTTAACAGGCACTTGTATAACCAAAATAGAGCTCCTGCAGGGTCTTTCTTCCCTCTTGGCTGGAGGATTTCCATGTACTCGGCCACACTTTGGCATTGCAGTACTCAATATACTGTCAGTGTGTGCCCATTACAGATCATCTCTGTAATGCTTTTTTATTTTACAATATATTAATTGTGCCTGTCCGGTGCCTGATTGTAAAATACACTGGAAAACAACTGTACCTCAATGGATAAAAAGTTTGTTTAACCAAAGGAGTAGTTGGAGTTGCTTGATACTGGAGATGAATATACCAATACACCACCTGATGTATCTTGCAAAGATGGCTGTACTACATCTTCTGCACTTACTTGTATGTGCAAAACATAATAAACTACTGCCCCGGAAGCCTGCAATTTATCCAAGCAAGATTTTCTCGTCAACTCAAAATAAGCCCTTTTGACTGTGGTGGATTTAACATGTCTATCTGTCCCTTAGTTTAAATAAGTCAAAACATTTTTACAGCTCAATCTTCAGAAGGTGTTTATGGGATAAAAGGGTCAGGCGGGGTGCTATATTCTGCATAAACTTTAAAAAATATAAACTCTTGCTAGTATTTATTTAATATGAAACTGTAGACTGATGTAAAAGCCCATATATAGCATTAAATGTAAAATTATGACTAATGCTGTTTGCCATTTGTACTGAAACCTGTGTGAAATCTGATGAACAACTTTAACCTCAAGGATTAAATTTCTACAAAATGTCAGACTACTGAAGCCATTTTAAACCAAATCCGCTGTGCTATTAATGTATTTGACTCTGCAACACTGATTCCATGCTTTTAAATATGTACATGATAAATATAGCAATCAGTTGTGCACATTTCCCCCTCTCCTATAGATTTTTACATCATTTGTATTTAATGCCTGTGAATTTAAACCTGCTGTGCCAGCAAATTCAAAAAGTTTCTGCCAGAGTCCTAATGCATTTTGCATCCAGAAATCACAGTTATTGGTGTGAATGGTTACAAGGAACAGACTCTTCAGTAGAGCAAGAACTGATGCTTTATATTGAAACACCAAAACTACTAAAAACCTCAAGATATACCAATGTAGAAGCACAGCAGAAGCAACAGGCCCAATTCTGCTTTCTACAAGTATTAATGGCAAAACTTCCTAATGATTTTTATGAGTCAGGCTCAGCCTTAGGAAGTGAATAAACCACCCTGGGCTCACAGATTTTTCTCCAGCCCCCAACCTTTTCATAACAGCAAAATTAATTACAAGCACCACATTTAGAAATCACAATCACTTTATTTCAAAAACACTGTACATACCAAAAAAAAAATAAATTCAAAGGCACAGTTAAATGCCTAAACTGTTCTCTAACTTCCATCTGTGCCTTTGAAAATCTCCTAAATAAACGGGAACAAGAATACATTTGAACAGAGAAAAGACCCAACTTATATTCAAACTAATTTTAGATTTTCAAGAAGCTCTCTTTTTACAAATCAAACTGTTTTCGGTTTCTAAGCCAAAGGTAAATTACAGAACCATGAAATGCAACAGGAACTAAAAAGGCAGCTCAGTGGATGACACATCAGTTGTAGTTCAGTGCTTCATTCCAGTATAAAAGCTTTACATAGGAATTCAAACTACAGAGTTAGCCATAGGGTAACCATTTCTTATTAGCAGGCAAAGGATATTGTTCCTTAATGTAGATATCTCCTGTGAAAGGCTGAAGAGGACAGGATTAGAATTCAAAACAACGTGACAAATTAGAGAACTGGTCTGAAATCAACAAGATGAAATTCAATAAAGAAAGCACAGAATACTGCATTTAGGAAGGAAAAAAAACAAAACGCACAACTACAAAATGGGAAATATCTGGCTAGATGGTAGTACTGCTAAAAAGAATCTGGGGGTTATAGTGGATCACAAATGGAATGAGAGTCAATGTGATGCAGTAGTGAAAAAGGCAAACATTCTGTGGTATATTAACAGAAGTGCTGTTCTTGAGGCACAGGAGGTAGTTGTCCTGCTCTACTCGGCGTGGGCGAGGCCTCATATAGTGATCTGTAGCTTGGGGACTACACTTCAGGAAAGATGAGGATAAATCGTAGGGAATCCAGAGGAGAGGAACAAAACTGATGAAAGGTTAAGAAAACTGACCTATGAGGAAGGTTAAAAACCTGGGTATGCTTAGTTTTGAGAAAAGATGACTAGGGGAGTAGGGGAGACCTGATAACAGTCTTCAAATATGTTAAGGACTTCTGTAAAGAGGATGGTATTCAATTGTTCTCTATGCCCACTGAAGGTAGGACAAGCAGTAATGGATTTAATCTGCAGCAGGTGAGATTTAGGTTAGATATTAGAAAAAAAATTATAATTATAAGGGTACTTAGGTTCTAGAGTCAGCTTCAAGGGAGGTTGTAGGATCCCCGTCATTTCTAGGGTACTATGCAATGTAGTTTAAATTGAGTCACGGTTTGCATGGTTTTCCCTGGTCATTTAAAGGAACATCAGAGATGCTGAATAAAGAAAGAGTGGTGTAGAAACAAAAATCTCTCAACTCAAAATATTTTGCTCATGTAGAATATTTATCCCCATAGTAATAGTAGGTAGTGTTTGCTATGCAGATTGGCCTAATCAGTATTGTATACTCCCTTAGCCCCTCCCTCCCCTCTTCATAAATTTGCTTCCTCCAAGGCACATTCCCCCGGTTGAGAAAAAAATAGGATACTCCTCTCTAGGCCTATTTCTTTTAAGGAGTTCTGTCAAAAAAACCTGCAGGTTAAGAAAATGTATGCTTTATATATAATCTGAACAGAAAAACTGTTCAGATACAAAGAGGCCCATACTCCTTATGCAGACTAAACTCCCATTGAGTCTGGGAGTTTTTCCTACATACAGAGTATAGAACTAGACCCAAAATGTCTTCAAGCAATTGAGTTCCATTAGGACACCAGAAGTGGGGACAAAAACAAGTCTATAGGACTTTGGATACCATATGAGAGGACTGCACCCCACACACTTTTATGTAAGCTTTCTCATAGTCAGGTTGGAGTGGTTGATACTCCAAATCTACTCATACTATAGAAAAAACAACATACAGAATGATGCACCACAGTGTTAAACCAGTTTTCCTCCAATGTCGATCCACTAAAGTCAGTGGAATAACACGGATATATTGGTGAATTAGGGTCTCCCCGTGGCTTGTCTAGTACTGCAGCTGCACCGCTATAGTGCTTCAGTGTAGACTCTACCTGCACTGATGGGAGGTGTTCTCCCATTGGCATAGGTAATCCACCTCCCCGAGAGGTGGTAGCTAGGTCGATGGAAGAATTCTTCTGTCAACCTAGTGCTCTCTACACAAGGACTAAGGTCAGTTTAAATCCACACCCCCTGAGCAGTGTATTTTTTTCACGTCCCTAAGTGAAGTAGCTGAATTAACCTAATTTTCTAGTATAGACCAGCCCTCTTTGTAGAACTAGGCCACCACTGTCAGCTGACAAGGAAATTCAGAACAAAATGAAATCAGACACAGGATCAGTTCTTGGTACACAGAATCCAACACACAAGAACATTAACTCAGCCCCACAACCCTGGGTTCACAGAACAGCTGTCTTTTAAGCGCTCTCTCTCTTCTTGTTTCTGGAGCAGTCATATTCTATGGCAATTTCCTGGAATACAAGCATGAGCCCCAGTTGCTGCCAGGAGCAGTGTAGGTCCTCTACCCTGCCACACACCACTTTTAGTTTTTCTAAAAGCATCTGTGGTAACATGCTTTAATAAATAATAATAATAAAAAGGCAAGCCAATATACATGAAAGCCAGCATAATGGCAAATGTAGGCCTGTGCGCTCAACCACTGCACAGAGCAGAGGGATGCAAATCCACAGGAGCAGCAAGGGAAAAGGGAAGCATTTAAATATGCTCCTCTCTGTGAAGATGCTGTCTGACCCCTTGGACTGTGCAGAAATGCATCATTTCAGGCAAGGAGCCCTACCAGCTAGTATGCTCTTTGCTCCAGACTATGGCAGACCCAGGGACAACTTGAAAGAATTAATGTGACTCAGGTAGTGTTGTTAACTCCAACTCCCCTCTGCAGACCTGCAGAGCACCAGCAAGAGCTAGTGACCATAGACATCAGTAGTTTTCATCTGGCTGCCTTGGGTGGGACCAGGGGCGGCTCCAGGCCCCAGCACGCCAAACACGTGCCTGGGGTGGCAAGCCGTGGGGGGCACTCTGCCAGCGCTGCGAGGGCAGCAGGCAGGCTGCCCTGGGCGGCTTGCCTGTGCCTGCGGAGGGTCCAGTGGTCCCGCAGCTTTGACGGACCTCCCGCAGGCACGCTTGCGGGAGGTCGGCTGAAGCCATGGGACCAGCGGACGTCCGCAGGCAAGCTGCAGAAGGCAGCCTGCCTCCCATGCTTGGGGCGGCAAAATTCCTGGAGCCGCCCCTGGGTGGGACCATTTGGCTAGAGGGGAGCCTGTAAGCAACCCAGATACAGGGTGTCCAAAAATACTGGTTAGAGCCAGAAGGAGTCAGAGCCAGAGCCAGAATTTATTAACCAGAACCAAACAGGTCAAACCCAAAGCTCAGCACCAGAATCAGAAAGCACAAGTCAGAGCCAAGGATCAGGGCTGCAGTCAGAAGCTGGGCAAGGGTGCAGGGTTGGAACAAGGCTGGGAACAAGGCAGGCACAGGAACGACTGCAGCATTGAGCAGCAAGTGACCAGCTGCTGCTGGGCTTAGAGCATGCCTGCTGGTTCCCTCCAGTCAAATCAGGTGGGTCTGCCAATTGGGCAGTTCTGCTGTAGTTCATCTGTGTTCATTAATTTGCCTAGAAACTGAGCTAGCTAGTCTCAGGCTCAGCTGCAGGCCCTCATTCCTGACAGTCCATTTGTGGATCTGGCCTGCATCCATGGTGCTGAGGACTGAGATTTCTGGCCTCAGCTGAACTTTTGGACCTCACCACTTATTCCCTCGCCCTTCCATTGGTCCTGTGGACCAAAGTGCGTGGGAGGGAAGTTAAAGGAGTAGCAAGAACTGTCTTGGTCTTTGCTTTAATTTTTGCATTGTTTCCACCCATATGCTTCTGCATAGAAAGGAGAATGGCCTTTCTATTTTTCTGGATTGCTGGTGGATTGTAAAGATTAGCACCAAATCAGTAGCAGTAAAAAAAAAAAAAAAAAAAAAAAAAAAAAAAAAAAAAAAAAATTAACTCTTCTAGACTACCCTCTGTTCTGAAGATAAAACTTTCTATGAAAGTTTGTTTCAAAATAAAAGCTAAAAGCTAAAAACTATGGTCCTTAGGATCAGAAAATCTTCAAAAAATAGAAATGGTTGACAAAGAAAGACTTCAAATATGCACCCCACATTTACTAATTTAATCTGCATTCAAAGTACAATCAAAGCACCTAAATACAACTGAGTAATGATTCGATTTATGCATAAATCTAAATACTGAAGATTGCATATTTTGTAATCTGACTGTCATGGATAACCATGCAATACTCAGGTTGCAAAACATTGATGTCCATCCACTCTCCTCTTCCCCTACAAGTTAACTTGTGGGGGTGGAACCAAGCTAGAAGCCGTGATGATCCCTGAATGCTTGGGGATGGAAGAAGAGGATGACTCATCACTGGCAAGGTCAGCATACATGGCTCTGTTTTAAATCTCTGTAGAAACTGAGAATTCCCCAGGACACCCCAGAGAATATTGTGCCGGCCTGCAGTCTCACCGCCTCAGCTTGTGACCTTGTCATATTTCAAACCAAGCAGAATCAGATCTCGTTGGTTCTTGAGAATGTGAGTTTCACTGCAGGTGCTGCAAGAACTGATACTGACAAGTCACTAAATAATACTTCTCTGAGTCAGATGCAAGCCAGTACCTCAGCACAGTGCTGGAGGCAGGGACACAGTAGCTGGTAACAGCACCAATCTCACCTTTCGTAAAACAATAAACAAACCTAACCTTTTCCATTGCTAAAATAAATGGTAAAATGGTGGATAGGAAAGAAAGTTTGTCTCATTTTTCCTAAAAACTCATGTGTGATTTAGTCCATCCCCCTCCCCACTTCCTTACAGCCACCCAGAAGTGATCTTTGAAGTTTGAAATCTGCAGTTGTGCATCTTTTCAATATTTATCTCCTCAGAGAGAGGGGCCATCCAGCCTGCACCCAATGGTACTAGGGTCTCTCTCTCTGTAAGGCAGAAAATAACCTGCAGTTCAGGAGAATGAATACAAATCCCTGTGGTGAAGGAAGTCCGAGAGCCTCCTATTTCCAAGGTTTTAAGAGCTCTTCCCTGAAATAATTTTCTAACACTGGCACCTGTGCAGAGGTTCCACCCCAATTCGCTGAGTGCCGCTTCTCCTGTGGTAGAAGAGGAAGGTGTCGGCCTGAATACCAGCCTGTCTCTTTCCCCACCTCATTTTGAAAGGAGTCAATTAAGTGGCTAAACAATCACCAAGATATCCACCCCAAAAATTTTAAGGCCAATTCTGGATGAGAGTGGGGGCATTGTGCTGCAACAGGTGTGGTTTTTCCACAGAAGTTGTTCAAAGTGAAGTAGTCAGCACTTTGTGGCTATTTAAAGATTTCATGGCAATTTTCAAGAATAATTGTGTTTGCTCTAGTGTCCTGGGGAAACTGTTCTTGCACAGTTCAGCACCTGCTTGTCTAATATTTCCTCTGTGGCTTCACCAAATGGAGAAGTTATTCATAGCCTACCCTCCTAATAAAGTCCCAGGCTTGTGCAACACCAGAGAGGTTTACTTTTCAGAGGCATGGGAGTGATCCCCACACACCAACCACACCATCTACAAAGCATCTACACCACACCATCTACAAAGCACTTTGGGATCCTTTTGGATGAAAGGGATTGAATAAATAAGGCTGAGAATGGCACTGAGACTGAATATGGCCTCTCGAGATCCATTCCAGTCCTACATTTCTGAGAGTCTAACTTGCCCATCCTCTGCACAGAGGCAGGACTAAGTATACCCAAACCTTCCCTGACAGGTGTTTAACTTATTCTTAAAAGCCTCCAAGGATAGGAATTCTACAACCTGCCTTGGTAACTTATTTCAGTACTTAACTATCCTTATGGTTTGAACACTTTTCCTGATAGCTAACCTAAAACTCCTATGCTGACGATTAAGCCCATTGCTTCTTATCCTACCTTCACTGGACATGGAGAACAATCAATCACTGTTTTCTTTGTAACAGTTAACATATCTGAATAAGTTATTTCTCAAGACTAAACATACCCACTTTTTAAAAAACCTTTCCTCATAAAAGATTTTGAAAAACCCGATTTATCATTTTTGTTGCTCCCCTCGGTCTCTCTACAATTTCCTAAATTGGACACACAACTCCAGCTGAGGCCTCACCAGTGCCAAGTAGAGGGGAACAATTACTTCTCATGTATTATATATGGCACTTCTGTTAAACACATCCTAGAATATTAGCCTTTTTTTGCATCTAAATCACATTGTTGGTTCATATTCAATTTGTGAGCCATTATAATCCCCAGATTCTTTCCTACAGTACTACTACTTAGACAGTTATTCTCATTTGAGTTTTCCTTCCTAAGTCCAGTACTTTGCACTTGTCTTTTTTGAATTTCATTTTGATTTCAAACCAAATTTTCCAAATTGTCACGGTTGTTTTGAATGCTAATCCTGTCCTTCAAAATGCTTGCAACCCCTCTCTGCTTGGTGTCTGCAAATTTTATAGGCACTCTCCACTTTCTATTATCCAAGTCATTAATGAAAATGTTGATTAGTCCCAGAACCAGGACAGACTCTTGTGGGACCCCACAAACTACATCCTCTCAGTTTACAGTGAACCACTGATGTCTACATCTCTCAGTAGTTATCTAAATATCTGGAGGGAAAACCTATGATTTTCAAAAGTGACCAGTGATTCTGGGTGCCCAATTTGACATGTCAAGGGACATGACTGCCAGACAGTGGATATTCAACACTTTCTGAAAATCAAGCTCCTTTAAGGAGTCTCATGTTGGGCACCCAAAATCAGAATTACTCCAAATCACTTGTTACTTTTGAAAATGTTAGCAGGAATCTCAGGGAAGGCAGTTAGAGTAGAAGGTGGTAAGAGAGAGGGAGCAAAATCTGAGGCCAACATGAAACCCAGATGAGGGGACTCATGCACATCTAAAATATGGATAAGAATCAGTATGACTTAAAGAGCAAAGTAGAATATTTTCCCTGTGTATGTCTGGCTTATTAGACATATCTAAGAATAGAACTGTTCTCTCTGCCACCTTAGCACTCCTGGTTAAGCAGCTTTCTTGCTGTACTGGATCAAGAGATTGCTGCATCATGCCACTAAAGGCATCCCTATAAAGAGGGGAAAGTATTGCAGCGTATTCAAGTGTCAGGTTCATTCTACATGGCTTTCACTTAACAAAACTGGCATGATCCTCTCTAGACAGAATCTTTTATTTCACCCATTGTTTAAACTGTTATAACCTTTCTGCCAGGTAGTTAGCAGAAGCAAAAGGACTAGGTTCAATATATCTAGACCCCTCTCAACAGGTAACCATGCCAGCTGAACTTCCCCTCAGTAACCTGGGAAAACTAAACTCAGCCTCCCTGGGAGCCTGTAATAGGAAGAGCTTCCCCACACACAAGTTCTCTGAAACTGTACAAACAAAGGAATCTTTACTAGAAGAAAGGGAACAGTCAAACCTGGAAAAACACAGCAGACATATATATATATACACATATACATATACATATATACACACACACACACACACACACACACAAAAAAACTTTCTAGTAACTTGGAAGTAGTCCATCACTAGCCACGCTCTTCCCCACCCCCGAAAAGGGAGAATGTCCCACAGATAACAGGCCCTTGACAGAACCACCTCACTCACTCCTCTGCACCAAACCTCATTCATGGATTGGAGCAATGAACAGCAATAGTCCCAGTATCTCTGCAGGTCTTTCTCCAGTCCCAAGGGAACTACTTGCCCAGTCCTGTCTAGAGACACCACCACCTAACTCAGGTTCGTGAGTCAATTTTATTAAGCCACTGGCCAGGCAGGGCCTCACCAGAGTCCACTCAGCTCTTGCTACCATATTGCTGTGGAAGAAGAAACAGGGGCACTTAGGACCTTTGAGCAGTGTCCCAGCCCTATTTGGAAGTGAGTTCTTTGCCACAAGGTAGAAAAAGTGCTTCATCCTCTCAGAGGTCTTACCCCCCAAAATGCAACTTCATGTATAACAATAGTGATCTCAAATGTCACTAAAGGACTTGTGGGTAGGTAGCCTATGCAGATGAAGTTCTCTATGGCAACACTCTTCCCTTTCCTCATCAATAGAGGGAGTACAGAGCTCTTTCCCCTCTGCAGTTTCTGGCAAGACTTACACACTGAGAAAAGAGGTAATTCTCACAGGAAAGAAGAAAGCCACAATTGGAAAGTCACAAGATTACTCTAGAAATAATTCTAAAGAGATGCAGACAGATTCCTGCTTTAATACCATTCTTGTTACAATGGGTGGGGAAAAAATGAGGCTACGTCTACACTACTGCAGTAAGTCAACCTACACTATGCAACTCCAGCTACGTGAATAACATAGCTGGAGTTGATGTCTCTTAGGTCAAGTTATCATGGGGTCTACACAGCGGGGCAGGGAGACAAGGGTATACTTTACTCTTCTCATCAGGGGTAGAGTACAGGGGTCGACTGGAGAGCGATCTGCTGTTGATTTGGCCAATCTTCACTAACCCTGTTAAATTGACCAGCGATGGATCGATCTCAGAGCATCAATCCTGGCTGTAATGTAGATGTAGCCAGAGAGAGGGAGAGTTTAGTGAAAGGTGCCAGAATGAGAGCCTTGGGGACAGATGTCCTCCATTTACACACACAAAAAATACAGAACAGGTAAGGGCAGCAGAAGTGCATCCACTTTGAATTAACATAACTGGAGGGAGCATCTGTAGGAGTGAATGGATAGTTTGAGCCTTCTGTACAAAATGAAACAGCACCAATTCAGCAATCAGCTGGGAGTAGGGTGACCACATGTCCCAATTTTATAGAGCCAGTCCTGACAGGTGCCTGTATAAGAGACAGCCCCAAATATTACCCCCATAGCCTCTCCTGATTTTTTACACTTGCTATCTGGTCACCCTCGTTGAGAGCAATTGGTTTAGTGGAATTTATGCCAACTACAGTTTAGCTATAACTGCAGACAAGGGCAAATCATGGTCAGCACCAGTTCTAAGCCAAGCCAATTGCTGAAACAGCATCATTTCCAGCACTGATAAGAGCTCAGGTTCTATGCTGATTAAATCTTCAACTTCTGTTAAAACTGCCAACAAGAATGGCAATCCATGCTAACTCTGGGTGTGTTTCTGTGACATCTGTCCACATCCACCAGAAGCTGGACTGAAGCTGAAAGCTCAGGTAACGGTCTGAATAGTCCAGGAAATAGCACATGCAGTCTTCAGTAGTACATAAAAATACTTCACACAATAATTTGATAGTAGGTAGATTTAAATGGAATTATCTTGATTTTTTTCTGTTAAAGTTTTTTAAACGCCTACTTTATAACGGTCTAAAGAAGACTCCACAGAGTTTTCATATGAAAGATATACTACTTTGAAAAGGCCAAGTGATAGATACCATCACTTTTACACTTAAAGTTATCTTTACTGAGTTTCCATTTACAGATAAACTTGGTAATGTCTCACACAATAAACATGTTAGAAATCCTTGTCGTGTAATGAGGGAAGACTAAAGGTAAACAATAAGAACCATAAGAATAGGTCCATTTAGCCCGGTATCCTGTCTTCCGACGGATGACAACACCAGGTGCCCCAGAGGCAATGAACAGAACAAACGATCACCAAGTCATCCATCCCCTGCCTCCCAATCCTAGCCTCTGGCAAGAGAAGGTTAGGGACACCACTTATGCCCATCTTGGCTAATAGCCAGTGATGGACTTATCTTTCATGAATGTATCCAGCTGGTTTTTTTTTAACTAGATTAAAAAAATAGTCACAATTAATTGCAGTTTTAAATCACATAGTTAATAGAATAGTAATTTAGATTTATTATAAATATTTTTGGATGTTTTTCTACATTTTCAAATATATTGATTTAAATTACAACAAAGCAAATTGTACAGTGGTCACTTTATTTTATTATTTTTATTACAACTATCTGCACTATAAAAAAAGATACAGTATTTTTCAATTCACCTCATACAAGTCCACTCAGTCCTACTTCTTTGTTCAGCCAATTGCTAAGACAAAGAAGTTTGTTTACATTTACAGAAGCTAATGCTGCCAGCTTCTTATTTACTATATCACCTGAAAGTGAGAACAGGTATTCGTATTGCACTGTTGTAGCCAGCATTGCAAGGTAGTTATGTGCCAGATATGCTAAACATTCATATGCTCCTTCATGCTTTGACTTGTACGCTCTAAAGTTTTACATTATTTTGTTTCTAAGTGCAGTTATGTAAAAAAAATAATAATTCTACATTTGTAAATTGTACTTTCGTGATAAAGAGATTGCACTACAGTATTTGTATGTCCTGCAAGTCACACAGCAAATGATCCAAGATTAGAAACCAAGATCTTCCTGGCTCTCACATCTTTAATTATGAAAATCATACAGCTTCAGGTGGAGTTGCTTGTTCACCTTTCAGGGGAACCATTTAAAAAAGCCAATCACGAAGGAGACTAGGGAGATGTAGTTTCAGAATCCCTGGATTCCTTAAAAATAGAAATGGGTAATATAAACTCAACTCTATTTTGGCTCAATTGAGGCATGAATAAATTCTGTTTGGCCTAGGTAATAAAGCACTTATCTAGTCCCCTTAGCAGTGAGTTGTATCCAGTTAAAGAGATCCCGATAAGAGCCCTGTTTCAATTTCATCTTTAATTTTGAGGACCACTGTGCTGGTTGGTCTTGAGATGGATGTGGGAAGTTCTTCTGTGTGAAGAATTAAGTATCAATAGGAGATGACTAAGACCACCTCATAAAAGGACTGATAACATAGAAATCTTACTGTATTTTCAGGATTTTTGTTTGCTTTCTTAAGCAACCTACAGATATATTAGCATCCTCAAAATCAGTGAGTTCCAAGTGTTAGATGCAGAAATGTTCAAAGGCATTTGCTCATTTCTCAGGGACAATGTAAACTTTTTACTTCAACCCCAAAAACTACATTTAAGAGTGCATTTAGTTTAACGATGTCTACAGGTATTTGGAAAGAGGGTACTGAAACAGTTTAGGCTACTCTAACATGCTGTGTTAATAGAACAAATGTCCAATTTTAAATTCTAAAACACTATATTTTAAATTAAATATTCTCACCAAGGATCACGTCTAGCATAATTAATGTTTCCTGAATTCTCAAACTGAAGTGAATACAGCATTGGTAAAATTTCAAGCCAATTTAGGTTCTATTCATCTCAGCTACCTCTATTTACTCAACTCTCATAATTTAAGCCATCCCAGTACCCAAACTGCAGCAGTCTAGAGTGAATCATGCATCCCAGATATCCAGTGCCTTTAATTAATGTTGTATGAAGTCACCATTAACCAGGAAATGCTGAACAGGATTTTGGTTATGAGAACTGTTTTGTGCACAGAAAGCCTAATCATTTTTCTTTAATCCTAGAATGTCACAGTATTTTACCCTATCACTTCTGCTATGGGAAATTCACACAGCACTGGAGCATAGAACTAGATGGCGTGTGGAACACCCTACCCTCCTATGGATCAGCATCCCTACATTCCTCCATTACATTCCCTGAAAACTCGTTTTCATTTTGTTGAACAGATCCAAGAGTAAACAAACACTAAAGAAGCCAATTACATATTTTAGCATGTGCTATTAATAGACAGCCTTGTCCGACTTTATCATTACACTATTCAGAACAACTGATTTAATAAGATCTTAAAGTGTGATAAGGTGATGTATTTACACAACCAGGTGATTTTACAGTCAATTATAGAAACAGATTTCTCTTCTGAGTCACCTACATTATACAATGTTTTGTGAAGTGAGAGTACCAAATATTATGAACCTCAATTTTTGTGGGTTACTTGAAGTCTGCTTACTGGAAAACAGATGAACCTGTAATTTGCCAAACTTATTGAACATTTACTGGAATGGTAAGGGATTAAGAAAATATGACTTTAGCTGATAGAAAGCTGCTGAGTTAAAAATGAAAACAAATTAAGCAATTAACTTTGACCAAGTGGGAATAAACAGTTTAAAAGTTTTGTACGATAAACCTTAACAAAATTGGTTTGAATTAGAGATACACACTCTCTCTCTCCACACCACTGCTGTGAGGTTCAATCCTGCATTTTATTTTATTAAATTCCCATTGCCTTTTGGTTTTGACTATAGGATTGGGCCTTAATATAAAAATAGACAATATGTTGGGCCAACTATATCCTATGGAAACTTTTACTTCTCCTTCAGAACAAATAGATCAGACATCAATAGATTCAGTAAAAAAGTGAAGTGCAATAAGATTCTAGATACAAAAACATCATTTGTAACCCTGTTCTAAAGAGTTTCCTAAGCTGCAGACTGATTTTTTTTCCCCCTTGATAATTTCCACAGGAAAGGAACTGCCCATCTGCAGCTGAACTCTCAAAAAGCACACCCAAAGACTTCATTTCAAATCTATTCTTCAGCAGCCTGTGATGTCACTGCATATATAGGTGCAAACAATATAGACAAAAAGATCAGTTAACTGTCAAAGTACAAATTCCCAAATTAAATCAGATTGAAAATAGCCATGTGTGCTTTCTATACACGCTGCTTTTAAAGAATTGCCAAGGAAAAAAGTATTATGACACCATACTGCTTTGAGAAAGTTCTGCTCTAAAGGCCTGATCCAAAACCCAATAAAGTCAAATTGAAATCTTTCTATTCATTTCAACAAGCTTTAGGTCAAGCCCCAACATTTCTATAGTTCTAAAGACTTAAAAAAGAAAAGCAAAGAATACAGATTAGGCTCTTCACTAAAATTGGTGGTTTATTATGCTGTCTTGCATTCTGCAATTCTTAAAATTAGCAGTCATGGCTTTATGCTGCAGAATCTGAACTATCATAAAAGTTTCTAGCCAAATGTGAACTGTGTGTCACTGATAGTCTTCCTTAATCGTCAGGGTGTTCCTCTGCTTTACATAAAGATGTATTCATGTTCTTTCACCTCTAAACACAATCACACACATTCAGGAATTTAACTACTTCTATCACACACTCTTTAGCTTCAGTATGCAGAGCTTGCTGCAGACACCAGGGACTCCTTCCATTCCTCCCACAAGTTCTCTGTGTGTCACCCTCCCATCCCTCTCTATTTCAGGAGCTACCTGCAACTCCTGCCTGCCAGGGTCTCTGTCTCATGTGTGCATGCATCTATTCTCTTCCCTCCCTGCTCCCACCCAAATCAGTATTCTGTTTGGGAGATGCACCACCATTCAGCGTGTCAACATGTTGGGAGACTAGAGAGAGAGAGAGATGAGATAGGGGTATTGAGTAGGAGTAGAAAGGTTATCTTACCTTTATATTTGGCACTGGTGTGACTTGCTGGAATACGACATTCAGTTCTGGGGTGTACAATTCAAGAAGGACGTTGATAAATTGGAGAGGGTTCCAAGAAAAGCCACAAATTAGGTCTATAGCGGCTACATTTTTAAAAGAGGTAGTATTGGAAAAGAACCTTGGCTACTCTGAGTTAAATTCTTAATTTGAGTTACATTACAAGGTTTTAAAATGTTACATGTTTTTACTCTCGGGGCATTAATGTAAGTAATGCTCGCAACACTCTATCAAGGTTCATACTAACTTCTTAGCACTAACTCTTTTGATAATGGCAACAGAGATAACTGAGCCACTGCACCACAAACCCTAAAGCATAGAAAAGGTCCTAAAGTATTTTTGACAGCATACATCAGCACTAGACTTACAGTGTTAAATGACACTTAACTTTTATTTCTCCTAGGGTCTACAAGCTGCCATTTTATTTTAGTCTTAAACATAAGTAAAACAAAGCACAAATCAATAGTTTGTCTTTGAGTCAGTTTTTCTGCAACTTTCACCAGTTGTTCATTTATAGCAAGTATCCTAAAAGGTAACTTCTCAGTTGAAAGCAATTGAAAGAGGATGAAACTTCATTTATTAAAATTGATAGAAAAGAAGTGTCAAAGCTTAAATTCCTCTTAATTTCGCCTATCAAATTAGTTAAATTTAATAAAAACAAAATTATATACTCTAACTACGTAGAGTTCAGTTAAATTTCATTATACAATCACTCAACATTTCTTTTCATTTAAAAAAAAAATCAGACACATGCAATAGGTAAAGGCCTTTAAAAACTAAACCCAAAAGACAAAAAACACAAATCACACTGAAACCATTTAAAACCTCATTTCTGGAATAAGGGACTAACCACACATTGTACAACAGGAAGCTGTTTCAAAACACATGGCTTAATTAATACAAGAATTACAATTTAAAACATTTTTCATACAAACAGTATGTCATTTCCATTGCAATTACCTAAAAAGAGGAAGCAATTCAAATATATCTACTAAAGACCAGTTTATGTGACAGTCTTTGGTTTTGGAAACATTCTGAATGTTGGTGTTGCATAAATTAGAGCCAATTCTGCAGTCACTCTGACTAGGGAAATCTCATTAAGTAACTGGAGATTTGCATGTAGGTGGCCTGCAAGGATCAGGCCTTTATTAGTGAAATTCTGGAAAATAAAGATTACTTGCCAAAATTATTTTGAATAGAAAATTGATGGTCAAATTCAATTATGAAAAATCCCCCTGGGTTTTGTGTTGTGAAATCTCCTGAAGCCCCTAAAAGATTTTTCAAAGCTTCCGCTGACTAGTGCGGACGCCAACAGAATTTTTATTTCAATGTAGCCTTAAACATCAGGCACAGCTACTGTTAGAGGTACTGAAAAGAGCACTTAAATATATTAAATAAAAATTATGGATTCATTTAAGAAAAATCAAAAATTATAGCTGTTTGCTTGTGGCTGACATCATACCCATGTCAATGTGCCTAGTATACATGACTCTGATCATTTTTCTTAGCTTTATTTGTAAATTCCAGTGGATAGTGACAAGGCAGCAAGCTTCAGAACTGCTAAAGCACTTCTAGAATCCTGAGGAATCTCTTAACACACATTCACTGCTTAGGAATTCATGTTTCTTTACACAACCAAGCTAGACAGCACTGTTTTGCTAGCTTTCTTCCATACAATTACACTTCACTACACAGTTTGCATGTTATATAAGAAAACACAAGTCTTCCCTTCCAACAAATCATGAAACAGAACCTAGTCAACAGCAGGTCTTGTTAATTTTGCTTGATTGGCAGCTCCAGCTAAAGATTTAACCTCTGCTTATCCACAGAACAGTCTCTCTCACCCTTGCGTCAATCAAGGTGTCTTCACTTTTACTTGGCGGTACTACTTATAGGCCTCTTCATGCCCATTCCATCCTTGGTGGACAATAAGGGTGCTAGCTGTTATGGGCTACATGTCCAGCACCAATCTGACAGATCAACTAACTTCAGATAGTTTTCAGTCACTAACAACCTTAATTCTAGAGCTTTATGGAGGATCAAAGTTCTGTTGCACAAAGGATTCCAAGAATTGAAAGTATGGCTCCGTTCCAAAACCAAAAATTTCAAAATTCTCTGTGAAGGAAAATTTCTAAACGAAATGTTTGGTGTTGACCGAAACACTGTTTCAACAAACTAAAATGTTTAGTTTTGTTTTCATTTTTTATTTTGTGCTGCAAGCTAACATAATACAAACTAAGAAAACACCAAACAAATGTTTATTCAAAATGAAATATCGAAGCCTGTTTCAACACTGTCAGAATGCTTTTCCCCAATTATCTCCCAATACAGAATTCTGGTAAAATGACTCAATTTCAATGAAAAAAATCTGTCAGAAGTAATTAATAAAATTTACAGCTAGATCTGTATGTTGGATCTGTATATTTCCTGCTCCACCTCAATGAATGAAGCTGGTTAAATTAAGACGAACTCCAGTGTGTTTTTAGAAGAGGCAGAACCTTTCAGTGTAGGAGGAGCTGCCCTCAACAATGTGAAAATGGACAGTATCAAATACTACCAGTTTCACAGACTTCATGCTAGCAAGATCAAAAGCTAGTGGTGTCCAGGGAATGCCGCTTCACTTAATATTAGGGCTGTCGAGCAATTAAAAAAATTAATCACACTGTTAATAGAATACCATTTATTTAAATATTTTTGGATATATTTTACATTTTCAAATATATGTATTGCAATTACAACACAGAATACAAAGTGTACAGTGCTCATTTTATATTTATTTAGGATTACAAATATTTGCATTATTAAAAAATACAAGGAATAGTATTTTTCAATTCACCTAATACAAGTACTGTAGTGCAGGCTCTATCATAAAAATTGAATTTACAAATGTAGAATTATATAAAAAATACATTCAAAAATAAAACAAATGTAAAACCTTTGAGTCTACAAGTCCACTCAGTCCTACTACTTGTTCAGCCAATTGCTCAGACAAAGAAATTTGTTTATATTTGCAGGAGATAATGCTGCCTGCTTCTTGTTTACAATGTCACCTAAAAGTGAGAACAGGCATTCACATGGCACCATTATAGCTGGCATCACAAGATATTTACATGCTAGATGCACTAAAGATTCATGTCCCTTCATGCTTCAACCACCACTCCAGAGGCCGTGCATGCATGCTGACGACTGGTTCTGCTTGATAATGATCCAAAACTGTGTGGACTAATGCATGTTCATTTTCATCATGCAAGTCAGATGACACCAGCAGAAGATTGATTTTCTTTTCTGGTGGTTCAAGGTTCTGCAGTTTCCGCATCAGAGTGTTGCTCTTTTAAGACTTCTGGAAGCTTGCTCCACACCTTGTCCCTCTCAGATTTTGGAAAGCACTTCAGATTTTTAAACCTTGGGTCCAGTGCTGTAGCTATCTTTAGAAATCTCACACTGGAACCTTCTCTGCATTTTGTCAAATCTGCAGTGACAGTGTTCTGAAAATGAATGTGTGCTGGGTCATCATCCGAGACTGCTATAACGTGAAATACAGTGAAATTCCGCTATAACGCAACCGTTCGGGTCCAAAAAATTCCATCACACTAAATGTGAGGTCGTGGAACAGCGGGGTTTCAAACCTGTCAGTTTTTCAGTGGCCCCCAAAGCGATGCATTGAGGTGCACTGCCTAGCGCCCCTGGTGCCTAGTGCCCAGCAGGGGAAAGGCGCTGCGGCTCCCCACCGGGCGGGGAGAGAGAACTCTGGGGCTGTGGGCACTGGTGCTCTCTGTCCCTGGCAGGTGCCGGGCCGCAGCTTCTTTCCAGCTTCAAGAGAAGCCGCGGCTCCCCGCCTGCCGGGGACAGAGAACTCCAGGGCTGTGGGCATCGGTGTTCTCTGTTCCCAGCAGGTGCGGGTCCGCAGCTTCCCTCTGGCTTCAAGAGAAGCTGCGGCCCTGCGCCTGCCAGGGACAGAGAGCACCAGCGCCCGCAGACCCGGAGTTCTCTGTCCCTGGCAGGTGCGGAGCTGCGGCTCCTCTTGAAGCGGGAGAGAAGCCATGCCCCGTGCCTGCTGGGGACCGGTGCCTGCAGCCCCAGAGAAGCCGGAGAGAAATGAGGCCCTGCGTCTGCTAGGGACAGAGAGCACCAGCACCAGCAGCCTCGGAATTCTCTGTCCCCAGCAAGTGCGGGGCTGCAGCTTCTCTCCCCTGCCATGGTGTTGGGGACCACTGGTACAGTACCGTACTGTATTATACCTTAAAGGGGAGCCAACCTGTGATCGCGTTATATGCGATTTCGCGTTATGGCGGGGCGCGTTATTGCGAGGTTTGACTGTATATGGCAAAATGCAGGTAAAACAGAGCAGGAGACATACAATTCTTCCCCAAGGAGTTCAGTCACAAATTTAATTAACAAATTATTTTTTTTAATGAGCATGGAAACATTTCATGTGGAACGGTGGCTGAAGCATGAAGGGGCATACAAATGTTTAGCATCTCTGAATGAAAATACCTTGCATAGCCGGTTACAAAAGTGCCATGTGAATGCCTGCTATCACTTTCAAGTGATGCTGTAAATAAGAAGTGAGCAACAGTATCCCCTGTATATGTAAAGAAACTTGTTGGAGCGATTGGCTGAACAAGAAGTAGGACTGAGTGGCTTGTAGCTTCTAAAGTTCAACATTTTTTTGGAGTGCTGCTATGTAACCAAAAAAACTTTATATTTGTAAACTGCACTTCCATGATAAAGAAATTGCACTACAGTACTTGTACAAGGTGAATTGAAAAATACTATTTCTTTTATCACTTTTACAGTGCAAATATTTGTAATAAAAATAATATTAAGTGAGCACTGTACACTTTGTATTCTGTTATTATTAAAATATATTTGAAAATCTAGAAAACATCCAAAAATATTTAATAAATTTCAATTAGTATTCATTGTTTAGCAGTGTGATTAAGACTACGATTAATTACGATTAATTTTTTAAATCTTTTTTTAGTTAGTTAATCACATGAGTTAACTGTGATTAATCAACATCCCTTGTTAATATGGATAAAATAGTTAACCAATTTCATCTTAAAAAATAAAACTGACTTGCCATGACACAGCTAGTTTGGTGATCAAGGTTTATATGAATTATGAACTATAATAAAATCAATTAAAAAGGATGTCCCCTTGGAGATTCTATAGGCACATTCTTTTAGCAATCTCAAGTTTCACTTTCAGATTCACAGAAATATCACACCGATAGTTTTCTTCCCATCCCCAGCATGACTTCCCCGAGACACAAAAAGCAAAAAAACCACCATTTCAACAAAGTAATCAAAATTGGTAGGGGAGGGGAGAGAGGGAAGCAGAGAATTCCTGCATAGGTTATTTAGACCTCAATACAAATTTATCTAAGCATTGGAAGTCAGGTTAGAAAGCAAAACAATGTATAATCACAGTACTGTATAGTATGATTATGGACTCTGGAGCTGGTGAAATACATACACAGCACAAGTATAGTTTTGTCATTTTATCAAACAGCTCTCAAACTGCTAAAAATATTTTAACTCCATCCATAAAAAATTACAGAGTACAGTTATGTTTGCCCTGTAATTATTTTTAAAGCTAAATAAGCTTCTCTCTGAAGCAGAAAAGTCTTTCTGAAGTTTTGACCACAGTCTTTATTTACAGGACCACAGGAATTAAAACCTGTTTTACCCAAAGCAAGATCATTTTTGGAAGCACTTGGCTTGCTTCTCAATTGTGTATCCATTTAGCAGGCAGTTGTTTATGAAATCCACACAATATTGGAAGGCAATACTGAGAACTAGTAATGAACAGAGAATACTTGGAGTGTTTCCATTTATAAGCAAATACCTTGATCTAACTTACTGATCCTGTGATTGGTCTGAGACAGGTCATTTCCTCTCCACATCACACCATATTTTAGAAGCATTATGAATCAGACAACAGTATCAGAGAAGATGTCTCTATTCCGTTCTGAACATATTTGTATCTTAAACCTCTTACAGCATGACAGATGTCTATTACCCCAAATCCCATTTCTGCAGATCAGACTGTTTAATTGTACTTTCAGTCACACTTCTGAAATCACAATGAATTCGTGGAGCTCCACAGGTGCACAAAATTAAGGAAACAAAAGATAAGAATTCAGGTCCAGACAATGCTTTCCTACGGAAAAACCTGCAAGGAGGGGATAGAGTTAAGATAAAAATTGGTAGCCACAGAACCACAGAAGTGGTGTTTGGCCCCAGAGGAGGAAGGAGGGACTGTATCCAACTAGTCTGTGAATATCTCAAAGTCTTACAGGGTTCTACATTAACTCTATCAGGTCCAGCAAGGACCTATAGACACCTCAACAAAGAGAGCTGCTCAATGAACAGCTATGATCAAAAAGTGAGTAAGCTGTTAGGATACATGAGCAATACCATGATGAATAACACTATTGTAATGTTTTAGATTACATCAATCATGTGGACTCATATGGAATACTGTGTTTAGTACTGATCACCTCATCTCAAAAGCAGATATTACAGATTTAGAGGAGCTCCAGAAAAGGGAGATGAGAATGGTCAAGAGCCTGGAAAAACACTCATATGAAAAGACTGTAAAAAATATTTACCTTAAAAAGTTGATTAATATGAGGAGACATGATAAAAATATATACAATGGTGGTTTAGGGAAGTGGTGGGAGACAGATACTCCTGAACTATTTCATAACACAAGAACACGGGGACATTCAATGAAATTTTAGAAGTGGTAAATTCATATCTGAGGAGAAAAATACTCTCTCATACAACATGTAATTAGATGGGAACTACTGCCACAGGAAGTAGCTGAGACCAAGAATTTATAGCTTCAAAGAGAGACTGGTTATTTGTATGGACAATAAGAGTATCCAGAGTTAGCATAATTCGTGCTAACAGAATGATGGAAGGAATATTAAACCCTGTGTTTCAGGGTTTAAAAGCCAGTCTCTAACTATTAAAGATCACAGTGAGATCTACGGGTGGCAGGGAAGTCAGATTATCCCACATCTGCCGACTGTGCAGTTCTTACACCTTCCTCTGAAGCAACTGGGGTCAGTCATTGTTGCAGTCAGGATTCAAGATTAGATGGACTTTGGGTTGATCAGTATGGCAATTCTTTTGTTCCTATATCTTGATGTTCACTTTCTCATTAAAACCCAGGGGGAATGTTGACAGGAGAGTGGCTCTCCTCTGGCTTGGTCCATTCCCTTCCGCATAGCCATATCCCCCCATCCCCACCACCAACTCCCCCCTTCCCCGCCTTATTCTCCACTCCTGTAAAGAAAAACAGACTGAAGTTCAAAACAATAGTGCTTCTACTGGACTGAGGGACACTGCTGCATTACTTCAGCTGCCTACCCCCAAACTGATGAAGTACCAAGAGAGCAGGTTTTCTGCTCCAATCAAGCCCTCCGAAGAAAATTAGGGATGACAAGACCCCAAGTAAAAGCTAAGGTACAAATTTTGTTGAGTAAAATAATTTCTCAGCAAGAATGACAGCATGTCTCAAATAGTCTGCGCAGTGCAAAGTGCTCTAGCAACACACTATAGTTCAGCTAAAGAAAAAAATCTATAGCTAAAAACAAATAAATTAAATCAGCTTGAGGTCAGTACCTTACATTCAATTAAAAAATATAAAATCACAGTGAGGAGCCTGGTGGCACCTTAAAGACTAACAGATTTATTTGGACATAAATTTTCATGGGTAAAAAACCCACTTCTTCAGATGCATGGAGTGAAAATTACAGATGCAGGCATTATTATACTGACACCTGAAAAGAAGGGAGTTACCTTACAAGTGGAGAACCAGCATTGACAGGGCCAATTCAAACAGAGTGGATGTAGCCCACTCCCAATAATTGATGAGGAGGTGTAAATACCAGGAGAACGAAAGTTACTCTTGTAGTGAGCCAGCCAGTCCCAGGGAATGTTTAAGGTGCTACCAGACTCATTGTTTTTGTGGCTGTAGACTAACACAGCTACCTCCTGATAATAAAAAACAACATGTTTAATGTCTAAAGCCAAACTACTAGCACAGTAACAGTAGTCTCACCTGCAGGATATTTATCATTTGTTTTGCTGTGATTTTATAGTTTGAACATTCATTCCAGCCACCAAGTCTACAAAGACTGCAGTGCGGTGTCTTAGCTTCACTGATTTTCTGCATCATCCTCATATGTACAAAACAAATTCACAACCCCCCTTTATACATATGCAATAGGTGGAAATTTCAGTTTCAAGAGTCAGACAACTGAAATACGGTACAGTTCCTAGAGAAACTAACACAGCCCTCTTGTATACATTTTTGTTTTCTATTGCTTTTAGCTTTTCACAGCCTTGATACACACAACATATGAACAGTGAGACCAAAGTACAGTACATATTGAGAAACTCTGTATTACAAGTACTCAAAAATCCCAGGTTGTCAAATTTAAAAATCTTAGCCATCCACCATCTTCCCTTTCAGCTGGCACCAGAGACCTCCATGCTTTTTGCAGGACTGGTAGTACCATATTCAGGGTACCCAACATTTCCCATTTTATAACTTTGCCAAACTTTAATGATTTGGGTTAAAATTCTTCATGTTAGTGATGGCCCCATACTAAATTTTTTGGAAAAAACTGTAGCCAAAATAGTTCAGCTTCTTCTGAGAATGAGGCTAGGGAAAAATATGATGCTTTGCCCATGATGAAAAAGATTAAGAGACCTTTTCTTTGAAAAAGCTTTGGTGCCTCCAGATGGTGGGAGGAGGTTGCCTTTGTGTCAGGAATGTGCCTGGCATTCCCAAATTTTTGAGTCCTTGATCTTGCAACCTTAATGTTCATTTTGTGCAGTTTATGTGTTTACCCTCTTATAAGTTCGGTAAAACCCAATAGTGAATGCTCTTATAGTGAAATTCCATTTCAAAGGCAACAAACTTCTTACCCTGACCATTGTTTCTCAGTACCTTTCCACTTTAGTTTTAGAGGAATGGATGGGGTGAAAGCAAGGGACAGAATTAGGACTCCTGCGGTTATATTTCCACTTCAACCATTGATCATAAAGGGAGGTACTGCCCCCACATCTTCCTGCATCACTAAATTGGGTATACTATCTACATCACAGAGGCACTATAAGGCTTAATAAATGTTCTTGAAAGGCTCTGAGATTCCGAAATGAAGTGTGAACACTGAAAAATTTTTAAGGATTTGTGCAGAAGTTTAAATACTATACATACATCTACCACACTTTAGCAGATTTTCATCCACACATTTTGGCTTTAATTCATTAAGGATTCAAACTATTTGTACAAAATACATTATGCAATGTTGCACAGCATCTTTGTTTCCATTTGAAAAGTCATAGTCTCACCTTAGTGCACAAGAAAATCAATCAGTAAGCTTCATTTGCCATTAATAGAAACAGTAGCTGTAAAATCCCTAATGAGACTAAGTATTTATAGCATATATATGCTCTTGAGGACTTGTTTTATTCAGTACACATTTTATGATTTTAGTGAATCAGATTCAATAAGCAAGAATTTTTAGTCACATGCAAAAATATTTGTATATTTCTCCTCAGTTTTATCTTAAATACATTTAACAATCGTTAATTAGTGTAAGTACTTTTCCAGGAGTCTACAGCTCAATGACTGAGGTAGTTCTATCATGTTTCAGTTAGAAAGGAAAACGATTGCAGCAGAGCCAACATTTAGAAGTCGTACATATAAATTTTTAAATCATGGTCACCTGAACAAATATGAAAACTCCACAAACCAAGTCCCTGCCCAGTTTGACAGATGCTAATTTTTACAGTTAGAGCCAAATCCTGCCTGCACCGGCCTTCCATTTAAGTCAGAGCTAGACTTATGCATTAAGGCCAGAATCTGACACGTACTCTCTCAGGTAGGAAGAGCCATCATTTTTTCGGCATCCTCATAGCATAAATCATAGTAGCAATAAAATATTCTAACCAGAGGTAGCCATAGTTCAAAGTTTATTAAGTGTATTTTTGAAATTTCCCTTCTGTCTTCTGCCATTGTGTCAGAGCTAGTCCTGAAGAGCACTACAGAATCTCGGCCCTGGAGCAGCTGCCCCTCACATGGGTCCTTCATCTGGAAGAGCTAGGAAGTTAAATTAAAACATGGGAGGTGGACAGAATTAGAGTGAAGAAAGATTTTGTAAAAACTCTAATTGTACTCATTTTTCTGGGTGGGCTAGTGTTGCAGAGTTTCTATGGTAGATCCATCCCTGCCTCCAGCCATTTCTCTGATCTATTATATCACTTCTCCCTTCATTCCTTTCCCATCTCCTGAAATAGCAGAATGCCCTCCTCGTTCCTGAAAACAAATGTTTTGACTAAAGTTAGTTTATTTTCCAATGGGATTAACTTAAATTTTAGTATGAAGATATTTAGAAAAAAAATCATTAAATATCTGCCACTCTATAACGGTTAAATTATGCAAAAGTTTAATATTTCACTGTGAGCATTTCATTCAAGGTGCACGTATACCATTGGACAGCGATGCTGCTGTGTTAAATGCACGTTTTATTACATTCAGTAAATAGCCAGGGCACCTCTTCTACACTTGTGGTTCATAAAAGCAGGGCTTGCCCTTTTACCCTGTCATCCAACAATTTTGCCCTTTTGTGCGCTATTGACAATTTGAGGGTATAGAAAGAGATCAATTTTCTATAGCTAGACAAACTTTTTTTGTAAGGGCAGTTTTCTCTCCATCTTAGACTGAAATGCAAGCATCAGCTCTGAACACCGTGGTAAATGAATTTACATATTAATTTGTGAAAATACAACAAATGTCAAATTGCTAAACTGCTTTAGGAAATAGGAAGTTAGAGATGCAAGGGATCCATTTTAAAGGCAAATTTAAAAACATTTCATATTAGCTATTAAATACTTGCAGAAGTTTCAACTTTTCTATAGTTGTACATAACTCTGGCATTGTTTCAAGGCAGATTTTTAATCCCTGGAAACTGCCATCTTGCAGAACACAGAGGAAAGTGGACTGTTTTTATTTGCTCACCATGCACAGTCCTGACCTCTCCAACATCCCACCAGGTCACATTCCATACGCCTAACAGATGCCACTCCTCTCCACTTCAGCTTGCAATATTGTTCCTGCTATTTGAACATGAATCCCAGACTACTTCTGTCCTGAATTCGGTGAAGGTTTTCCCTCTTCACCCCACAGCAGCACTCCCTCCCCAGATCACTTCCCTATTGTCTCACTCTCCTACCCACACGCTACAACCTTACTTTCCTCTATATCTACATACCAATGAAGTAGTGTGATTGCCAACTTCCATTTCATCTTCCATTGATTGAGTTACACTGCTAAGTCCCCTAACCCTTTTAATCAAGCACCTTTTGAAAATGTACTCCCCTGAAGTGGGTAGGAAGAGAATGGGAACTATTTCAAGCATGATTTTCATATTGCTGTAATACAATTCTGCATGTCTATAGCACTACAACCTGGATCCCAAAGCATTTTACATAAGTGAGTTCTCTAAACACTCCTGGAAGACAGACAAGGACACTGTCATGACTTAATTAATGAAAGGTAGAAAAATGGAACACAGCAATTATTTTTAACACAGGAAGTGAAGGTAGAACACAGCAACTCAACACAGGAAGTGAAGAACACTGTACAACTGAAGATGCAGGATATACTTAGTGCAACTGGAACTTAACCAGGATCCCAGGTTAATACTCAACATTCTTCACACACGAGAAAAGGGAACATCTAGTAAATATTAAGCTTTCACTAAATGAACAAGTGCAGCACCTTCATCTTTTTAACAAGATACTCTCCATTTACTCATTCATCGCTTAGGAGTTCAATCCATGTCCACCTCTTCTCTTCTCCCTTGTAGCTCAGGCCTGTCTCATTCCGTTTCTCTCATCCCTCACTCTTCCTCTTCTGTCCTCATTCAATCTCCCTCCCTTCCAATTTCATTGCTTTTATCTCAGTCTAGTCTCACCTCTTGTGCTGCCATATAAAGCAGTTTATTACTGTAATTAATAATAATACTGTCAACCAAATTTTAATTCAATGAAGTTACTAGGTCCCATGCTTTTGTAAAAGCCTTCTTTCACCTTCTTGGCTTCAGACCACTTGTTCTTTCCCCTTCTAGATTGCTGCATCTTTTGCTTGTTTCAAATATGTGCTGCTCCCTGCTTTCCCTTTCTTTCACAGCCCTGCCATCTGTCGCACCCTTTATGTTTTCTGTCTCATCATCCTTCTCAAAAGTTCTCCTTCAATCTCTATTTGTTTTTAAAAATTCCAACCTCGAACAACATTCTCTCCCTCAACCACTCAAGTCAGCCCATGAGGTTCTCCCTGTGTGCTCCAGTTAAGAGAGCTCCTGAGCAGTTCTGCTGCCCAGCTCCCTCTCAATCTGGAAGATGCTACAGAAGGCTACACATGGCCTAAAGAAAAAATAGAAGTGATTTCTAGAGTCTAGATGGCCTCGCTTGTTTCTTCTTCAGGGGATGTTGTGAGTGAAGGCCAAAAGTACAGAAAAGAAATCAGCGTTTAGAAAAGAATTAGCTAAGTTCACGGAAGATAAGTTGATCAATGGCTATTAGCCAAGATGGTCAGGGACACAACCCCATGCTCCTGGTGTCCCTAAACTTCTGACTGCTAGAAGTTGGGACTAGATGACTGGGGATGGATAATTTCCCTGTACGGTTCATTCCCTCTGAGGCATCTGGCACTGGCCACTGTTGGAAGACAGGATACAGAGCTAGATGAATCACTGGTCCAATCCAGTATGGCCGTTCTTACGTTCTGTAGGGCCCGAATTCTCTGGTGTGCAGAGTAGTGTCCTGGTGTCTTTCACGTCACTGGGTTGCCCAGAACACAGGTACAGTGAAACATTCCTTCAAACCAGTTTAACAGAAACAGAAAGTAGGCGGCTCAGAATATTGGTAAGGGACTATAATCACTTTCACGTTTAGATTGCTAATCTAGCTATGGAGTAAGTTAGCAACAAATAGATAGGCCCTGTGACAGGATATATTGACAGGATATATTGACCCTTTAAAAATTAACTAGGCCAAAAGCACCCCTCAATACCTAACTGGTTCTTGAAGTCAATCCAGTACTGGTGTTTGCATTTCAGCAGTTTTGCAGGACCAGCAGGGGTTTAATTTGTGGATTTTCTTGGTAGGTGGTTCTTAGCATACTGTCTATTAAGCCACCTGGAACCATATTCCTTTGAAGGAGTCTGCAAGCTCTGAGAGGAACCAGTCATCCCACAGTGAGGATTTTAGCCCAGGCAGCTGGAAGGGGCAAGTCCTTCCAAGCTCTGGACTTCCCGCCACCCCAATTAATACAAAAATACATATTAAAAAGTAACATAAGCAGCTAAGTGAGGGCTCAATATAGGGAGGACCATATTTTATGTATACACATCTAAAGTTTTAAGAGCCTAAGATTAGAGGCACCAACCAGGAAGCTGGGAAGACTTTAGCAATCAGAGTGTTGCCGTCATGATTACAGGAGAAATCTGGGCCCTCTGTTACAGGCCTGAAGCCATCATGTTCGGATTTGTCAAACATTATGGGCTATTACTTAAAGCCCATTTCTTCTAGTAACCAAAATAATTGGTGATCCCAGTCACATTCCTAGTGTAAAGTTGTCTGTCACGACACAGGATATTCTTGCGTATAGTAACAGAACTGCTGTGGTTCTTAACAATAACTCCAGGTCATGGTTCAGGGAGTGCTACATTTGCTTAAGAATAAATTAGGATGCTGTGAACTGCAGCAAAAACTCAATCAAAATACAGTGATTTCTAGCTATAGATCATTCTCTAATTTCTGAAGAAAAAGTTGTGAGTAGAGCTGACTGGATGATGACAATTCTATTTCACTGCAATTTTTAAGGCTTCAAAATTTGTTTTTGTTCCACATTGGACCAAAAATAAAACCTTTAGAACATTTTTGTGAAAAATGGAATTTGACAGGGAAGTAGAGGTATATGAGCATGGGCATATCACATTCTACTGGTTGTTGGTTGGGGTTAGAAGTGGATGAAATTTTTCGATTGAAACTTTTTTGGCAAGAAATGTAGATTTGGTGATCAAAACATTTTGCAAATGTGTGTCAGTTTCACTGAATTATTTCAGTCAAATTCCCAAACCCCATGTTTCATTTGAACATTTTCAATTTTTTTTAATTCAAAAGGACTGTTTCAAAATTTCCTTTTAGTTTTCTAAAAATAGCATTAAGTGTTATAAAATGCTTAAAATTAAAAAAAAAATCTTTTGTTCAACCCAAATTCTCATTCAACCCAAAACAAATTTCTTTTCTTTTCTAAATTGCCAATGAACTGAAAAATCCATTAATCAGCCAGCTCTAGTTAAGGTACCAGCCTGCAATATGAGAGATTCAGGTCCATTCAGCCTTCCCTACAAAAAAGTTTCATGGAAACAGACATGTCTAAACAAAAAAACATTTTAGTGAAAGGGTTCTGACCAGCTCTCCACGTGTTAGGCAAAATTTCCAAAAGTGTACATCTGTCTTTTTAGTGTGTTTTGGGCATTATATTACATGACTCTAGCATCAACACTTTGGCAATGTTGCTTAAGAGCATCTTTCTGAGATCTTGATGCAAGCATACTATTTAATAAAAAAGGTACGAAGAATGGCTCTAGTCTCTCCTTCACACGCTCTTTTAGCGGACAATAAGTCTGTCCAAAATGCATCACAAAATGATTACAGCATCTCGCGGCACTGCTACAAAGAAATAAAGTAATCAGCAGTTAACCAGTATATTAAAACCTATATAAAATAAATGCAATGATAAAACATGCAGCCTTTTGGGCCCTTTCTTTATTTTGGGTGAGGTTTTCTCTAGAACAGAGGTTTTGTGCAAATAGATGTTTCATGCAATGTCAATATCTGCACTAGCCAAATGATAAATGTTGAGAAAAAAGGAAATGGCAGAAAGTAGATTATAATATCTACATTATAATGGTCACACAGAGTGACAATGGAAAAGACTGATGTTCTGTAGTGTCTGCAGGAAATCAGTCATAGGATGTGCCCATTTGAACCTAGGGTATTAACTTCAGTTCTACTTACATGCTGAAATCAGCATTCAGACATTTTACAGTTACAGCCATGAAGAACAGGGCACTTTCAAAATACTATCAATAGTGGCATTTAGAAAGATAGTTTAAATGAAAGCTACAAACTAATTATTCCTAGACTTAATTAACATAATACAAACAGTGCCAGCACTAGGCATAAGTGGACTAAGCAACTGCTTAGGTTGCAAGCAGCTCTATTCCCTTTTTAAGTATGTGTTGTGTGGGGAGGCCCCAAAAATATTCCTACTTAGGGCCCGCAATGGGCTAACACTAACTCCTATGCCAAAACCCTTTATTTATACACATACACACACACACACTGTATTTCTTCAGGGTCTGGTTCATTTTGCTCTAATAAGCAAATGGACTACAAAATCCTTAGTGGCTGATACAAAGGCAATTGGATGTATCCAACAACTTAATAGCTACATCAAGAGGCTTTATCGTAACTTTTCTCCAAGCACAACGTAAACTTTGTTAGCCACAGATCTTCAAAATGTCATTAACAGCAGCCTGGATACATGACGCCCAGACACAGAGTTGGCTTTTATTAGCTTGAAAATGTTAATTGGCAAAGGGCATGTTTTCCTTCTTATACAGCATAAGGTGTTTTAATCAAACGTCCAGAGATTTCTCATCCAGAAGCTTTTATATGAAACATAAGCAAGTACTGCAGGCATAATATTATGTTACAGCTTTAAAAATAAATATTTGTACTACAGTAAGACAGTTCAACAAAACCACCCACAATCCAAGGACCCCCCCCCAAGTTTTAGGGACACAAATATTACTTTTCCTCACAGTAATTAAACTAAATCCTTTCAGTAATTAAACTAAGGCCCAGTAGCATGAGAAGTCTGACATGTTTAATTTAAAAAGCACTTGCACACTGGAAAATGTGGTTGGAGAAAATAATGGCAATAGGCAGTTTAGTTTAGTTGCATTTTCCTTTTACTCTTTTTTTTTTTTTAAAGCAAGAGTAATAGATTGCAGTATTTCCACCTATTGTGCAAATGCATCTGCACTGTATCTACTTTCTTTAAATTCTGCTGGGATAAATGGCAAAAAGCTAAGTATGTTAAATGTGAATTAAAATACAAATGACGCTCTTTACTATCATATAAACTTATCAAATAAAAACATATTTAATATCTTTTCTACACAGTCTCTGTATATCCCAAAATCTTGTTCATTTAACAGCACAAGAGCATTTCACAAAACTTCTATTAATTCTGTGATGAGAAACCCAGAGAAATATATCTTTTTTCCTTTGGACTCTTGTTCTGAGCCACACAGAAGTCTAACAAATAAGCTGATCTTTTGTTTGTTCTTTTATACATATAGACAAATCCAATTCTATTTCCAAAGGAGCACTGACATTGATTTTAATGGAAGATGGATTGGATGCTGAATTCCCAATGAAAATTTCACTGAAAATATGTTCAGCTAACTATCAATGAAACAATCAGGAAAAAAACAATAGTGATCATGTAATTAAAGAAGGCATCATAATACATACGCAGAAGGCAACCTTAATTCTGGCATTTCCTAACCTGAGTGCTTGACTTTGTTGTTTTTTCTCTTTAAGCGCCAAGTGTAAATTTGTACATTAAATCATTAAAATAATCAGATTAGCATAGCCATTATGTGGGAGTACTTGTCTGTCTACCTACTTCCCTTTTTGTTAACCATAGACACATCAGGTTAATTTTTAAAATATAAATCAATGGAACGGCTAGGGTTTGGGATTATTTTTTTTTAAATGGAAGAGTTCTTCAGTAGTTTGCTCTTTTGTAGGTATATATGGTACATATTAAGAGGGAGAAAACCCCAACCCAAAACAAATTAAAAGCTATATAGTTGAAAGAGTACTTTTACCTTTTAAGACCCTTAATAAACATGCAAAAGGTCTCATTCTTCCTGTCACTAAGAGAAATACCCATTCTAATCAATTCTGATGTCACAGAAACCCTGTTTTAGGTTCAGCTGACTTTCTCAGAGCTACAGCTACATCCTACCTCTTCATGAGTGCAGAGAAGTCTGCAAACACCCACAGAAAGAACAGCACCAAATTTCCATTCTGAATAGATTAAACCAGTTGCCCACAAATGGTTTTCTTGTTACACAGAAGCTGGTTTGTAACGTTTGCCACAATTAGTGCATGCAACTGCAAATGTTTAGGTTTCACACCTGCCCACTTCTATCAGAAGTTAGCGCTAAGACCTTTGCTTCTCTTTGTCTAGTGTACTACTTCATATGCTAAGCAAAATAAAACCTCACTTTTAAATTTTTCCTCTTTTTTTTGCACTATTTTAATGTAATTATTCTATTACACACACACACAAAACCAGTGTTAAAAGAACATTATGTTTGCAAAGTTAAGTTTTCAGAAGTTAAGAAGTGCCAGACTTAAGGTTGCCTGTGCCACCTTGATTTGGCCCCCTTGTGCATACTGCATTATGGCACAGACTTTAACTGCATGATCACATACTATTTCTACTCACAGACACTTCCTCGTTCAGTGCACAGAAGTCAATGCTCTGGGGATAAATCAGTCTTCTGTAGTGAAAGAGACTTGCCTCCAAGCCCCACTTCACCAGTTGCAAAAGTTGGAAAGTGTGTAGTGAAAGAGGCAGGGGACTGCAGTAAGAGAAAGGAAGGTCTCTTGGTTGAGGAAGCTGAATGCTGTCCTGGGGAACTAGAATCTACCCCTGTCTCTGCCACAGAGTTCCTATGCAATTATAGGCATGTCACTGAAACCAAACTTTTCACAGGCGGGCATCAGTTGTGAGTTCCTCATATTCTGTGTACCTCACTTGAGCCCCCATGTTTGATTTGGAGCAGTGCTGAGCACTCACAGCTGCAAGTGAAGTCAATAGGAGCTGTGTATTGAACATAAACTGCTATACAATGCTAAATAAACAAACATCAATTCTTAGGGGCCTCAAATTGGGCACCCAAAACTAGTGGATCCTTTCAACCTTAATTTCTGGGTCTCATTTCTCCAACTATAAAATGGGGATAATACCACCCGCTCACCTCACAGTGGTGTTGTGAACATTAATTTATTAACATTTGTGAAGCAAATACTGCAGTGATGAGCACCATACAAATATATATGAAGAAATTAATAGTTCTGTCTTCAGAGCTGGGTTTGAATAGTGTGCAGTAAATAAGGTCGGGGCAACACTTTGAACAAAGAGGAGAACAAATATTGAATAGCTGTTTACTAAGCACCATCCATCCTATGCACTGAACGGGGCAGGTGTCCTGTGGAAAAAATTGACAGTGATCATGTAATTAAAGTCTGTATCACAATGCATACACACAATGGGGCTGAATAAAGGATGCATGGGCAACCTTAACTCTTGCATTTCCTAACTTCTGCTTTACTTTGCAACCTTAATATTCTTTCAACAAGTTTTTTTTTCCTGTTATTTATTAGGTTTTCTAAGACAGCAAACTGAAAAAATCAGGTATCAGAGGGGTAGCCGTGTTAGTCTGGATCTGTAAAAACAGCAAAGAATCCTGTGGCACCTTATAGACTAACAGACGTTTTGGAGCATGAGCTTTTGTGGGCGAATACCCACTTCTTCAGATGCATGTGGTGGAAATTTCCAGGGGCAGGTATATATATGCTAGCAAGCAAGCTAGAGATAACGAGGTCAGTTCAATCAGGGAGGATGAGGCCCTGTTCTAGCAGTTGAGGTGTGAAAACCAAGAGAGGAGAAACTGGTTCTGTAGTTGGCAAGCCATTCACTAGAACAGGGCCTCATCCTCCCTGATTGAACTGACCTCGTTATCTCTAGCTTGCTTGCTAGCATATATACACCTGCTCCTGGAAATTTCCACCACATGCATCTGAAGAAGTGGGTATTCACCCACGAAAGCTCATGCTCCAAAACGTCTGTTAGTCTATAAGGTGCCACAGGATTCTTTGCTGTTTTTGAAAAAATCAGGAGCTCCATCATATAGCATCACAGAGATACCTACATGGTTAATCAGCTGGCTTCATTCCCACCCCAGCCAGCATCCAATGCTAGTCTCTTCCCCAACCACAGCCTCCTTGTCCAAACTCTCCCTGCCAGTACCACCAGGTTCAGGTCTTGTCCCCTCTGTTTCCCTCCCTATCGCCTGGACCCAGCAGGGGAGCTATTGGGAGCACAAGAGATACAGACTTCCTGCTCTCAATACTAGTGCCAGCAATAGCCAAGCCTGGAGCAGCAACTGCAGAGAAAGTCTTTGGCCCCAGGCTGGAGTTTACTTAGTATGGGCCAAATCATCAGGAAATCAGTTATGAAGCTCTAGCAAGTCTCACTGAGCATGTGTGAACTACAATTTTTCAAAGGCATATGACTCAGCCAAATTTGAGCAGATTTTCACAAGGACAGCGATCGGCACATACCTGATACAAAGGCCACCCTCTGCCAAATTTCAAGTCCCTGCTTTAAAGACTTTGGGGGAGGGGGGCAATCTAGGAGCTGTTCAAAGGAAAGATCATCAGGATTTAACATGGACAAAAATGTATTTTTCTCTAGCTTTGTTCTTGGAAAACAGCTGAACCATATTGGCTGCATTCCAAGACCAAAAATAAAATAGAAATGCCTTGGGAAAACATGCAGCATAGAGAATTTCAGCTCAAAGAGTCAAGTCTGGCAAAATTATAAAACTGAAAAATGAGTCTTAAAATAGCTACCTTAATAAAAGGCAGTGCTATCAGCCCTATGTACAATAATCATACCACAGAAATTTAGGAAAGACCTTTTAGGTCATTTAATCCATCTCCCTTCTGTGCCCCCCACCCAACGATGAATTATTCTTGTAATTCAGTTTTATCAGTGGTTGGTGCAGTCAAGTTTTAAGGGTCCTAAGTGACAGTGCTTCCATTTTCCTAATATTCAGCCTAAATTTTCCTTATTAGTTCTAGTTTGAGTATTTTCATGCAGCAAGACTATAAAACTGATTCCAAAATGTATGGCAAAGTCACTAGATAGGCAATGTATACTGGTTCTACTTGTATATATGCATAATTATAGTCAACATTCAGATGACTGAGTTCCATCACACTGTGAGCTTTATCTACAGCAAGGGGTGGGGGGGGGACAACTGGTGTAAGCATGACTCATCCATTACATGTATTTCTTATTAAAATAACAATGAAAAAACTTTAGATTGGTCATAATGCATGGTTTTGTGCTACTCTAGGCTGCTATTCTCAGAAGACCAAGATTTATCAATATCTATACCTGCACCTACCCGCTCCTATTTCAACATTCCTACATGTTTTGTGGTTGCAGACCTGGTCTAAGTAAACACTGCTAGCTTTTACAGTTTCTATATCCAGTACTGCCATAGCAAATATCTATTTAAATCAAACTGAGATACTTGGTAGAGATATAGGCATGCCGGTCCGCAGAATGCTCCTCCTGCCCAGAGCTATTTCAGAATGCTGCTGCTGTCCACATTTGAAGAGTAGACAGAAAGTCTTAAAACACAATAAAATCTCTCCCAAAGCCATATCAGCACTACTATTTCTTCTACAGCAGAAGAAGCAAAGAACCATTATAGAAGTAATGGTATTCTTGAACACAGCCTCAGTGAAGAGAAAGGTAATGTCTGCACTAGGAGTGCTCTATTAATATAAGAATACTAGTATACTAAACTGCTAAATGGCTGGTAATGTGACTGCAGTTTTATATTAGCAAAGCTATGCTTATTCTCCCCCCCCCCCCCCCCCGCAAGCTGCGCGTGAAACAAGCTAGATAGATAAAAGTGCAATTCTGTGGGTATAACTTCATCTACACTAGAGGCTTTTGCTGGCACAGCTACGTGCATCAGAGATCACACCTCTTCCCACTCCTGCCAGACATAGCTATGCTGACAGAACACTGTAGCATACACCAACCCTGAGTGTAGCTGGTCTTGCTCTAAAGCAAGAGACTTACAGCAATGAATGACAGAGCTGCCCACTTATATGAAGTGGTTGCAACTAACTGATCTATTTTACAGGGATACTAGAAACCAATATCAATAGAAAATATAGACCTAAATTTAAACTGATATAGCTACATTGGTGGAAACGCTTCTGGGGTCACTTCTTTGTCTGTAAGAGGTTTTTTTAAGGTTAGTTTAAGTTAACTGGGAACAGGTTTAAATTAAACCAAATTTAGCAGCTCAACCTCAAATATGAATATTTACACAGCCGTTTATGCTGGTTTAACTAGGTCAGTTTATAAACAGATCTATGTTAAACTCTTACTTGGGCCTTGTCTACATGGGAAAGTTGAGACACAAAAATGTGCTGGATTTTTAGCCCACAAAACATAACACTTGTGTGAAAGGAAATGAAGAAACCAGACTGAATTTTCTTGAGGTATTCGCCCCAAAGACAACAATAATAATATATGTTTTTAAAATGCTGGGTTCCCCCACCCATTGATTAAATTTCAGCAATAGATGGGGAATTTCTTTTTTTGGTTTTCCTTCTGTCCCAAGGGGATTATTTTAGTTGGCAAGCATCAAAGCATACCCAGTGTGCAAACCAAATCTGAAGAGAGGTGCCACTGCAGCTAAAAATACAGAGCAAACATGAAAGTCTCACCAAATGTGATACTTATGGTTTAAGGACCCAATCCAAGAATCCTTATCCAGCAAAACTAATGGAAGTGTTGCTAAATTAAAATATGCAGGTGGAAATCCCAGCTGAGGCTAGAATTAAAAATTCTGCCCTCCCTGCAAGGTACTGAATGTCTTTAACTGCCCACTGAAGTCAAATAGGCATCAAGAGTGCCCAGCACTTCAAAAGGACCAGATAATTTCCTAGGCATTTCCTAAATACAACAGTGAAAAATTGCAATTGGATATTAATTTTCTAAATAAGATTCAACCTCTGGGAAGTGAAGGATAAAAGTTGAGACCCAACATCATCCTAAAACATTCTGAATATTAACAATGTGACTTAAAGCTGTTCAGGTCTATAACTCCAAATACTACAAGGCCCAATTCTGCTTACATTTAAGTTATCTATAGCAAAAATCCTGTTTTCATGCACAAATGTAGCCTATTAATATAAACTTCAGTACTGCAGCTGGCTGGTGGAACAAAAAACTGTTAGATTGCTGAATATGCCCAGAAGGCAAACTGCCCAGCACTTCTTTTTGTATCTTCCACTGGTTACTGGTAGCGAGGGTGGAGGAGGAGGAGGGGATGTAACAGAACCCTGTTCATTTTTTTTTATTTTTTTTTTAAAGAGGACAATTTCCCCCATCTGCACACTCACAGAGAGACATAAAAGCAGTAAAGAACATACAAATAAGCCCAGTGACAGAGCGACCCTCCACTGACACTGTTTCCTTGTGCATTGACTAGGCATAGTTATTGCAATAACAAGCCCCTCCATTGGGGGTGGAGGGAGGCTTTTCTTAGAGAGACATTGAATCCTACTTTTTGTCTGAAATATTTTTTAATCTACTACAAATTGAGTCATTTGTCATATCTAACATATCCGATTCAGCAAAATTATAGACAATGCACATTCCTGACCATTTCAGTTATGTACGTGTTGAAGCTTGTGTGCACACTTCAACAGTCCAGGCCAGACATTTTGGAAGATTTTAAACGTTAGGGGATTTTTGGGAGGTAGGGGTGGGGGGGTTCAGTGCAGGACTGCACATATTTTTAATCGCTAGAAAAGCAAGAGCAACCTTCTGGGCCCATGGAGAAAAGTCACACCCATTTCCTTTTAAATAATGCATTTGGGTTCACCCCACCTGCTCTTGCTTGATATGCAGCAATGCCCCTGACCTTATCCACTCTTCATAAGCTACTTGCTTGCCAGAGAGTAACAGCTATTTACAGAGAAAGCACTATATTAACCATGAACATCTGCCAACATTAACAACAATATTTGTAGGATCAGCCTCCATTACACCAGTTTATGCATGTCAATTTTCAAAGCAGTATGTTATAAGCCAAGCATGCAGGACTCATTAGCAACAAAATGACTCTAGCAACTAGTTCTCCACACAATATATTGAAAACGTACATTATATGCTGTACATATGTAAACCTGAAACTGGAAAAACTTCACTTTAATAAAATTTGAATGCCTTGGTGTCTTTACTGGAAGGTGTTAAAGAAAATTACATTGCTCAGTAAGGAAAAAATAACTCAGCTTTTCGCTGGCAGATTCTGTAAGACTGGGCAGCAGACGCTGACAGCCAAAAGACCTGACTTTAAATAAATGCCATCTTCAAAGTATTTCAAACCCCAAGTGTTCAAAGTCATGAGTCAGGCTCCACAAAAAATCATGACATTTTAAGAATTTTTTTTTTAATCTTCTGATGTTGTAGTATTTGGGGTTCATGTGTTGAAACTTCTCTCTACAATCATTACAGCTAGAATCTTTTAAGAAAAATGAAAGCTGATATTCAGAGCTAGTAACACACGTTAAAAAACACACAAAAACCCACCATCACTAAGTTCATGACAACTGCAAGTTGCCAATACCATCTCTTTCACTACCAGCAAGTACCCAAAGCTGAGTATTTGATGAGTTCTAAGGCCACGTCCAGACTAGGGTATTAAAATCGATTTTAGATACGCAACTTCAGCTACGTGAATAACGTAGCTGAAGTCGAATTTCTAAAATCGAGGTACTCACCCGTCCAGATGGCGCGGCATCGATGTCCGCGGCTCTCCATGTCGATTCCGGAACTCCGTTCGGGTTGATGGAGTTCCAGAATCGATGTAAGCGCGCTCGGGGATCGATACATCGCGTCCAGACTAGACGCGATATATCGATCCCCGAGCAATCGATTTTAACCCGCCGATGCCGCGGGTTAGTCTGGACGTGGGCTAAGATATCATGCCTCTAAAATATCTTTCCTCTCCACTGATATCATGAACAGAGCAACAATAGCAGTTTTCAAGTGCACCAATCTAAAATAAGATCCTTTTTTCCCCCTGAGATATTTGGGAAGGAGATGATGAGAAGCATATCAAAACTACTAAAAGAACCCAAAATGATTTTAATATAGTCCTTCCAAAGCAACATTACCTTTTACATTTCAAATAAAGGTATGTGTGTGTTATGTGGAGATAAATATAGAGCTTGTTTTTGTACGATTGAAAGAATCTCATTAGAGTACCTAATTTCCAATATTAGCAAAAAACACAGGCAAGTTGTAACTTTACACCAAAGCTAGTCAGGTCAAGATTTCCTTTGTTTTATAGGCTAGGCTATTACTATTTTCCTTGTCAGCTCCAAAGCTTGGAGACTTGAACTGGATCTTTCAGAGGAAGCATTCCTACATTCCCAAAATTGCCATCTATCAGAATTTTATCACAAACCTCATGATATCTGTATTTTTGAAAACCCCCCCCCCAATACTCTTAGAAGCTTGCTATTATATGAGAATCTGAGCCCTCATAGTTGCAAAGAAAAACCTGAAAATGTGACCAGGATGCACCCTAAAGGCTCAAAAGCCAGAAGGCAAACAAAAAATGCACAACACCAAGAAAAGCCTTTTATCCTTTTTAAGTCAGTCTCACAATTTTTGAACACCTAAGGTTGGCAATACTGGATCCCAATCCTGCAAATATTCATACAACTTTACAAGAGAAAGTGTTTGGTCCTGCCATGAGGGCAGGGGACTGGATGCGATGACCTCTCGAGGTCCCTTCCAGTCTTAGAATCTATAACATAAGCTCACTATGGTGTTTGCAGGAGCAGGGTCTCAGACACTGAAATGAAGTGCTACTACCTCAGGAAAAGGTATTCAGATATAGAGCTGGGTGAAATTATTTGGCAAAAATGTTTTTTCAGCAAAATTACAGATTCGGCAACACTGAAATGTTTCATTAATTTGTTTCAGTTTTACTGTATTTTTAGTGTTGAAAAAAAAAAGTCATCTTTCATTTTGATATTTTCCCAATGAAATACTTCTATTTTTCAGTTCAAAATGACTTTTCATTTTAAAGTTTCCTTCAATTTTATTAAGTTTTCAAAAATGTTAAAAAATAATTTTTAAAGTTTGTTTTAATTTCATTTCTGAGAATTGTCAGCAAATAAAAATCCATTATTCAGAAAGCTCTGTTCATATCTCCCTACCATCCTTTCCAGTTTTCCTCCTTCCAGTTTGCCAAAAAAAATTATCCTGCATTCTTTCTAGTTTGTATACTCTTCAGGGAAAGTCAGGTTTTGTAATTTGTCTAACATTTAGCTTGTAGCAAAACACTGTGTGTTTAAATCAGAATATATACAAACAAACAGTAATTCTAAATATCCTCCCTATCCTCTCTTCCACACTCTTTCAGCTCATTGACAAACTCTGACTAAGAAACAGTTTTGTATGAAGCTTTCGTGGCCCCTTCATGTATCAAACCTATCCCAAACAAACATTTACCTGATCTGAAGCATTACTCACATACACAGTACACTAGGGCAATTAATAAATTGACTCCCTGAATCAAGATAAGATAGATGACAGAAAATGACTTCCTTGCTCTGGAAGGCCTACATGCTCTTAAAAGACAGCCAGACCCACACAGGAGCGGAGCTTAGAAAGAAACCATGACAATTATTTAGCCCTCTTTAAGTGCCCTTTGGCAGTTTTGCCCCAGTAACAAGTTCAAGATAGGCCCCTTTGGTCATACTAAATGGCTGAAATTCCAGGTGTTTCCCTATGCAGTACAGATGTTGATTTCGCAATAGCCTTTAACTGTGCTATGGCCCTCCACACATCAATACTTCCAAATGACCTGAATGAGCTATTTGATTACATTAATCCCCTTATTAAAGGCCCTCTTCTTAACTTCTCTGAGGTCCCTTCATTTTATCCTACGACAACAACTGTACACTGTAAACATATAATTCTCTACTACTGTGCAAAAAAAAAAAATCCAACTTTCTATTTTAATCATCACGAATATAAGTACTTCTACAGTATTATGACCAAGGCCATTTCAAACACTTCTGCCAATTCAAGTACAGAGAAATTCTTTATATTAAAAGATCAGTTGACTAGAGAAAGGTGAGGTGGGCAGGCAAGAAGGATACAACGATGGAGACAGATTTGCTGTGGGTAGGAGTTGACGGGGCTCCTAGAATAGTTCAATCAGGACCACTATGAGGCTGTCAAATATAATAAGGGGGAATGTGAGAGGAAAGCAGTGGCAGCAATAGCCAGAAAGGAACAGGGACTCAGAGGAAGTCCCCTGGTGGGACAGAAGGTAAGGGAGCTAGAGAAGATATTGATTTCCCCCTTCTACCTCCCCCAAACCAAAGCCAAACATTCCCTTCCCTACAGCTGCATCCTTTCATGCCTCCCTGGGTGTTTTGGGAGAGAATGAGGTTCTCTCAATACTGAGTAGAAACAGGGAGCAGAGGAGCAAGCACGCTTTGGGTCCATGAGGCACAGCACTGGCTCAGTGCAGCCGTCTCCAATCATTTTTTATAGGATGCATGAGGAGTAAAGAGGAAGTAGGCATAAAATACCAACTCAGTCTCCTTGTAGGGATCACTCTCCATCCAAGACTCTCTGCAAGAGCAGGTTCTGTAGCCTCTCATAACTGACCCAGATTAGAAGGATGGTAGTCATCCTCTGACTGGTATTCACTAGGTATGTCAGGAAACCAAATTTCCTTGGTACTTAGGTAATACTGCCGCTGAGTAAGAGTTGTATCTTAAATACATTTTTTTTCTGCACTGAATATTTGGGATGATATGTACTTATGTTAGTCAGATAATATTACATACGCTACTGAAGTTTTGAAACCCTTAAAAGCCCTCTGATTTATTAGAATCTCAATATATTACTGTATTATCATTCACAATTTGGGACACTGGAACTGCATGCTTGTTAGATGTGAGGATTCACACTGTTACTGAATGTGACATTTAAAGTGGCTTACTACGTATTCTATTCAATAACTATCACAGGGACATAAGCAGAACACACATTCAATGCCTCTTTTAGTGGATAATGTATTTTCTTGTATGTATTTTCTTCATTATTTTACTAAAAGCAATCACCGTGGTACTAAGTTGTTGCCTCAGTTTATATTACTGCATGCTGCAAGAAAACTGCTTAGTGCAAAATGCCAAGGTTGTGTGCAGCACAATATAAAAACCCAAATGTTTCTGGGTGCAAAGTTACTCATTTTAATGAACAAACACTGGCATGCTATCTGCCCCTTTAAATATCAAGGAGTTTTAAAATGCAATAAGAAAAAGCTACAAGTACACGGAGGGATAAGATCCTCAGCTAGAGCCAATTGTTAGAGCTTCAGCAGCTTCAGTGGAGCTATGACAACTTGTACTGTACCATCAGAGGATGTCTCTCAAAATGCCTGTTTAATTTACTAAATTAAAATTTGAGAAGAAAACTGTACTTTCCAGGAAGAACTCCACAATAGGCCTCTGATAAAAACAAACACCTTCTTAGTTCTAGAAACTGACCTCAGTTATACTAACACAGTTAAAGAAAAGTCACAACATGAACAGTTAAAAGAAAATCTAAAGTAAAATGCATTATTGTAGGTGACATTTTCTTTTAAAGTGACACGAATACTTTTTCACTAGAATGCTCTACAAATCACTTTCCATGTGATATTATCATTTAAATTAGAGTTTAGGATTACTGAAATCTGTTATGTGGTTTGACTGTTATTTCCTCTGCACATTTCCTCAGCCAAAACAAGTATTGTATATTAATAAACTGATGGCACTATAAGAAGTTTTTACTGTCACAAGTTTGGGATGGCCAGATTACTCAAATACACGGTGGAACCATTAGCAAGACTTCCTAGGCAAGTGGAAGTAGGAACTCACCCTGCATTGTCACATAGGTTTTGAGAACAACATGGAACAAAATAAGCTTCTCTCTGCTTTTTCATCTTTGGAGTACACCAGCAACTATTTTTCAATTATGACATTTTACAAGATTAAATCAATTCACATAATGATTTGAAATTTACACAATTTGTCAAATACAAGAGCACATATATGGCCTACATAAATTTACCCTGCAGACAGACATGACAATGCCTTTGAGTTGCATTACTATATGTAGTATGTCAAGAACTATTCTCCCTCTCATTGTAACATGATTTGAAAGAAGGATGCAATAGTGTCTAGAAATAAAGTCTTATAACTGCAGTGCAGATTCTAACTATGTTATGGTCTTCTGATCACAGAAGTCTGAGCAGTTGTTAAAGGTGCAACTCCCTAACAGCATTACAGTAATCCCTCCTCCTGGGGGATAGATACATTGAAGTAACACCTACGTATTTTTTATGCCTAATACTAGACTTTAAAACAAGTTTTACCATCAAGTAGTGAGTGTCTTCTAAATTTTAACATATTTTGTAGTAGTGCACAGGGGGTGGCTCTAGGGATTTTGCCGCCCCAAGCATGGCAGGCAGGCTGCCTCCGGCGGTTTGCCTGTGGAGGTTCAGCTGATCCCGCAGCTTCGGTAGACCTCCCGCGGGCGTGCCTGTGGGAGGTCCACCGAAGCCGTGGGACCAGCGGACCCTCCCCAGGCAAGCCACCGAAGGCAGCCTGCCTGCCGCCCTCGCAGCGCCGGCAGAGCGCCCCTCCCGTGGCTTGCCATCCCAAGCACGCGCTGGGGCCTGGAGCCGCCTCTGGTAGTGCACAATAAACATCCATTTAACCGTCAATCTATTTTAGGTCACTTTGCTCATGCAAGAACATAAGTTTATTCTTTATATATTACCTCCCCTTCCAGGAGCCAGATGTTGGACCATAGTAAAAAGACAAAACTCACCATTACTTTTGATAGGTGCAGGATTAGGTCTAAAGTTTTGGCTAAAGACCACATTTTTGCTAAGAAACCAATTAATAAACAAAACAAAAACCCCACCAAATAGTTCTACTGAACTATATTAGCCATAAGAGGATTAAATCTAACTTTAGTAAGATGTAGTTTACATGACACATCATTAAACAGTTGACCACAAAGACATAATTTGGCTGGCTTGTTTGACAAATTCTTATGCATGGAAAAAATATATCCCTACAGTGGTTTGAACGAGTGCTCAATGAGATCATCATGATTATATTATATTCATGGAACTTACACCATCCACTGTTTAATTAATCACGTGATAGTTAAGTGTAAAAATTACAAGACGAACTCCAAACAGCAGTTCTCACCATCAAAACTAAAAACTGGGTTGAGGGAGAAATCAAATACAGCCTTTAATATTCTGCCTACTAACGCATAAATCAAACCACTTAACTCTTGAAAAAGGTTTTTTGTAAAGTTTTGGAAACAATAAAAACATTAAACACATCTTTAAAAATCATTACATCAAACAGACCAACACCAGAGGGGCTACAAATAATAACTTAAAAAGAAAACCCAATCCACCCCCATAAACATCTTCTATTTCTACCTCTTATATGAGAGCCACTGGAGCTGCTCTCAAACTCACACAGAAATAAATTCTCTTATAAACTGGATGCTTTTACTCTTCAATACATAGTGACTGAACAGAGATGATAAGGCACACAGTTTTCCTTACGTTTTCTTTAGTCCATAATTTCTTTTGTTCATTTTGGCATCCCTGCTTGGATGTTAGGACTAGACATTCTGCTCCCGTTTTCAGCATGCCAGTAATGCTGGCTTAAGTGAGCAAGGCTGGCAACTCTAGTGCTTGTCCTCTAGTTCCCCTCATTCATAAAAGGTAGAAGGCAAAGAGATTCTTTTTTCATAAGATTTTTCTCCTGAGGGCTTTTTTCTCAGCCAGCCTTTTCATTTAGTTATGTTTACCACCAAGAAAACCCCTCACTCTGGGAGTCTGAAATCAAAGATAAGCATTAGCATTAAAAAAAAATCTGAAATTTCTCTTAAGTGTTGATAGAGTCGTTATGATCCAACATTATGTGCATTATTAATCTAACACTTGCCATTTACTCTACATGTGTTGCATCCTGAGTATAGTATGCAGAAGTAAGGATGAGTGTGCTTGTTTGGATCCAAACTTGACCTTTTTTTTTTTTTTTTTTTAAACATGAGAGATTTAAAGCACAAAGAGAATGTTGTCTCACAGCTCTGCTTCCTGAGTTCATCCAGGCCCTAAAAGTACCACAAGAAAGGAAATTCTCAATTATTTCTGACCTGAATATCTTGCAAGCAGTACCACGTTGACAGTGGTGCCGGGGCCACACACAGAAGGGGTCCATAACCAGTACTGGGGCAGCCCAGGCTGGGAGCTTTGTTTGGCCAGTCTGCTGAGCGCACCTGGTACTGGGGCAGCCACCGTCTGCGCCCCCCAGAGGCATCAGCTGGACTTTGTGGCTGGCAGCTGGATGTGGAGCTATTGTTGCCTGAGGAGGGGAAGCAAGGTGCCCATTGAGCCCCTCTCCCTGCCTGGAATGACTCTGCGAGGCTCCGATGGCTGAGGGCTGCGGGTCAGCCCCTTGGCTGCGCTCCTTTCTTTGAGAGATGGGTGCCCCTCTGGGTGAGGGAAAGGACAGCAGGTGCCCAGGAGAGGGGGAGCTCAGCAGCCTGGCATGGTCTGGGGCACTGACCCTCCAAGTTCACTCCAACCACAGGCGGGACTTGAATGTCCAACCTTCTTGGTGCCCAGGCCTGGTAAGGCGGAAGTGATCATTCACTAGGCACCCCGTGCTCTAGTTAGAAGGGTGCCATCTCTCAGCAACATATGGGGCCCATGTGCCTGCTGGGCACCCATGCATAGTCCACCTCCCCAGGGTATGGGGGACCTAAGCAAGTTGGTTGGAAGTCCCAGAGACTGTCTGATCTGTTCTGCTCCCCTTCCCCCGGCTTCCCAAACATGCAGCCCCAACCTCCCTGACTCCTGCGGAATACTCAGCAAGGGGGACTCAAGGAGATGGGGACTGCTCTTTGTCAGAGAGAGAGAGAGAGAGAGAGGTTTTGGTTTGTGCCCTGACATGATGTGACCTTTTAAGGAGCAGCTGCATGAGCCTTGGCTTATTTATGGGGAATGAGAAGAGTGTGATTGCTCCTGTAATCATTTTTAATGCAGATGGGTATGATGGAGTTATTATATTCCAACCAGGCATGGAGAGGAGTGTGTTTCCTTTTTCCTCTCTCTGCTGTGTTTCCATGAGCATTTTCTGTTGAGCTCTTGAACTTGCTTTAAAATAACAGTATTTTACTTCATGCTGAATAGCCTGGGCCCAGCATATCTCAAAGATTGCCTAAAGCTTCAGGATGAAGATCATGATATACAACTTTGCTCCTCAGGCACAAGCTTGTCTATGTGGAACACAGAGCTGTTTCAGGGGCTCGTCCAAGATTGTGGCACAAAACTCCCACAGGAGCTAAGGACCATCACAAACCTTACCACCTTCAGCTGCAAGTGCAAGGGCTTTGTTAGCAGTTTTTACCCACCATATTTTATTTTGTAATTTTTTCTTTTATAATTTATTTTATTTTTGCCCTAGGGCTACCATTGCTGGTACCCTAGTGGCAGCCACCTCCATCTGCAACTGAAACTTGTAAATACTGTAAATAAACCTCTGCAGCTGTGTCAGTCTCCTGCCTTTTACAATCATTTCCCTTGGGGGCCCACAAATATGTTTGGTGCCAGGCTCACAAAAGGTTAATCTGGCCCTGCTTGCAAGCAACTCTATTACTTAGATTTCCAAACTAAAAATATTCATAGGGAATTTGGATGAACTGTGGGGTTTAGGAATTCAAACCGACCCATTGGAGGGTCTCTCAACACTAGTTACTGTACATCAGTAATGCTAGAATGTAGTAAAACTGATGGACACAAATAGTACCTTCACACTAAGGATTTTAAAACACTTGTAAAATAAGTTAATTTACCCTTCTTTGTAAAGTAGAAAAGATGGAGACACAGAATTTAAGATTACTTGGCAAGACAATAGCCGAGTGAGAAAAGAAGCAGCCATGTCTCCTAAATACCCTCTCTCTCATTCTAACAAGCAGATAGCAATATATCCCCATCCACTGCAAAAGTAAAAATATAAGACAGAGAACCTGTTTTAGCACATTAACAGATTAGAGAGTGAGAGATTCCAAGAGAGTCCATCTACAAGATGGACTAAAAACCAGGTAAAATGCCATTAATCTCACTAATTTAAAAAAAAAAAAAAAGAGAGAGAGAGAGAGACATTATTTGCAGAAGAGTATAACTCGCCTACTAGAAAGGTAGAGGCCTTTATCCTGAGTCTTACACTTACCCATGCAGATGTGGTTATATCCAACCCATTGCTTCTTAGTGAGGTATGTATAAAGAAAAACCCAGCCATAGTTACAATAATGGAGTTAATAGCTCCCATCATACCTCCTGAAAACCTCACAGACAAAGTCAAGGAGTTACTGGAGCAATGGTATCAGCCCCATGACAAAACTTTCTCTCTCACCTTCCTGTCTAATGTTAAGTTGTAAAATAATGACCAGCTGAGGACAACATATGGGGAATTAATTAGTATAAAGAAAAGTCTAGGGAGAATTAATGTGAATCAAAACTGAACATGTAGAATACTGACAACCTTTACTCCACGCTTAACGCTGTACCACGAGTCATAGGATGTTGGCTGATAAGTTTTCAGTATCACTTCACTAATATACTTGTGAAAAAATGTTTCCAAAGCAGAAACTACCTTGACAAATGAAGACCTGACAAACGCATACAACACAAAAATGAGTAAGAATGCAAGCATGTCAGAAATATTCAACACATTTTGAACAACGCTAATTTATTATTATTATTATTATTATTATTTTTACTAGAGAAAAATTAAAAAAGTGCTGTAGAATAGCAGAAGCTGCTAGGACTCTCCTTGGGTTTTAAAAAAAAATCTCTAGGCATTTATACTGTACTCCTCACAACAGTATCAAAAGCCTCAGGGTCAATGTTATAAAATTTACCATTAAACCCAATTTTTGCTATCTTGACAGTATGATCTTTTTTATAAAATGCCAAGATGAACAGAGCAGAAACATCAGGTGGCACACTTCATCTTTTTGCAAACCGATCATATCTTGGAGATCTTTTAAAGAGTAAATATTAAAAAACTAAGTTATTTTTGTACAAATAATGGCCCACTTAATTTAAAGGAGGGCTTAATATGTCACAATATTTACTAGTAGATGCATATCTACTCATCTTCCCTTTACTATGATAGTGATTAAAAACATAGACTAATGATATTTGATTCACTCCAATAGTCCAACCACTACATTCATCTTGGACTACTGGATTTGCAGAATTTTGCAAGCCTGATTTAGAGCACTCTCTTTAGGGTTAAGCTAGTCCATCCACAGCAAGCTCTATCTGGAATTCCATTGAGACAAATTTACAGGAAGACTGCCTGCTTGTGGATCCTATATCTTCACCAACCAACACCAGAAAAGGTAGGTTTGGGGAACTAAAATATTTTATGTTGCGATTTGATTCCTCAAGCTACCCTGCTGCTGAAGTTCAGGTAATATTTATTCATATTTCATAAATTGAAAAAAAAAATCAAAGCATTTATAAACAGGGTGATTATCTGGAAAACCTCGGCCTGAATTGCAAATGCATGCTAATACACTGTAAAGGTTTGTAGCCATGAATTTGGAATAGCACAAGTGGTATAGCTCTAAGTGAACTCTGCAATTTATGGGAACTTGTTTGTGACAAGACTTTTATCACCCCAAATACTCTGTAAACATCTCTACAGAAATATTTGAGAAATTTTCTTTTTCTAAAATGGCACGTAAGCCATAAGCTGCATTTCACATCTTAGTTCGTATTCCTGACAGTTAAGGGGCAAGATCATTGCTGTTATAACTGGACTCAACTTCATTAAATGTGGCCCAAAAACCTATGCTTGAACAACAAACGTAACATTCTTTGAAGTATCCACCATTCTAAAATAGAAGAGATGCAGTGAAAGGCCCATTTGTTTTTATATTCTAAATCAGTGGTTTTCAACCTGTGGTCATCAGACCCATGGAGGGTCTGCAGACTATGTCTAAGGGGACTGCGAAAGGTGACTATGGCCTGGTCTACACTACGCATTTAAACCGAATTTAGCAGCGTTAAACCGATTTAACCCTGCACCCGTCCACACAAGGCCCTTTATATCGATAAAAAGGGCTCTGCAAATGAAAAAAGGTTGAAAACTACCCTTCTAAATGGTAATCCAGCTAACGGATGCATAAAACTTGATGATTTGAGTTTGCACATGTAATAGAGTTTTGTCAAAGCTTCCATTTATTTTGTATTTATACAAAAATGGATGCCTGAATCTCTCAAATAAGGTCTCAGGAAGAGTCTCTGCCATGAAACTGGATTCCCCCCCCCCTTTAATTATATTTTTTAAAAAAATGAAAATCTTTCTGTGATGCATCTACATTCTTCAGACATCACCTGTGCATGACCCTTACTTTTCTCTGTTGCTGCTTTTCAGCTCCTGGATCTCCTTGGCCTCTGACGCTTCTCCTACCTTTTTTAAGCTCTCCCCTACTTCTATGCACATCATGCTGTTACTGTCAATTCAGCTTCAGAACAATTTTCAGTCACTTCATTACAAGTGACATAATGTAATCATTTAAGAAAATATTTTTAAAAGGGCTTTTTAAGGCTTTAGAACCGACACTTCGTGAGTCATCTGAAGCATAAGCCCTGTGATTCAAGATTGTGAAAACAAGGTTTTGTTAATGAGGTCTCTAGGGTTTAACAAGCGCCCTATCTTTTAGTGCTAAGCGACAGAGTTTCCTTTACGCTATCCTACAAAGTTCTTTACAGTTTTTTAGGATAGCACTGGAAAGTGCAAACTGCAATTAGATGATGTGAAGCACTCTCCCTGGCAGTACAGCTCACTGGATATCCACCTGTTTCAGAGATTAGTGCCTTGGCTACACTGGCGCTTTACAGCGCTGCAACTTTCTCACTCAGGGGTGTGAAAAAAACACCGAGCGCTGCAAGATACCGCGTTGTAAAGCGCCAGCGTAAACAGTGCCGCAGTGCTAAACCCCATCAGGATGTGGAGTACGTGCAGCGCTGGGAGAGCTCTCTCCCAGCGCTGGCGCTGCGACCACACTCGCACTTCAAAGCGCTGCTGCGGCAGCACTTTGAAGTTTCAAGTGTAGCCATATCCTAGCATGCCACAGAGGAGCAAGTTCCCAACACCACTGTTTCCAGCTCCTTACACCTACTGCATGCCTACAGTATGAAATGGACATGGATTTATGTGGGCTCAAGAGAAGAGGGAGCACATTATGCTGGCTCTTCTTCTCCCTTTCTGCTACTTTGGGGGATTTTTCCAACCTCCTATTTGCTTGCCCCCAGCTCTCACAACTGCAACACACAGTTTATTTTATTGCCTTGGGTCTCAGTATGAAGCATTGTATTTACAATCCTTGGAGCTGCTCTTTGATTAAAGATATTTTTCTGTAATTCATCTGCTTACCCACAAAAACTCTACAAAGTTATTTGTGTGGTAGAAGAATGTTTTTAGATATAAGGCTTTGCTGGAGTTAATGTCATCCTCTCAGTTTAAAAAAAGTTTTATGCTAAATAAAGGTCTTGGGTCCAACTCTGTGCTAGTCTTTTAGTAGTCTTGCTCCCTGTGCTAGGCTTCCACAGTTGTGATAGGCAGGGTGTTCCATCAATATCAAGTGACATAGGTTCCTGTCCTCCCATGAAACTCACTTCCTCTCCTGTTCTGAAGTTGCCCAAACAGGTTATTTTTGTGAGCCTCATTTTTATGGGGCATTTTTTGGGGTGGGGGACATATAGCAGGAATGTTGATTAAGGCATGAAATTCAGGGGGCAAAGCTGGTTGGAAAAATTTCAGACCCATTTTCCAATGGAAAATGGAGTTCCACTTAAACTGAAACTTGTCACAAGATTAGTTTCAATTTTGCAGAAGTTTCATTTTGGAACAAAAAATCAAAATGTTCTGACATCAAAACATCTTGTTTCGGCATTTTTGAAATAAAACATTTTTATTTTTGTTTTGAAACTTAAAACATATGAAACAAAGTTAAATTATACATTATAAAATAGAAGAGTGCAAGTTGAAACAGAAGTTCTCAACTGCCCTGAAACAAAAAAATCTTAGCAATTTTCCTTTGTGCAGAATTTTGAGGGTTTTGTTCTGATTCGAAATGAAGCTAAATTTAAAAACCCTTTGCAAAATGAATTGTTATCCTTCAGCCAGTGCTAGACAGGAGATGGGGTACTTTTCCTTTGCTGCAAGGCCTAATTAGTTTCTGATGTATATGGTCAAAGTTATTAGTTTTGTAAATAAATAATAATAATTGGAGATATACCTATCTCCTAGAACTGCAAGGGACCTTGAAAGGTCATCAAGTCCAGCCTCCTGACTTCACTAGCAGGACCAAGTGTTTATGGTCCCACTCCTGAAGAGACATGATTACCTTCACAAACAAGTATTCCCACTAACTTCAATGAGACTGCTTGCATGAGTAAAATTAAGCACATACACAAGTGTATAAGAATCTGGTCTTTCATTTGATGTGGTCAGTGTCAATGGCACCTAAGTCCATATCCTCAAGAGGTATTTATATGCCTAACTCCACTTGAAACCAACTGCAGTTAGAAGCCTACAGAGCTCTGAAGATCTGGACTATACATTCTAAGATAGATGCTTTTTTGGACAGTTGCTTATAAATGTAAAGTAAAGGAACAGCATTTTTCATAAGGGCAGAGAACTTTTAGTGACTGCTGACTTCAGTTAGCGTTGCAAGTGCTCAGCATCTCTGAAAAATCATGTACTAAATAAATGGCTGACTTGCAACATATAGATCCAAATCCTGCAAACCCTTATTCACCGAACTAGACCTTAATTGCCAGATCTCAATGAGACTACTGAGGCAAGGGCTGGCAGGGTCAAGCCCTATTTTTGTAGCAGTGACTTAATCACTATAATGAATTCTTAGGGGGGCAGAAAGGGAGGCATTATTAGTTCTCTTACTCTTGAAGGAAGATCACAGTAAGAGTACACAGTGTCAAATGCAGAACTGTGATAAGTTCACATGTACAATGCTTTGAACATGTAATAATATTTTATGCAGAACTAATACTTTCTAACAACTGAAAAAATAACACTCTTGTGAGGTATACACAACCTTAAATCATCATGGAGGGACCATGTAGTTTTAACTTGTCTAACTGAATTTTTATTAGACCATAAATCCAGTGAAAATCATATCATGCCTGTGTTCATTTTAATCAAGCCCATAGAGCCAATGGCCCCAAAGGTCCTTTTCATGCTACGCTCCACTTGTGCACATTTGGAAAACGTTACTCAGATGCTTCATGCAATGTAATTATTGAACAATTAAAAACTATATTAAGACAATTGATTTTACAACACTCTTTGTATTTTACTCTGAATTTTTATATTAACTGGTTTTAATTTTTAAAAATCTAATATGAGTGTTAACAGTGAAGTTAAAAATAACCTTTACTTGTAGTTTTCCATCATATCCATAGTATCTTCACTGACAGCTCTGCCTAGTATTTTGTTTCATCTCTACATGCAGGTGTCCTTATTGCCTAATAAGGACTGTATTCAGCCAGTCTGAAAACTATTTCCTGTTAATTATAAAATTTAATATAACTTAAGTAATATCCCCATGCCATTACACGCTTTATCAAAAGATAATATAGCATAACTTCAGTGTGTGTCCAGAGCTGAGGAAAGTGTCAAAGTTAATTACCTCACAAAACACATCCCAATGAAGGAAATTATTATTATTGCATGCACATGGTATTGAAATGAGTTCATAAATTGATACTTTTAAAGTTATTTTTGCATTAGTGCTTAATACCAATAGGCTCACAGAAAAAACCCACAAGAACAATCTGAATATTCCAGTGAGCTTCTCACATGAGTTTACAGAACAGGAATGAAATAAGCTTAGTCCACATAATAACTGAAAAGGCAGCTATTAAGCCATATTACTTTTAACGAAGAAAAAAAACACACTGGTCACAAATGTAATAAAATGTATTAAAAGTGATTCCATTTTTTCAAGAGGAACCTCGGCAAGACACGTTTTAAAAAATATCATACATAATTGACATCCGTTAGGTTCAACTAATCTTTTTTCTTAGAATATGCATCAAGCATTAAAGGTTTGAGTGAATTCTCTATTATTCCAAGATCTTCTGCTCTTCTGGCTTGGATGATTTCAACTGGCAGGCAAAGGTGGGTGGGAGGGGAAAAACAAGAAAACCACTTTTGGTTAACTTTTAAGAAATCACTATTGTTACAAAAACAACTAAAAAGGTTATAACTGAAATATTAAAAAGACATTTCCTCCCTATATATTCCCCCACTTAGTTTGCTTTGTTCATTTAACAGAACTTTATATACAGTTTTCTCTGTGTGAGTCTGTCATAGCAAATGAGTGAAAACCTATTTTTAAAAAATTGGAACATGGGATTGTAAAACCACAAAACTCAGCATGTGAGTGTAGTGCTGGAAACTACTTTCAATTCATTATTGAAATAGTCTTTATTTCAAGTTAGCAGTGTCCCTTTAATTTGCTGTTCTTCATCTATGGGAGCTAGACAAAACCCTAACAAACCCACTTCCCCTACAAACATATAAGCAAAAGATCTTCACCTGCAATTGTTCAGAGCATTGGCAAGGGAGTACCAGTTAAAAGATATTTAGAAAACTGGAAAGTATGACAGCCATTTGGGTAGTTAGAGGAAGGATGTGGGAGGTAAGGAGGCTGCATACAGGCAGGAAAGTGACAAGGTCTCTAAAAGCATGTTCACTACTCTGTGTTTCTTACAAACCCGCTCTGTTATTAATCATTCTAAGAAACAGAATGTATCAAAATGACTGATGAAAAACTGCAGTGTGTTCCCTTGCACTTGACCAAAATCTTCTCCTTAAGCATCAGCCCCATCTCTCTCTCCCTCCCCAATCACTACTGAATGGATGAGGCTATTATGTTCTCATTTTAGAATTAAAGAAATCCACATGGAACAGCAGCAAGGCAAGTTATTGAGGCAGTAGAAACCAGATTTCACATTATTAAAGAAACTTTGACTACAAATATACTGTAGCTCTGCAGATGCAGCAAAATGTTGGCACCCGTGGTGTGGCATTTGGTATCTTTCACTAATCTAAATGTGGCTGGAAAGGAATTGAGAGCAGATCAGCGGCCTCATCTGGGGAGAGAGAAGCCCCAGGGAACAGAGAAAAGAAACAAGAAGCAAACCTCCTTTCAAATCCTACCACCCTTGGGCATTTTGTGCCTCTCTTCACTGAAAGGGCCCTTTGTCACACACACAAATCCTATAAAATCTAAGAGGGATAGATGGCTGTTTTATTTGTTATTCCCCCTCCCCCTTTTTCTCTCCCCTAAATTGCAGCAAATAAAGCCCTGTGATGAATCTCAGTTACCCCTTTCTAGCTCAGTAACTAATAAAGCCTCACCCTGCAGTTCAAGAGTTAAAATGGGGGTGGGGACAGAATGGGACAAAACCAAAAACATGCAAATGGTCCAAAGCAGGAGAATGGCAGCATGGGTCAGAGCCCAGCTACACATGAGCATCAATTATTAAATGATTACATCATAGTTCGTATTTAGTTCCTCTAGAGCGCTTCAGAGCCACAAAACATTAAACAAAACGTGAATTGATCAAGCCGCACAGCGCCACGGGCTCCCCCCAGCAAGCTTGTTATATTCTGCCAGAACTGGCTTACCATCGCCCATCATCCTCAGCAGCAGCAGGGTCACAACAATCCACCCCCAGGGCCAACCCCGCAGTGCCCGCACGATCAGCAGCAGCAATAAAGCTTCCGTTTTTCTTGGGGGTAAACTACTACGGGGGGGGGGGGGCAAAAACAAACGTGTACGGAAAAATACATAAAACTGATGTAAGGCTTCTGCATCCGCAGCCTCTCCCCCTCCCCTCCTGGCACCGCTCCCCTTGGCGGGGCTCCAGCTGCACGCCTAGGCCAGGGGGCTCGGGGTGGAGGGCACCTGCAGCAGCGCTGCCCCGACCTCTCCCGAGAAAGCCTCCCACACACCCACCGACACCCACACAAAGGAAACAACACAGCAGCGGCCGGCGGCGCAGCATCTCCTCCTCCTCCTCCCCAGGGTCCCCCCCCGGGCCGCAGCCGGGCCCTGGGGCTTCGCTCCCTTACCTGAAGCTCAGCGCAGGGCTGGCGCGGCCAAGCCACGCTCACAGCATCCCCCTCGCGGCGGGGGGCCGCCCCAGGTGACTCCTCCCCGCCCGCCAACGCCGGCTCCTCCAGGGACCACACGGGCGCAGCAAGGAGCGGGGCGAGGCAGCGAAGACCCCGGGAGCCGAGGCAGCAACGCGCGGGCTACAGCCGGGGGAGGGAGGGAGACGGGCTCGCAGGGGCGTCGCTCCGACTCGCCGCGTCCTCCCCTCCCGAGCGACAGCGGCGGAGCCCGGCTCCGGCTCGCTCCCCCCGCCTGACAGATGGCGCAACCGCAGCCGCGCCCCCGGCCAACTCACGCTGCTTCGCCGGAGCCGGGTCCCCCCCCGCCGCGGGGGCGGCCCGAGACTGGCAGCCCCAGCCGGCCTATGGCGAGGCGCAGCGGTGGGGGGGCTGCCGCAGTTATTGGCAGGCGGCGGCAGAGGAGGAGCTGGGGTGCGCTGGATTAGGTTGGGCGCCCCCGGCTTGTAGCGGGGTGGGCGGCTAGGTGGGCCTGGTGCCTTGGAAGAGCTGTAGTACCGGGCACGACACCCTTCGTTTGCCGGTCGCTCGCCCTCTGCCCTGCTGTGCTTTGCAATGCACCGGGGCGTTCTCCCGTCTGACTAGTGAAGGGCGCAGGTGGCACCGGTCAGAGAAGGCTGGAGCAGTGGGGCCGAAAGTAGCGGTGCTGCTGCACCCTCTGGCTTGAAGTAGTATGAAAAAATTAATAAACACCAAACGTGTGGTTTCCCTCAGCAGCACCCACACTATCAAAATTGTGCCAGCCCCCCTGGCTTGGAGGTATTAAATCATCCTCTTCTCCCCAGGAAAAAATGCAGGAGCTCGGAACTGGGAGCTTGGATAGGCCCATTGTAGCTTTAATGGACCTCTTCAAATCAAAGCTGGATTCTGGACCCTCGCATATGGAGGGGGGGCGCAAGTAGGAGGGTTTTGGTTAGGGCCCATCCATATTCTAATATTTTGCAATGTGAGGTCACAGTGTTGCCAGCTCTTGATATTTTATTGCTCACTTGAAATATTTGGTGTTTTTCTCAAAGCAGGAGCCCCTGGTGTCCTGTGATTATATGAGACTGTCAGTTCCCATTTATTTTTAAAACAAGCCTCTTGCCTCACGGTGGCAGAGGAAAATACTAAATAAATATATCATACAATTCAGAAACAAGAGTGAAAAGAAAAAATAACACTCTATTCAAACAAACAAACAATTTAGGACATTTGACGGTTTGGGATTGGCAATATATAAGAAAACACTGCCAGTAAAATGTACAGGTCTCACCAGTACTGTGGTTATAATCATTTTCACTTATTGCAATTATTAGTAATGGCAAATATTTAGCACTTATATAATGCCTTTCACCCAAGGATCACAAAGCATTTTGAAGAGATTGATATTACTAGGTTATGAACTCTTCCAGATAGAGTTTGTGTCTACTTTTATGTCCATACAACATGTAGCACAGGGCCCGCTTCCCCACCCTGATCTTGACTTGGGCTTCCAGGAAGTACAGTAGTGTAAATAAGGACACACTTCACCAACCATGGAAATAACAAATGAAGGGAAAAGTCTCCTGTGTTCCTTGCCACTTCCACATTGCCTCTAGGATGACCAGACAGCAAATGTGAAAAATTGGAGAGGGGGTGGGGGGTAATAGGAGCCTCCATAAGAAAAAGACCCAAAAATCGGGACTGTCCCTATAAAATCGGGACAACTGGTCACCCTAATTGACTCCTACACTGTCACCAACACTCCAACATTCCATAAGGCTTTCATTTCCACCTCCAACACCAATTGAAAAGCAATATGTATCCCAGCTTCAAACTTGCATTATAAAGCAAAATCTTAACAGTAACCTCAGATGCTCCTGTTTCAACAGATGAGTACATCTGACTGTCACACATTCCTTATATTTTAGAGGTTATTCTCCCTTAACATTGCTGAACTCACCATTAAGATTCTCTGGATGAGGGGTGAAATACAGAAATGGGGGGGGGGGCGAAGGAAATAAGAGAAATTCTACAGGAATATTTTATTTTAAATTGGTATTATATTTAATAAGACTGCACCCTCTAAATGTTTCCTCTCGGGTTTCAGATATTTAACCCAATGAAGCATTTGATCTTGTTGATTTATGATGTCAAAAGAATTTCTTGATGGAATTATAGTCTTAATATGTTCAACTGAGGGCTTATTTCCTATCAGGCTGCCCACAGCAGTGTGATTACAAGAACACTTCAGCTTCCTGGATTTCTGTAGAGATGTTTTTTGTCTGTTCATTTTAATTCAGGACCTTGGTGTGCACATATAGTGACTTTGTATGTGGAGCTTCTTTTGAAACCAATGAGAGTTCGTGAGCACAAAGTGTGGGCTATGTTGGGCCACAGTTGGGCAAAAAAAATGTGAACAAAACCATTTTTTTGCCAAAAAATGCAGATTCAAATCAACCAAAACATTTCACAGATTCACGTGGACTCAAACTGATTTTTTTTTCAGAACTGCCAGTGAACTGAAAAATCAGTTATTTCCACAACTTTATACGGGGCCTACAATGTTGTTGATTAAGTTATAATTTGACTACAGAAGCATGAACACTCAAACAAAAATGGTCAGGATTTTAAGTAACAATTCAAATTCCTTCCCAGTCTCAGTTAAACCAGTATTTAATATGACTTTTCTATCTTTAGGCCTGGTCTATACTTAAAAGTTTTAAGAGCATAGCTATGAGCATAGTAATGCATATGAAAAAATCTATATAGGTAGGCTGGCAAATACTCTAGCGTAGATGCAGTTATACTGGCAAAAACGTCCTTTTGCCAGTAGAGCATCTGTTGCTTGGGGATCTGGTGAAAACTATACTTGTAAAAATCTCTCCCTGTATAAACTACATTTCCACTAAGAGAGTTTGGTGGTATAGTTATTTCAGCAAACCCTTTTTTGTGTAGACAGAGCCTTAGTTGCAAGCAACAGTCGTAAACATAAAATAAATTTACTTTTACCAAGTTTATAAACATTAACAAGTTGAACTAATATAGAAGAGAAACAAATACAATGAAAAACAGGTAAGCAATAGATGCAGTCTTAATCTTAAACTCTAAGGGCTACATTGTGGCTCTAAATCAGTGTTAGTAGTAGAGAGAAGTGTGGAGATGCATTGTCTCAGAAATATTGGGTGAAATCCTGGTTCTGTTGAAGTCAACGGCAAAATTCCCATTGATTTCAAGGAGGCCAAGATTTCATCCATTGTACCTGAGGCAGGCACAGTGCTTCAGGGGCGTGTGCAATGGAGGATCAAGCAGGAGTTGGGGGGCACAGAACTCGTCTGGCCCTGGACTGGGGCGGGAGATGACAGCTCCTTCGGCCCTGGGACTGTGGGGAGAGATCCAGGTCCTCTGGCTGCCGGGAAAGAGTGAGCTCTTCTAGCTGTGGGGGTGGGGGTGCGGAAGAGCCAGCTCTTCCAGCTGCGGGAGCAGGGCTGCCCAGAGAGGGGGGCAAGTGGGGCAATTTGCCCCAGGCCCCACAGGGGCCCCCACAAGAATATAGTATTCTATAGTATTATAACTTTTTTTTTTATGGAAGGGGCCCCCGAAATTGCTTTGCCCCAGGCCCCCTCAATCCTCTGGGCAGCCCTGTGCGGGAGTGAGGGGAGAGCCAGCTCCTCTAGCCACAGAGGGAACAGATAATGCCCCTCCAAAAGCAGCCAAATATTTATTCCTATGCACGCCCTTGCTTTAAAAAGTTGCAGTGGGTGCTTTTCTTTCCAGTAGCAGTCTCGCTTTCCTGTGCTAGAGCAATGTGGAAGAAGAGTAGAACTATGGCCCTGCCAGCTTTGGGGATTCCAGTGAAGCTAGAAATCCCAGGAGCTTGATCTCAGGCAATGCAATGGCAGGGTTTATGCCTGGCCCCTACAAAGTCACTCAAGGTGAACCCTTCTTGTGTCCTGCCCCCTAAACCTCCTCCATTGCGCGCCGCAGGGCCCTGCACAATCTTAGTTAATAGATCTTGGATGCTACAGCAATTAATCAATAGGCCAAATGCCCTCTTCCCTGCGTGGTGTGGAGTGGAACAAAACACATACCATTTTTTATTTTAATTTGTATTTTAAAAAAGAAGAATGCCTATCCCAGGCTTTAGGTGCTTATGCTTTGAATTAAAAATATGACTTCATAAAGAAAATAAAACAAAACCAGCAGCTCTTCAACCCAAACCAGAAACCAACCAACCAGTCAATGATGACAGACCCAAACAATACCACATCAGCCTCAAGCCTGAGTAAATAGATTTGCTTGGCTATGTGCCCCTGAAAGTTAAATGATTTGGGCTAGTACAGCCAAAATGGATGAAGGGGGGTATAAGGGAGAGGGTAGTTCCAAAGTTGAAGGCCAGCCAACTGCCTCATTCTAGCATCCTGAGGAATTGCTGTGGTAATTCTTGATGGCATCTCCAGATTATCCTAGGGCTATAAAAACCAGCACTATCCCAGTGAGTTCCCTCCCTGCTGAAGTTCCACTACTAGAGAGGTAAGATTTGGTGGCGAGTTGCTTCTTGAAATAGTGTAGCTGTCGGAAGCAGGTAGCTGGCCTAATATAAACACTCTATTGGTGTTAGCCCCTGGCCTCCACCACTACTGTGAGATGACATCAAGACATCTACCTTTAGGAGTCATTGGGGAGATCTGACAGGCAGGGCCGGCTCCAGGCACCAGCTAAAGAAGCAGATGCCTGGGGCGGCCAATACAAAGGGGGCAGCACTCCACCCGCTATTGGGGCGGCCTGTCTGTGTCTTCGGCAGGAATTTGGTGGTGAGTCCCTCAGTCCCTCTCTTCTTCTTTGAGCTGCCGCTGAAGTGCCGCAAAAAAGGAAGAGAGGGAGTGAAGGACCCACCGCTAAACAGTGGGGTGGTGCGATTGCACTGCCACGGCTTTTTTTTCTGCTTCAGGTGGCAGAAAACCTGGAGCCGGCCCTGCTGACAGGAGTCCTCCAACTTTTATTTATTTCAAAAAGTACAGCTACGTAATTTGCACAGCACCTCTCATTTCTCCCTACATGGTTACTTGCACCAATAACAACAAAATATTCAGGTTGCTTCCAGTCCCAAGAGACCAATCACTTATCCTAAATCAATTGGTACCCTAGATCTTACACCAAAGATAATGCCTATAATCAATCCAGTAATAAACTATCTAAAAGTTTATTAACTAGGAAAAAGAAATGAGAGTTATTTATAGGCTAAAGCAAGCAAAGATGTACACACAAATGAGTTATCACCTATGATTCCCAAAAATGACAGAGAGATGGTAATCTGTCAATTCAAAACGTCTTTTAAGTTGGACTCTGGATTAACCCCTAGGGGTTGCTGTGAGAGTTCAAACAGCAAAGAGATGAAAAGTTTTCTTGTGACCCTGTTTTATTTTTACATTTGGCCTTCCAGTCCATGAGATGAGCTTCCTTGCACGTAGCATTTCCAAGGTGTATATGTTTGGTTACCAGGTGTGAGTTTGTCAGATCTTAGTTAACACCTGCAGGTGTAGTTACATCTGTTACTTGGTTTATCAGCATTACATCCTGTGTCCTTTATCTTTCTTATACCTACTTCTGCCTTTACACTGTAAGAGCTATACTGTGAGATAAGAGCTTCTATCCATTCTGGTTTTAGTTTTGTATATTTTATCAGCTGTAGAATCACGTATGGCAGTATATATAAAATAATTTCAATGTAGGGGAAGTATCGGAACTTGTCTGTAATATTGTAATGGGATGGCAGTATTTGCCTGAACATCTCACCATTGTGATGGTGCCATCCATAAAGCTTTATGGAAATATGCTTATGTGTGTGTGTGTGTATATATATATATATATATATATATATATATATATATGCTACATATGCCATGTAACATATCTCTGTAAAGGTCATGATCTACTGCCTTTTGTATGCATGTATCATTTTTGTATTTGAAATTATAAATATTGGCTGCATATTTGTTTGATTCTAAGTAGGCTGTAGTGAAGCAGGTGGTCAGCTTCCTGAGAAAAGACTATTCTCAGTAAGTGCCCCATCAAGAAACATTTAAGCCAACAATGAATTTGGAGACACCAATCCACATCTGGACTTTCCCAGGAATATGGCTTGGCTGGTAAGGAACTTAGTCATGCATGGACATGTGACTTGCCCAGGTGACTCCAATACTCCGTTTTGGAGCTGGACTTTGCATAAGAGAGAGAGGAGGGGGTCTTCACCCACAAGAGAAAGTATATTTAAGCCCAGGGGAGACCCCTCCATTTTGTCTTCAGCTGGCTAAAGAGAGAGCCTCTCCACCCCCAAAGATACCTGAAAGAAACTGGAACAAGTTGTGAGTGATTGCTGGACCCAGACTAAAAGGAGATTAGTCTGTAAAAGGAATCAGTCTGGAACCGGTGAGGATCTTATTTGTATTCAGTTTCTTACTGTATTAGACATAGACTGGCGTGTTTTATTTTATTTTGCTTGGTAATTCACTTTGTTCTGTTGTTACTACTTGGAACCACTTAAATCCTACTTTCTGTATTTAATAAAATCACTTTTTACTTATTAATCAACTCAGAGTATGTGCTAATAACTGGGGGGGGGGGGCAAACAGCTGTGCATCTCTATCTCTGTCAGTGTTAGAGGGCAAACAATTTATGAGTTTACCCTGTATAAGCTTTATACAGGTTAAAACGGATTTATTTGGGTTTAGACTCCATTGGGAGTTGGGCATCTGAGTGTTAAAGACAAGAACACTTCTGTTAGCTGCTTTCAGGTAAGCCTACAGCCATTAGGGGACGTGATTCAGACCTGGGTCTGGGTTTGCAGCAGGCTAGAGAGTCTGTCTCAGACCAGGCAGGGCACTGAATTCCTAAGATGCCTGGGCAGGAAAGCAGGGGCAGAAGTATTCTTGGAACATCAGGTAGCAGCTCCCAAAGGGGGTTCTGTGATCCAACCCGTCACAACCATGTTAGCAGGATTTCTTTTCTTTTTCATAATGGCAAAGACTGACTAGTCTAGCCACCTCCAGCTATAATTCCTAAATACTTGGGCCTGGTATACACTACAGAGTTAGGTCGACACACGGGAGCTTAGGTCAACTTAACTGTAAGCATCCACATTAAAATGTTGCTCCCACTGACGTAACTCGCTCATTATACCATCTTAATACCTTATCTCTGCAAGAGGCATAGTGCTTAAGTCGACAAAGTTAGGGAGAGGTAGTGTAGACACTACATTACTTATGTTGACTTTAGTGGCCTCCATGAGATGTCCCACAATGCGCCACCATGACCGCTCTGGTCACCGTTTTGAACTCTGCCGCCTGGCGGCCAGGTATACAGGAATATGCCCTTCCTCTTTGAAAGGCCTGTGAATTTTTGAACTTCCATTTCCTGTTTGGTTGGCATGGAGAGCTCACATAGCAACTGTCCCGCTGACCATGCTGGCTGTGCACTGCAGATGCAGTCCTGCCTGGAGTACACAGGAAATAGTGGATGTCCTGAGTCTGTGGGAGAAGAGGCCGTGCAGGCATAGCTCCAATCTAGCCACAGAAACATCAACATCTATGAGAAGATCACTTGGGACATGGAAGGTCTACAACAGGGAAATGCAGCAGGACCAAGTAAAAATCAAGGAGCTGCAGCAAGTGTACCAGAAGACAAGAGAGGCAAACAGTTGCCCTGATGTAGAGCTGCAGACAAGCCACTTTTGCAAGGAGCTGCATGCCATCATTGGCGGGCACTCCACCTCCACCCTCAATAACCCCATGGATACTTCAGGGGAGTTGGAGTCTCAGGCCACCACTGTGAACCCTGAGGAAAAGGTGTTGGGATAAAGAAGAGAGGATGGGGCAACCAAGAGATACAGTGGCGCTGTGGCCAGGACCATTTTTTGACTCCTGAGCAGCCGAACCAGACCTTACAGTCCAGCTGTTTCACGGTGCCAAGCACTGGGAGAGAGGGGGGAGAAGCAGGACGCAGCAGCGCTCTCAGGGAAGGAGGCAGAGGTGGAGCAGAGGTGGAGGTGAGCTGGGACGGGGGGAGAGCTGCCGGTGGGTGCAGAGCACCCACCAATTTTTCCCCGTGGGTGCTCCAGCCCCAGAGCACCCATGAAGTCAGTGCCTATGAGCATCTGTAGCTCTGGTCTCCGAGTCAGCACCTATGCAAGGAGACACATATTGACCTCTGAAGAGCCAAATGTGTCTCTGAAGCCACAGGTTGGCCACCCCTGCTATATGCCATTTCAATATCTAGAAAGACAGCTATCCTGAAACCTTTGTTCCTCATATTTTTGGATTTCAGTTTCTAATTTAATTGGAACTGACTCTCAAAACACCACACTCGTAGAAGAACCAAGTGCAAGGCAGTCTCCTGTCATCACAAGGAAGACCCATACTAGCTCCAAAATTAAACCATTTGCAAGGTGGTGACTGTCAAGGTTTCTTTCCCCAGTTTGAACTTTAGAGTACAAAAAAGTGGGGACCTGCATTCTAAGCTTAATTACTAGCTTAGATCTGGTACACTGCCACCAGCCAGAATTTAGCGTCTGGCACACTTTCTGTTCCCTCAAAACCTTCCCTGGGGAACACAAATCCAAACCCCTTGGATCTTAAAACAAGGAGAAATTAACCATCCCCCCTCCATTCCTCCCAGACTTTCCCCTCCCTGGATTGCCTTGAGAGGCTTCACACAGATCCAAACTCCTTGGATCTTAAAACAAGGAGGAATTAGCCATCCTCCCTCCTTTCCCCTCACCAGTCCCTGGTGAGTTCAGACCCAATCACTTAAAACAAGGAAAAATCAATCAGGTTCTTAAAAAGAAAGCTTTTAATTAAAGAAAGAAAAGGTAAAAATTATCTCTGTAAAATCAAGATGGAAAATGCTTTACAGGGTACTTAGATTTATATAACCCAGAGGAAACCCCCTCTAGCCTCAGGTTCAGAGTTACAGCAAACAGAGGTAAAAATCCTTCCAGCAAAAAGAAACATTTACAAGTTGAGAAAACAAAAATAAGACTAATCTGCCTTGCCTGGCTATTACTTACAATTTTGAAACATGAAAGACTGATTCAGAAAGATTTGGAGAGCCTGGGTGTACGTCTGGTCCCTCTTAGTCCCAAGAGCGAACAACGAACAAAACAAAAAGCACAAGACTTCCCTCCACCAAGATTTGAAAGTATCTTGTCCCCCTATTGGTCCTCTGGTCAGGTGTCAGCCACGTTTACTGAGCTTCTTAACTACAGGTAAAAGAGACATTAACCCTTAACCATCTTTTTATCATCACAAGGAAGACCCATACTTGCTCCAAAATTAAACCATTTGCAAGGTGGTGACTTTGGGCATGGGCAATACTGAGGTATGAAAGAACGACCCTCACAAACGCAGAAGACGGTATCATAGTTTCCTAGCAAGTTAACAGCTAATAATATTAAAAAGAGTTGGAGTTGTTAAATTATATATGTAATAATATAAACTTTTAGGGGTATAATAAAATATTAAGTATTCTATGTAAACAGGTTATGGTAGCAAAATTAAACTTGGATATCTCAAATAAATGACAAAAGAGATGTTACAATAAATAGCTTTCCATTGGGGAAGTTATAGCATAGTAAGACATAAAGTCTTGTCTAGTGGCTTAGAGAACTCTGCTTGCAGGAAATGCTTGGTGAACACGGACAGCATACGTGGAGGAAGGAATAAAGTCTTGGCTCTCTCCTTTGATGCTCACACACAAAAAAGAGATGTGATGTCTTTAAGTACTTGAGGGCTAGTCAGAAGGAAAGGGGAAATCATCAGGATGGTCAAAAGGCTCCAGTCAGGGATGTAAAAGGAGATATTGAAGTTAGGGTTTTGTAAACTGTAAGGCCAGAAGGGATCACTCACATATCGTTTGACATCTGGTATATCACTGGCCATTAATTTTCACCCCAAAACCCAATATAAAACTTTAGTTAGAACAAAGCATTTCAGCCCTAGGAGGCTACATTTTGTGCCACAGGCAGAGAATGGCAGAGACCAAAATGCCAAGTCAATGGGAATCTTTCCATTGATTTAATTGAAGGCTGAACTGGATGCACATAGCCTGAAAAAGGAAATATCACACTGGATATTAGGAAATAAATAGTTGCAGTGAGTGCAATCAATTCCACACAAGTAGGGAGCAGAATTTGCCCTGATGTGTTTGCCTGTGTACTGTTAGAGTGCTCTGGGATCCTTTTGAATGAGATATTATTATCTTATTACTACTTCATTATTTAGGACTGGATTTATTTAAAGAGAGAGAGAGAGAGAGAGAAAGTATTCAAACTCCTTCCTCAGGAGTAGCAGGAGTTTAAGGCAAGAAAATCATTGACACTTCAAACAACAACAGTAGAGCTAGCATTCTTTAATTAATTATTTGGTGACATAATATGACAGTACCCAAGAGATTCACACTTTGAAGATTTTTGTTGTTTAAATTTAAAGAAAGGAAATTTAGGTTGGTGACTGAGTTTGAATCTTGAGCCAGGAGGCCCCCTTAACTGTATCTTCAGGGTATGTTGCTTTGTTTTGCTTTGAAGCTTGTGAAACTTACTTTGACAATCGATATGGGGGCATTTTAAGCAAATGCTACTAAAACATTTTGGACAGTGAAATATGATTTGGTAATTAGTGGTTCAACACCTCAGATATTTAAAGTCTAAGGGGCAGATCCTATGGCATCTTTGAATTGCTCTGGTAGTGTCATGAAGCCAGATTAACTGACTCCTTTGGAATTCCCCCAAGATAGGGAGACTTCTTGGGTGATTCAGACCTGGTGTAACCTTTCTAATAACGTACCCCATGATTATAGAGGGACACTGTCAAGTATGGTAAGCCTAAAATTTTACCTATGTCACCCATCAGTGTGACATACTATAAGAGTGACTATAGGTGTGACTACTATATTCATTTACACTGTCCTCCTGAACCCATAACTGCTAGCTTTTCTCCCCAAAATGTGCATTTCCAATAACAGAGCTGACAAATACACCTCTACCCTGATATAATGTGACCCGATATAACAAGAATTCGGATATAACGTGGTAAAGCAGTGCTCTGGGGGTAGGGGGGTGGGGCTGCACACTCTGGCGTATCAAAGCAAGTTCGATATAACGCGGTTTCACCTATAACACGGTAAGATTTGTTGGCTCCCAAGGACAGTGTTATATCGGGGTAGAGGTGTATAGCTGGGAAACACTACATAAATAATTCCAGGGTGCTCGTTCTCTCTGCAGGCTCATGCATTTATATGAATGTACTGTTTTTCCCCTACCGTGCCTTGTCTGTTCCGTTCTTGTGAGCAGTTACTGCTTACACTTTCATAGCACTCTGCATCTTCTAAGTGCTGCAAAACATGAACTAATCAACCTTCATGAAATGCCTGTGAAACATGTAAGGTAGCAGATTTAAACATACAGTAATGTAATTCAAAGTGTGCTGCTAATGGGATTCTTGTACATTTCTATTTACTGTGTATTCACAAAAATGGAAAAGACTTACACAACAGGGTGAAGTGATGGCCAAGGCAGAATGAGGAAAATGCTAGGTGCTTCTAGTCCAAAACAGAGCTCATATCATATTAATAAGCCTAAAATTTTATCTGCCTTGACAATATCCCTTTTAAGTTGCTAATTGCTGCAACCCTTATTTATTGTATGTTTTGGTTTTAACTGTAATAAAAAAATCCCATAATTAACATTTTAAAAAGATTCCTGAGATAGAAGATAAATCATAACAATAATAATAAGTGAGACTTGTAAATTATATGGATGCCTCTGTCTGGAAAAACTAACTAGCTTCTAATTCTAAACTGTAGGCTGTGAGAATAAAAGAAAATGAACATCTTTTGAAAGAGTAATTTTCTCTAGTGCTTTCTTAAGCACAGTTTTCAAAATGTCTTAATAAGACATCCCAATCCTTCATGGGACACTCTAATGAGCACTTTCACATATAAACGTCTGTTTTACATGCATAAGTGCCAAAGTGAGGCACACCTGATACAGTAACTCCTCACTTAACATTGTAGTTATGTTCTGAAAAATGCAACTTTAAGTGAAACAATGTTAAGCAAATCAAATTTCCCCATAAGAATTGGTGTAAATGGTGTGTGTGTGTGTGTGTGTGTTAGGTTCCAGGGAAATTATACACACAGTATAAGTTTTAAACAAACAATTTAATAGTGTACACAGCAATGATGATTGTGAAGCTTGGTTGAGATGGTAAAGTCAGAGGGTGGAAGAGGGTGGGATATTTCCCAGGGAATGCCTTACTGCTAAACAGTGAACTAGCACTCAGCTGAGCCCTCAAGGATTAACACGTTGTTAATGTAACCTCACACTCTACAAGGCAGAATGAATGGGTGGAGGGGAGACAGCATAGCTGACAGAGATAGAGACACATACCCTGTGTGTATGAGAGAGATGTGCATTTCTCCTTTAAGTACGCTTACCCCACTCTAAGTACATTGTCTTTTTAAGTAGATCAGCAAGTTGAGACAGCAGCTGCTGCCAGCAAGCTCCCTCTGTCCTGAGCCCTGCCATGTCCCCCACCCTGTTCTATGGAGAAGGGGTAATTGGGGGGCAGGAGCAGGGGAGAGGGGGACACCCTGACATTAGCCCCTCTCTTCCCCCCCGGCCCCGCACAGCAAGCAGGAGGCTCCCAGGAGTAGCTCCAAGGCAGAGGGCAGGAGAAGCACATGGGAGTGGCGGGAGGGACAGCGGAACTGCTGGCAATTGATAGCCTGCAGGGTGGCTGCTGCACAAGGAACTTAAGGGAGCTCCAACGGGCTGCTCTTCCTGCAAGCAGTGGACAAAGCAGGCAGCTGCCAAGCAATGTTATAAGGGAGCATTGCACAACTTTAAACAAGCATGTTCTCTAACTGTTCAGCAACATAACAACGAAACATCATTAACCAGTACGACTTTAAGTGAGGAGTTACTGTACAGTCCCTTTGGAAATAAATGGGCATGTCTTTCCATTGACTAATGGGAGCTGGATTGAATCCCAGCTGCAGGCTTTGGACAGTCTATTAATGAACCACTGTTTGAAAATTTATGTATAATTCTCAGACTTACTGGGCCATATTCTCATATACACAAAGGACCCATTAGCTTGTCACTATGTTGTAAAGGGGCCTTAGTGTAAATAAGAATCATACTTTTAATAAATATTATGCTTTGTTTAACTGTGTGTTGGTTCACTTTCCTAGCAATGAATGGAAGGTATTTTTTAAATTCTTGAATGGGCCACAAATTCATACCTCAGGTAATGAAATGGTGTGTAAAAATCTGGTGTCACCATCAAAGTGCAACTACTTTTGAGTTTTACCCTGAAGGTTCAGAAATATCTTAAGTCCCACAGACACATAGAAGGGAGGGAGAAAGTCTAGTATATATGTTATGTGTTTTAAAAAACACTACTATTTCTCAAGTATCAGAGGGGTAGCCATGTTAGTCTGGATCTGTAAAAGCAGCAAAGAATCTGTGGCACCTTATAGACTAACAGATATTTTGGAGCATGAGCTTTCGTGGGTGGATACCCACTTCGTCGGATGCATGTAGTGGAAATTTCCAGGGGCAGGTATATATATGCAAGCAAGCTAGAGATAACGAGGTTAGTTCAATCAGGGAGGATGAGGCCCTGTTCTAACAGTTGAGGTGTGAAAACCAAGGGAGGAGAAACTGGTTTTGTAGTTGGCAAGCCATTCACAGTCTTTGTTTAATCCTGAGCTGATGGTGTCAAATTTGCAGATGAACTGAAGCTCAGCAGTTTCTCTTTGAAGTCTGGTCCTGAAGTTTTTTTGCTGCAGGATGGCCACCTTAAGGTCTGCTGTAGTGTGGCCAGGAAAGTTGAAGTGTTCTCCTACAGGTTTTTGTATATTGCCATTCCTAATATCTGATTTGTGTCCATTTATCCTTTTCCATAGAGACTGTCCAGTTTGGCTGATGTACATAGCAGAGGGGCATTGCTGGCACATGATGGCATATATTACACTGGTGAACGTGCAGGTGAATGAACTGGTGATGGTGTGGCTGATCTGGTTAGGTCCTGTGATGGTGTCGCTGGTGTAGATATATGGGCAGAGTTGGCATCGAGGTTTGTTACATGGATTGGTTCCTGAGCTAGAGGTACTATGGTGCGGTGTGCAGTTACTGGTGAGAATATGTTTCAGGTTGGCAGGTTGTCTGTGGGCGAGGACTGGCCTGCCACCCAAGGCCTGTGAAAGTGTGGGATCATTGTCTAGGATGGGTTGTAGATCCCTGATGATGCGCTGGAGGGGTTTTAGCTGGGGACTGTATGTGATGGCCAGTGGAGTCCTGTTGGTTTCTTTCTTGGGTTTGTCTTGCAGTAGGAGGCTTCTGGGTACACGTCTGCCTCTGTTGATCTGTTTCCTTATTTCCTCGTGCGGGTATTGTAGTTTTGAGAATGCTTGATGGAGATTTTGTAGGTGTTGGTCTCTTTCTGAAGGGTTAGAGCAGATTCGGTTATGCCTCAGTGCTTGGCTGTAGACAATGGATCGTGTGATGTGCCCGGGATGGAAGCTGGAGGCATGAAGGTAGGCATAGCGGTCAGTAGGTTTTCGGTATAGGATTTTGTTAATGTGACCATCACTTATTTGCACCATGGTGTCTAGGAAGTGGACCTCCGTGTAGATTGGTCCAGGCTGAGGTTGATGGTGAGGTGGGAGCTGTTGAAATCATGGCGAAATTTTTCTGGAGTCTCCTTCCCATGGGTCCAGATGATGAAGATGTCATCAATGTAGCGTAGGTATATTTTTATGGTCGACCTGGAACAATGCTTCCTCAGCTCTCGTCCACTCACTCCCCTTCTCTACCTACACTACATTGATGACATCTTCATCATCTGGACCCATGGGAAGGAGACTCTGGAAAAAATTCCACCACGATTTCAACAGCTTCCACCTCACCTTCAACCTCAGCCTGGACCAATCTACACGGGAGGTCCACTTCCTAGACACCACGGTGCAATAAGTGATGGTCACATTAACACAACCCTGTACCGAAAACCTACTGACCGCTATGCCTACCTTCATGCCTCCAGCTTCCATCCCGGGCACATCACACGATCCATTGTCTACAGCCAAGCACTGAGGTATAACCGCATCTGCTCTAACCCCTCAGACAGAGACCAACACCTACAAAATCTCCATCAAGCATTCTCAAAACTACAATACCAGCACAAGGAAATAAGGAAACAGATCAACAGAGGCAGACGTGTACCCAGAAGCCTCCTACTGCAAGACAAACCCAAGAAAGAAACCAACAGGACTCCACTGGCCATCACATACAGTCCCCAGCTAAAACTCCTCCAGCGCATCATCAGGGATCTACAACCCATCCTAGACAATGATCCCACACTTTCACAGGCCTTGGGTGGCAGGCCAGTCCTCGCCCACAGACAACCTGCCAACCTGAAACATATTCTCACCAGTAACTGCACACCGCACCATAGTACCTCTAGCTCAGGAACCAATCCATGCAACAAACCTCGATGCCAACTCTGCCCACATATCTACACCAGCGACACCATCACAGGACCTAACCAGATCAGCCACACCATCACCGGTTCATTCACCTGCACGTCCACCAGTGTAATATACGCCATCATGTGCCAGCAATGCCCCTCTGCTATGTACATCAGCCAAACTGGACAGTCTCTATGGAAAAGGATAAATGGACACAAATCAGATATTAGGAATGGCAATATACAAAAACCTGTAGGAGAACACTTCAACCTCCTGGTCACACTATAGCAGACCTTAAGGTGGCCATCCTGCAGCAAGAAAACTTCAGGACCAGACTTCAAAGAGAAACTGCTGAGCTTCAGTTCATCTGCAAATTTGACACCATCAGCTCAGGATTAAACAAAGACTGTGAATGGCTTGCCAACTACAAAACCAGTTTCTCCTCCCTTGGTTTTCACACCTCAACTGTTAGAACAGGGCCTCATCCTCCCTGATTGAACTAACCTCGTTATCTCTAGCTTGCTTGCATATATATACCTGCCCCTGGAAATTTCCACTACATGCATCCGACGAAGTGGGTATTCACCCACGAAAGCTCATGCTCCAAAATGTCTGTTAGTCTATAAGGTGCCACAGATTCTTTGCTGTTTTTACTATTTCTCAGTGCAGCAGATGTCTGTAAGACAGACAAGGGATTGATAAGTATCTGAATGGTTTTACTAAACATGTTTAAAATGGAAACCAAAGAACTGGTGACTAACCCTACTGACATAATGGATAGGGGTGAAGCAGTAGATATGATAATCTTGATTTTAGTAGGTGTGGGTGTACCATGGATTTATATAGTGGATTTATGGTATTTCCTGTTTTATTATTTATCCCTTTCCTAATGGTACCTAACTTCCCGTTAGCTTTTTTGACTGCAACTTCTCATTGAATGGATGTTTTCAGAAAAACTATCCACAATGACTCCAAGATCTCTTTCTTGAGTGGTAACAGCTAATTTAGACCTCATCAATTTGTATGTATAGATGGGATTATGTTTTCCAACATGCATTAATTCACATTTATCAACATGGAATTTCATCTGCCGTTTGTTGTCCAGTCACCCAGTTTTGTGAGATCCCTTTGTAACTCTTTGCGGTCAGCTTTGAACTTAATTATCTTGAGTAATTTTGTATCATCTGCAAACATTGCCACCTCACTGTTTACCCCTTTTCTCAGATCATTTATGAATATGTTGAACAACACAGGCCCCAGTACAGATCCTTGGTATACCATGCTATTTACCTCTTTTCTTAATTTCTATGATTCTATGAACAATAACAAAGAAAGAGGGAACATAGTGGCAATGACAGCACCTGCCAGTTCCCTGTAGAGAAAAACCTCACTTCTCCCTGAAAATTTAAGTAGTTTCAGACAGATCAGGGATTAGTGCTCTGGAACAGCCATTAATTGCGCAAACCCCATAATGGCTGCAATACCTGCCACACCCCATCCTCCAATCAGTCATAAAATTGTTAAAAAAGCTTAAGTACTCCTGATAAGAGAGGTTACTAAAGAAGTATGAATAGTATAGACAAAGACTGCATAACAACTTGGCTGTCACCCTCTGTCATAAACAGATAGTTAAGGGTTAATGTCTCTTTTATCTGTAAAGGGTTAACAAACAGTGAACCGGACACCTGACCAGAGGCCCAATCAGGAAACAAGATATTTTCAAATCTCGGTGGAGGGAAGTCTTTGTGTTTTTTGGGTTTGGTTTTGTTCTCTCTGGGTCCTGGGAGGGATTAGACGTGCAACCAGGTTTCTTGCCAATCTCCCTGCTACAGTCTCTTATATATTCAGAATAGTGAGTATTTAGTAAGAAAGGCGGTTATAGTCTTTTGATTGTTTCTGTATTTGCAAATGTGTATTTGGCTGGAAGTATTTTAAATTGTATTTCTGCTGGAGGAGGCTTTTTTTCTCCAGTTTCTATAAGCTGACAGACCCTGTAACTTTATATAGTATGACACCGTCCACAGCAGAAACCCAGCCCCAAGGTGATAACCCATTGGAGGTACCCTGTTATAATTGTCTTCAATGTGTGCATTGTCACAGGAATGAATGGCTAATGACCTTCAGCTAATGGGCACAAAACCCTCACAAAGCTGTGTGGCCCCACAAGTGTGTACCAAATATTCCCTCCTGTGCATTTCCAGCAGCTTTATAGGATGTGAATGTATCCTTTGGTACAGGCAGATGTCATCCTCTACCTGCCTGCTGTGCCAAGATGTGTGCACATATGGCATCTCTGATTTCCCTTGCCTTCTGGGAACCAGGATCAGTGTGCACATGTGAGATCTGCTTGCCTGAACAGAGTTTATAAACCAGATATCCTGAGTTCATTCAGGTGAAAACACTTCCCTTTATCCTCACAAGTGTTATGCAGTGTGCTGCAGGAGACAATTCTACAAACTGTGTTAGTCACACTGGCATCCAAACAGGTATGCAGGCAGCACCAGCAAGCTTTCAGTCTACAAACTGCACACTCCATGACCTTTCTGCAGCTTCTAACTGATAATTGAATTATCTTTTTCCACAGTCATTGATGTCTCAATACGTTTCATGACCAAAGGCAGAAGTGGGTATTTGGGCTCCCACAAAATAACAGTTGGCAGAGACACACTGTACAGAACCATATTATTTATGAGGACTAAAGTTCCTTCTTCCCCTTCAAGTACAAACCTGATCTCCTCAGAACCCTGGCATCATGAACTTTTCCAGCATGCCTTGCAGAATGATTGAATAGAAACCTTTTCAATTCACATACTCAGTTGCCCTTTGTGATGGGTAAAGTATTGTGATATGAGTACCATCAATAGCCCCAGCACAGTTTGGAAAATCCATCCTCTGAAATCCATCTATTATTTCTGGAACTTTTCTTATGGCATCCACCCATGGATAGATCACAGTGTTAATTGCCTTACAAACCTGCATAACTGGACTTTCCAACCCCAAAATGGTTGCAACAGACCTATGGTTGCCTGGTTGAGCCAGGTTCTAGAGGGCAATAGCAACCAACTTCTAAACCAGTACGGCTTCCCTGAATTGAATGTTATGGTGCTGGAGGGTTGGTGCAAGCTCAAAGCAAGTCTGTTTCTTCATTTGAAAGTTCTGAAGCTACTGCTAGTCATCCCAGATTTGCAAAACGATGAAATCCCACCACATTCTGTTTGTTCTTCTGCACCAGAAGTGATGGTCAACCAAAGGACATACTATAACAATAGCAGCATTTACCATGTCTTTACAGTGTGAGCTGAATGAATTGTCATTGACCCTCCAAGTCAGCTGTCTTTGACACATCAGAAAATGCTGCCCAAATTCCATCCAGCATCTCACCAAGTGCCTTCCACACCACATAACTATTTGTCCCACAACAAGGAGTATGTGTGGAACCAGATCACTATCCAATTGCTCCATGTCTTCCACCTAGTTTGGCAGTGAATAATAGAGAGTGGTAATATGATCAGGAGCTGCCACCAGCAAATGTGTGAAGGCAGGGGACAATACCAACAAAACACAGCAAAGCAGAGTGTCTTCCTGTGATGCACAGAACCCTGGCATACTGCTCTGAAATGGTAGCACTACTGTCGTGTACCTACAGCAGCAGTGTGGATGTGGGTATATGCATGTATGCAGTGTTATACCCATGTCCTGCACAGCATATGTGGATTTTAGGAATAGATATGTGGAGCATGAACACAATCCAGTACCTGAGTATATGTGCAAGTGTAGACATAGCCTCAGTATGTAGCGTAGGGAGATATGATAATTCTTTCATTTGACATCATATGGATCCATTATGTACTTTGAAGTTCCAGTCAAACTCAAGAACTCAAAAACAATGCTTGGATGAAATGGACAAGTTTTCCTTGGTTTCAGGTTGAAGCCATATGAAACGGATATGTTGCACATGTTTATAATGAAGCTGTAAATTCTTCCCCAAATCCCATGGAGATTGAGGTTATCTCAAAAGGCCTAAATTTGTTGAAAATTCACAAACCTGTTGAATTGATCGGAGCTGGGTTTGGGGCTTGTAGCAATATTCAGTTCCAGCTGAGTTTCTCAAGAAGTTATGTTTCTGAATTAAAAGTTTGCATGATATTATTTATCATGGATTTGATGGCTTTGGATGATAAATAACAGCAGTGAACATTTCACTAATCTATTTCTGTATTGGGCCAGATTTTGAAACCCTGAGAAACTCAGGGCTTCATGAAGTTTTGTGTGAGCAACTGTATCTCTAATATGCCTGGGAAGCTAGTGTGATTAAGTGCACTTAACCATCTGAGTGCCCATTTGTACACACAGTCAGCCAACTTGCACACACAATCATGACAAAAATACGTATTTGACACTAAAGTCTACACAGGTATTCTGTTAATGATTTTGGGGCTTAGATCATTTGAATTTGTTACATTCACTTGTAAAGCATTTCAGTTCACTGAAATGAAAAGCTGCAGATATTTTTTTCTTTTGTAAGGGCTCCTCCACCTGCTTCTGAGTAGAACTGTGAAATGAGTTTGCTCACTTTAGGGATGATTCCAAGAACCAGGCATCTGCCATTTGCAGTACTTAGTAGGACCCATAAGTAGAATCATAAGAGGGGGCTGATTCTGCTCTCACACCAAATGTACTACAACCTGACCCTATTGAATTCAGTGGAACTACTACTGATATACACTAGTAGTGTAACCAAGAACAGAATTTGGCCCTATAAATTCAGAAGGAGACAGGCAGAAAAGTCTCTAGATATATGTCATCTATTTTCTTTGCTATTTCAGACCTCAGTTTTCTTATCCATTTAAATTCTTCTTTGAGTCTCAACATTTCATCTAGTCTTATTTTTTCAATAAAATATTTTCATATTACATTTTTTAAATTCTGCCTACTGTTTTCTAAGTGGTGCATCTGATATAGTATTTTGTTTTTTCCCTCTATCTTCACATTTGTATGTTTCTTATTTTCTTTTCTGTCTGGTTCTTCCTTCCCTCATTTAATCTGGAATTTTATAAACAAGGCCCTCATTGCTTGGAAACTCAGGGCCAATTTCTAAACCAGGGATGCGATAGCAACAGCATGCAAAATGGAAAATTTCACAATTCTATGGCTTCAGAATCCCTAAGTGGCAATGGGATTCAATTCTCCAATGCGCTTTGATTTACAGAAGACAGATGCTTTATGCCATGGAAGCTACTGCCAGATAGAAAGCCAAAGAAGGTCCAGCCCAGATTCTTTTATATCCTTTTGCTTACCACTGTGGCTTTTCCAGCTAAAGGGATTTGAAAACTCTGCATGCTAACAACCCCACCCAAAATAGAACTAGCTCTGCTGACATGAAAAGTTGGAAATCTGTTCATGATTTAGCACTGGGGAAGGCACTGCAAAATGATGGATGTGGTGTTGAATTTCATTGAGCTAATATTCAAGAAAATACAGTAGGTTTATTTAATGGTATTGGGGGAATGTACTAAAGGGGAAGAAATTAACTGGAATTATGACAAGTGTCCTTGTTACTGTTACTCCTGTGAAAAAGAGACTTCTGGTGAAAATCATCATTCTTCCACAGAAGAAACAAATACTCTGAAATCCTCAAGAGTAGCATAGGGAGTGATGTGTCGAGACCAAATAATCTAACACATGACCACATCTCTGCTCAGCACTTTCTTTATCTTCAAATGTTTACAGCCAATTTATTTTGTTCTTTTTTATATACATTGTCTGTGAGCTTTGTTCAGTTTACTAGCGCCGTCTTTTTAGCTTTTAATTACTTTCCAAAAGATGCAGGTTATTTTATAGCACATTCTTAATTCCCTCTCTCTAAACTTCTGAACAACTTATGCACATCCATTGATCATGCCCTATTCCAAATGCACTATTGTGACAGACTACAGAAACTATTAAGTTTTCATAGAGATATCTCAGAGTAACCTTTTTTCCTTTTACATGTCCTATCAAGCTTACTAACCCTGACAGTAAAATGGTCATTAGTAGCAGCATTATGTAGAAAACAAATAGTGCTTCAGACTTAGGTATCACTCCTTCTACACCACCACTGTCCTCTAAGGCTAAAACTAAAATATTTAATCAAATCATCTACAACCTTTTACTCAGCACATTTATCAACATATGAACCAAACTCCAAATATTTCTTAACATTGAAGAGGTTCTCTAGCTAAGAGGGAGCTCACTATTATGATTGATAAAATGACCTCCCCCAGTAAACAATTTCTCATAGGATGTACCTTCCATGGCAAGATGACTCAATTCTGTACCCTTTCCATTGCATTCCTTCTTTGTTTCATACTTTTCCTGTGTCTTCTTTTCTATAGACCTATTTTCATCCATAGTACCCGATATTTCCCCCTCCCAACCATATAATAATGAGGCAAGGCCTACTGGAGTCCATTGGGTCTATCTGTACTACTCCAGCCTTGTATGTCAGGTAGGTTCCACCAAGCTGGGACAGGTGCATTCAGATATAAGCCACTTTTAAGTTAGATATAAAGCTTCTTCCTCTAAGAGAGTGTAGTGAAGCAGAGTGGCTCCCACTGGACTGGAGAGTGAGGGACCATTACACTCAGCTTGGTGGGCGGAGCCAAACCCACCCCACCCCCCTCGCTGGAAGTACCAGGGTGGGCAGGAAGTATAAAGGGAAGGCTCTGCAGCTCAGTTGGGCGGAGCCAGTGGAGGAGACAGATGCCTCTGCCCTGCTGTGGCACCTGGGAGCTGAATCTGTGCTCTGCCACATTCTGCCCCTAGAGGGACTATCGTTGGCCATATACCCAGAGAAGTCTGAGGACCAGTGGATACCAGAGGTACCAAAACCTGGTGAGGTAGGAAGTAGCCCAGGGACAGCCAAGGACTGTCCTGCTACAGGTCTGGCCACTTCCAGGCCGGTGTGTTGCAGCTGGATCCCTGCCGACCCAGTGGCAGATGACTCTGCCACTGTTAGGGCCCTGAGCTGGGACGCAGTGGAGTTGGGTTGGCCTGCGTCCCCCTGCCACAGCATCCCCAGAGTGGCCGACTCCCCCTCAGGCCAGGATGCCTGCAACCCTTGAATGTCCATGCCAGCACTCTAGACTACCTGCCGGGGGCTCAACCCCCATGGGAGCCCCTAGACTGCGTGGGCACTCACCCTGAGGTGAACCCCGAGATTGGGTACGTTTGCTGACTGCCTGAACCTCAAGCTTAGGCTGAAGCCTGCTTTCTGCTCTGCCCCATTCCAAGGGCTAGAGCTATTGACTGGGTATGTTTGCTGGCTGCCTTGGCCCAGAGACTTAGGCTACAGCCTGCTACGAGCCTGGCCTGCTCTGGGGGCTAGAGACCCAAATTATTAATTGGTGTCAGCCCCAGCTGAGGTGCTGCAGGCCAAGGACTATGTTGGGCATTGCCCCACCCAAGGGTGGGGACAGGAGTCCCAAACTATTGTTGTGTGTTTGCCTCTGTTAGATGGGCCCAGAACCATAGACTGCGTATGGCTTGGCTCCGCCAGCGCAGCCCGAGTCCGAAGACTATACTTCTTACAACGAGGCAGAGCGGCCTCCCTCCCCACTGGAGAGCGAGGGACCACTACAGAGAGTACTCAGAAAAATTGAACTTATTTATGATTATCATTTCTATTACAATAGTAGCTAGGCACCTGAACCAAAGGAGCAGAGATCCATTGTGTTAAAAACTGAACAGACAGTACCTGTCAACAAAACTAGGTGTCAGGCAACGATGTTGGTAATAATTTTTTTGAGTGTTCTTCGTGTCCAGTATGTTGTACAACAATAAATATACAAATTAGGGGAGCAACTTTTTCCAGAAAAAAATGCTATCTACCAGCCTATTTAAGGCTTAGGTCTGATAGATGTTGGTGAAAGCAGAGATGCTACAGGAAATAAATCCATTTGACAAATCTTTGAGATTGAAATTGCAAAATGGGTGTACATCCAAGAGAGAGGTGACAAAAGTGCTGTTCTTTTAGGAAACCAGAAACAGCAACAGCAACCAAAACCTGGGCTGTGGGAGCTGTTCTAATCCTGGAGCTACTGACAGAACACCAGCATTCCTCCACTACACAAGTCAGAGAAGCAAACACAGATTTTCTCACTGGAGCAGGAATGAGGCTGTTTGTCCAGAAAATATGTACAAGTCAGGAACAACCTGGCTACCTGCCTGAAAGAGATTTTTAATTTTCACATGTTTTTAATTAAGGGCCATGCCTTAAAGTAAGTTTTCATTTAATACATAAACTTCATTTACTTTTGTCCTGCCCAGAATAAACAACATGACCACCAGTCATGCTTAATAAAATAATTCTTGCATCTAATACTGTGGCACTAAATTTCTAGTAGTTCCACATGTTTAGTAAATGAAGGGAAAATAGGAAACCAGATGGTCTATACAAGTTTACCATGAAAACATCTGGATCTGAGGTCTTTCCAGCAGGCAAGTTCCTAATGACCTCAAATGTTTCCTTCAAAGAAAATAGCTTATTTAGGGCCTTTGTGTTCCTAAGAGATCTGCAGGAAGTTCAGATAGGAAAGAAACCTCAATTTATTTTTAGTCATGGACAAAGTTTCCTTCAAAATACTACACATCTCAGTCTAACAATCTGAACTGCTTTTTGGTGCTACGGATTTTCAAAGTACCCTGTGCCTACCTAGGTATTTTAACAGGAGCGTCAGCAGATCTTAAATAATTATATTTCAATACTCTAACCAAGAAAATCCAAGTTTCCATATTTCATTGGTAATCTCTCTGGCAGGGATTTCTGCCAGGCAGGAACAGAGTATCTTGTGCAATTCTGCTTTAAGTGTGCCTCTTTATCCATTTCTGGAGGCAGTATATAGGTAAACTGCTACTTTGTTGAGTTCCCAAACATACTAAGATGGAGAAATCTCCCTGAGAAGGATTGGTTTTTCCAAAAGAAGTTCTGTTTGTGTGGTCAGTTGCTGGACAAAATGCAGAGTAAAACGCCTTTGAACACCTTCCTTTTCTGAATGCACTCATGCCCAGCGCCCAAGAGACTAATGAAGACAGGAACAAGGTCTGACTGGGAAGTCATTCCAGTGTCAACATCCGCTATCTGGGGGCCTTTATTTCAGGGAAAAGATCTACTCATGAATGTTTATTATGTGGACTGGGTTAAAAGGCGTAGACCTGCTTTATGGTTAAAGAAATCCAAAGATGTCCCACAAACTACATGCATACAGATAACAACACATCCTCAGAAGGCCACAGTAGTTAGTGCATTTAGAGACAACCCCTACTCCAACCCCTGTGGGCATAAAGGACCCCAAACATGGTGAAACCAATGCAGTTTTGATGCACACTGTAGGTATGTAAGGATTTAGGGATCCTACACACAGGTGCATATCCCCTTCCTGCTCCATTGGGATTCCTTAGAAATGGTTGTTTTCAGGGATTATAAGGCAGGACAGGGTGTTCAGCCTCCAGAGGAGAAGGGCTAAGTGGATCCACTGTTATGGAGATCCACCAGCTGTTATCCCCTTGGAACTTGGGGTGGGGAGGGACAAAGGTGGCATGTAGATTTTTTTCAGTTCTGTGGAAGGAGAAATAGTCACAAAATGGTTTCACTGTTGCTCCACGGGCTGCAGGGTTGGTGGGGGAGGGAAGATGCCTTCTCCCAACCATTGAACATCTGCTTGGCTTGTGAACGGGTGAGAACAGAAAGCATTAAAAATAAATAGTAGCTGTTTTGTCACTGGTGGGAGGAGGGAATCTAATATAGACAGACAGAGGCACTACCTCAGCCCTCGTAACAAGGGGTTAACTGCAGCTTCCCTTTCCTCTCCCCTGAACAACTGTACAAGTAGGAAAGGCTAGAAAAGAGGACTGCTGGAAAGAAAGAAGGGAGAGAATCCCTGGGGGGGAAGACGGGGCTCTTTATGATGGCTTGAGTCTCAGGATGTGAACATTTCTGTTTGTAACTCTTTTTGCTTGCATTACCTTGTTTTGATTTTTGCTTAGAGAGATTGTCTCCTACAGAACACATTACTGCCTGATTCTGTGTTTTGCCTCAGCTCATTCATCCCATCACCTAAATGCTCGCATTTACAGTGATTACATATACAAATTGGGTGTTTGCAAGGCTATGTCTACACTATGGGATTATTCCGATTTTACAGAAACCGGTATTTGGAAATAGATTATATAAAGTTGCATGCATGCTGCCACATTAAGCACAATAATTCAGCAGTGTGAGTCCATGTACCGAGGCTAGCGTCGATTTCTAGAGTGTTTCACTGTGGGTAGCTATCCCATAGCTATCCCATAGTTCCCGCAGTCTCCCCCACCCATTGGAATTCTGGGTTGAGATCCCAGTGCATGATGGGGCAAAAACAGTGTTGTGGGTGATTCTGGGTAAATGTCGTCAGTCAATCCTCCTTCCTTGAAAGCAACAGCAGACAATCATTTCACACCCTTTTCCTTGGATTGCCCTGGCAGATGCCATAGCAAGGCAACCATGGAGCCTGTTTAGCCTTTTTTCACTCTCACCGTATGTGTACTGGATGCTGCTGACAGACGCGGTACTGCAGTGCTACACAGCAGCATTCACTTGCCTTTGCAAGGTAGCAGAGATGGTTACCATCCCTATTGCACCGTCTGCTGCTTTGGAAATTGGCGATGATGATTACCAGCCCTATTGCACTGTCTGCTGCTTTGGAAATTGGTAATGACGGTTACAGTCCTATTGTATCATCTGCTGCTGTCATGGGTGCTCTTGATTGGCCTCGCTGAGGTCGGCCGGGGGCGCATGGACAAAAATGGGAATGACTCCCCAGGTCATTCCCTTCTTTACTTTTGTCTAAAAGTAGAGTCAGTCCTGTCTTGAATATGGAGCAAGCCTACTAAAGAACCAGAGAGGACAGCCGCTCCGGGTCAGAGCCCCAGAGATCCCGCAGAAATGATGAGCTTCATGCCATTCTAGGGGGTGCCCCTGCAACAACCCCACCCATTGCTTCCCTCCTCCCCCATCCCTCCTGGGCTACTGTTGCAGTTATCCCCCCATTTGTGTGATGAAGTAATAAAGAATGCATGAATAAGAAACACTGACTTTTTATTAAGATAAAATGAGGGGGATGCAGCCTCCAGCTGCTATGATATTCCAGGCAGGACTGAATCTCCATTAAACATTAAAGAGTAGGGGGAGAGGAGTGCAGCCTCCAACTCCTATGATATTCCAGGCAGGACTGAATCTCCATTAGACATTAAAGAGTAGGGGGAGAGGAGTGCAGCCTCCAGCTGCTACGATATTCCAGGCAGGACTGAATCTCCATTAGATATTAAAGCAGGGGAGAGGAGCGCAGCCTCCAGCTGCTATGATATTCCAGGCAGGACTGAATCTCCAGGAGACAAAGCTTAAAGAAGGGAATGACCGGAAGTCATTCTCATTTTTGCCCAGGCACCCCCAGCCAACCTCATTGAGACCAGCCAGGAGCACTCACGGGATGATGACGACAGTTATCAGTCCTATTGCACCGTCTGCCATCAGGGAGAGGAGAGGAAGGGATGCTATTGTTTAGCACTGCAGCACCCCATCTACCAGCAGCATCCAGTAGACATATGGTGACATTGAAAAAAGGAGAGAAACAATTTTTTCCCTTTTCTTGCACGGCAGGGGAGGGGAGGAAATTGATGACATATACCCTGAATCACCCGCGACAATGTTTTTGACCCTTCAGGCATTGGGAGCTCAGCCAAGAATGCAAGACTGTGGAAACTGTGGGATAGCTCAAGTCCTCAGTCCCCCCTCCCTCCATGAGTGTCCATTTGATTCTTTGGCTTTCCGTTATGCTTGTCACGCAGCACTGTGTTGAGTCCCTGCTGTGGCCTCTGTCCATCATAGCCTTGGAGATTTTTTCAAATGCTTTAGCATTTCGTCTTTTGGAATGGAGCTCTGATAGAACAGATTTATCTCCTCATACAGTGATCAGATCCAGTATCTCCCGTATGATCCATGTTGGAGCTCTTTTTGGATTTTGGGGCTGCATGGTCACCCGCGCTGATCGGCGCTCCACGCTGGGCAAATAGGGAATGAAATTCAAAAGTTTGCAGAGCTTTTCCTGTCTACTTGACCAGTGAATCCGAGTTCAGATTGCTGTCCAGAGCGGTCACAATGGTGCACTATAGGATAGCGCCCGGAGGCCAATACTGTCGAATTGCGGCCACACTAACCCTAATCTGACATGGCAATACTGATTTCAGCACTGCTCCCCTCGTCAGGGAGGATTACAGATACCAGTATTAAGAGCCCTTTATATTGATATAAAGGGCTTCATTGTGTGGACGGGTGCAAGGTTAATTCGGTTTAACGCTGCTAAATTCGGTATAAACCCGTAGTGTAGTCAAGGCCTAAATGAGCATTTGTGAATATAACTGCCATTTCCATGAGCAGAATGGCACAGGGACCCTGTATCAGCAATTGGATGTAAATGAATTCTGCAACCTCCCTAAGTACAACATAATAGGCACCATATACCCTACCAATAGCTACAGAGACAACGATCTCCGTGATCTTGCAGAGGTGGAATGAAATAGACATGACACTCCCTAATCACTTATACGTATATGAATTTTGCAGTCAATAGCCTGAAAACTGACTCATCAGTGATCAAAGACATTTTTTATCTCAGACCGTCTTAGCCCCTCAAATCCTTTGTGTTTTGTATAACTCTAGGAATCCTTAGACAGATGCAAACTTATGTACTTTGGTCACATCAGGAGTAGAGATGGAAATAACCTTGAAATGAGCTATCATGGGAGGAATGGTGGGGGATCATTGTAGTAGGGGATGGCCAGCAAAGAGAATAGATGGTGTGTGGCAGATCACTGGTAGGTCAGCTGCTGAATGCTTCAAGTTAGCAAAGAATCTTGAAAGCTTCTGAAAATTCTGCTATGATGTCATCAGTATTCAGACATGAGTAAGCAGATTTACATAGGAACTCCTTTCTAGAAAAGCAGTTTTTGGATATTAGACACATTTCTCTGTTTCTGAAAGGGCTTGGCCTTTACTAGCAAAATAGGCTCCATGTTCACTTCAAGCATTTTGGACAATTTTTCAAGAAGATGTGGAGAGCAGAAAGTCATCTGCTTTTTTATCCTTTCAAATCTTCCTTGATCAATGGATCATAACATTTCTTTGACAATTTACCTAAATGCTGCCCTGCCTGTCACATTTTACCTTAACACCATGAATGGGAAATAATAAAAAAAAATTAATCAACAATGTGACCCCACTGACTTCAATGGAACAAAACCATGGAGGAATTTGACCTAATGGAGATTGTTAGTCAGACACATAGCCTGCTTGCCATATCTGGGTCTTTGTTTTCTCCTCTCTATATTCCTCCTTCACTTCTGTCTTAATCTGTTACATTCTGTGCAAGTGTTTCTCCCACAGCCATGCACAGTTAGTTTTGAAGTGGCTGTGGACAGCAGTTGTCTCTGAGTGGATACCTGGGGCGACAGAAACTCTCTAAAAGTGTGTGCGGGGGGCACCAGTGCTTGAACTGTGGCCTTGCCCCCTTGTCGTCCCTCCCCCCCGTGGCCCCACTTCCACATCACCCTTTTCCCTAAGATCCCACCCCTATGCTGACTGTTCTTCCTGAGCTCCCCAGCCCTCACACCGCCTCTCCTCCCCATGGTCCCGCCTTCAAACCGCCCATTCCCAGTGGCCTTGCCTCTGCTTTGCTGCTTCTCCTGAGGCCCCAGCCCCGCACTGCCCCTTCTCCCAAGACCTCCTGCCCTCACACTGCCCCTTTCCCCAAGGCCCCACTCATGCACTTCCTTTTCCCTCCAAGACCCCACTCTCCACTCACTCCTCTCCGCTCTTTCTTCCTGTTGCTCACCCTTAAGGCCGGTAAAAGGTGAGAAGACATAGACTCCCACTTTTAAAAGTGGTGGGGCCATGGCCCCCTGGCTCCCCCTGTTCCAGCGCCCCAGGTGGGTACCCTCCTCTTTCTTCTATTGTAAGGTTTCTGAGACAAACAGCATATTGTTTGGCTGCTGTCCTTTCGATCTCAAGGGGGAAATAAAAATCACTCCACAAATGACATTTCTCTCAGGTCTGGCAGTTTGGGAATGGTGTGCAATGGGCACATTCCAGCCTCTTCCAAAAATCTTTGTGTCTGCAATGGGTGGCCAAATGTTAAATCAGGTTTAATCATGAGTGTAAGTCCCACATGTCTTACCTGGACTCATCAACCCAAACTAAGTAAAATCTGGCATGGCGTAAGAGGGAGCAACTGCCTTGGAAGTCTCAGGGTCAAATTCACTGATGAACATAAACAGGACTGTAAAGTTATAAGCCAGGTGTAATTTAGTCAGAAAAGCATGAGAATAACAAAGTAGCATAACGTACACTGATTTAGTGTTAGGTGCGGGCTCTTTGTTGAGTCCTGCTATGACCCCGTTGCATCACTCAATCAGCACAAAATAGACAGAGGGGATTCCCCCAGGGTGTGCATGTAGGTGTATAAAGATGGCATAACCAGCCCTATGCTATACCTGCCCTGGCCCTAGTGTGAAAAACATGTCTGGATCTCGCTGTTCTCTGGCATTCCCTGGCTGCTAGATGGGCCCTTGGGTGCCATTCCAGCTGAGGCTATTGTTTAGACTGAGTGCAGCAGAGGGTTGGTTGTACAGGATGGTAAAAGATAAAACAGCCTCTACACACTGTTTTAACTTATGTCCACACCATCCTCAAAGCTCATAATCTCCAAGCCAACCCTGGCAGAAGAGGGCACAACTCCCATTGACATCACTGAAATTGCTCTGACTCTCACCAGCTCTCAGTTTGGTTCATCTTGTGTGTTCACTGAATGCTAGATCAGTGCACGTTAAACTACTATCCTATGGCTTATCATTTACCTACGCCTAATCATAAGTCACACTACCCATTTATATCACTGAGGAATTTGCGCATCCCACGAAAACCACAGCCACGACTTAGTCCAGGACTATTATGGTCCATAGGCAACAGGTCTGTTGTGCGAGCCAAAGGTAGAGGGAGGGGGGAATGGGATCAGTAAGAGCAATGCTAAATTTGTTTCAGGTAGAAGGGTCAATCTGCAAGGGTCTGTCCTTATAGCTTATTGCAAAAGATGGTCCTAAAACGTGTTGTTATATTCAGTCCCTCATCCTCATCTCTTTTTTACCTTGATACTAGTATTGTACTCAGAGAAGGAACTGTCCCCTTGTAACTATTTTGTGTGTTGCTCTTCAGTCCTCAAGCCTAATGCCTGTGACTTTACCCGTGGTTTTATTTTCTGGCACAACAGCTCACTCTCTCGTGTAGCTGTAGCTCTCAGGGGTATGCAAGAATGATCACAATAGCTTGGAGCTCCAGCTCAGATCTGAGACATTTCACATCCTAGTCTGTACTAGCAAAATCAGCTAAAACATGGATTCAATAAGTTGCACAGTCTGGCAGAATATGTTACAATCAAAGCTGGGAGGTTCTAAAGGCTCACATTGCTTTTGTAAGTGTTTTAAGGTAGAATTATGTATTTTTGCAAGTGAAGGCTGCAAATAGTGTGGACTGGATACAAGCAAAGCATAGAAAGGGGCTGTAAACAAACCACTCTCACAACTGCCAGTGCACTTAACCTCTGTTCCAGTATTGAATCATGCCCTACCTCCCACTCCACCATCTACCAGCACCCTAAACATAAAAAGCTAAAATATATGGACATTTTTAAGGTGGACTATTAGGGAATCTTTTAGGGACTAGATTAGGGCCACCAAACTAATCTTCATAGCATAATATTCAGCCATGCCCTTTGAACATTGACTGCTTTCTGTTTCTGTTTCCAACTGGTCAGTTTCTTTCCCAGCCTGTCACTCACTGAAGAAATATAACTTTTAGGTAGGTCATAGTTTTTCCATTGATAGACTGTGATGTTCATCACCTTTACCAAGACCTTCACGGGAGAGAGGTAAGAATAATATCGGTACCACTATCAGAGTGGTGTGATAATAAATATTTCTGCCATAATGGTGGAAGGGTGAAAAAAGGGGCAAGGAAAGGTTGGAAGCTTTGCAGAAAGAGGCCTTCCTCTGATGTCATCTGGGGTAGTGTTGCTGGCAATGGCTACCTAAGCTTAGGGAATTAGGGTTGTGGAGTTTGTGATCTAAAAATATCAGGAACAGTTCTGGTTTCTAGGAATGGTAATGGGCTTCTCCTTTGAATAAATCAAGATGGTATTGCAGCTGGTGTGTTTGCATTGCAGTTTACCTCCTGGACCATCGCCATCAGGGGTAATGATGGGTGAATCTCAGCAGGTGTGGAGGTTTGAGTTGGATTAAGCACTATAAATTGCATTTAGACACCTTGAATCTTATCCAAGCCCCCTGAGTCCAGAGTACTGGGCTGGGAATTCCATGAGAACAAGCTTTGAAACATAAAATATCAAAGATATATACAATCATAGGCGATAGAGGTGGAGAAGTCCCGGTAAAAACACAGGATAATTCACAAAGTAATGTTTCTCACATGTCTAAGTCTTTGCAAGAGTAGGCCAATAATAACAGTAACTATGTTTCTTTATTTCTAATCTGTCAGTGATTCCTCTTCACATTGAAGCCAAAAATACCACTAAAACAAAGACATCTTTTTTATGTTAGATGTCAGCTCTAAGGGAAGTTCTAGGTATGAAGATGTAGTTGAATCAGCCCAGTCACCACTGCTGCTTTCAGACTAGATGGAATCAGGAAATGAAGATGTGCCCTGAAAACAAGCAGGTAAATCCCCCCTTCCTTTCCTGCCAACTCCCAGCTTTTGAGAACAATGTAGATAAATCCTGGCTCAGAGTCCCATTTTCCTATTTGGATACAACATCCAATTCTGCATTTATAATAGCTGCTTCAATACTCATTTTACATGACATATCCTGATCTGACTGTTCAAATGCTAATTAGTCTCCCTCTGTGTCTCTGCAGAAATGGAAGGGTGGGGAGAACAGTTGAGTGGCATCCTAGAGTGAGCCTCTGCACTGCTAGCGTGTTCAGCAACAATTTTATTTTGTTTGAAAGTGTTCTGAAAATTCATTGGCTACCAGAGAAATAAAGGGATTTGATCTGGGATGTTGGAGTCCAGAAGTGGAAGTGGTCTAGATAATGCTTAGTCCTGCCATGAATGCAGGGGATTGGACTAGATGACCTCTTGAGGTCCTTTCCAGTCCTATGAGTCTATGGGCTTGGCTACACTTGGAGGTGTGCAGCGCTGGGAGTTACAGCTGTCTTCGTACAGCTGTGTAGAGACAGCGCTGCAGTGTGGCCACACTGACAGCTACCAGCGCTGCAGTGTGGCCACATTTGCAGCATTTGCAGCGCTGTTGGGAGTGGTGCATTGTGGGCAGCTATCCCACAGAGCACCTCATCCCATTTTGGCGCCGTGGGATGTGGGAAGGGGACAGAAGGGTGCGGGTCATTCCGCTTCCTGTCTCAACGCCCTATGGTGCAACGCTTCACAACCCATCAGTCACTGTTTTTCCGTCCACGTTTGGCGCCATCACGAGTCTCCCAACGGTTTGTGTGCAGTGCGATTTCTGTGGGAAATGGAGCCTGAGCTGCTGAGGACTTTGCTGATGAATGTCGTCAGCACATCACGTTTGGCAGTTGAGCTATTCCTTCAGCTCCAAAGTGACAGTGAGGAGTCCGATGATGATATTGAGTTGCCTGCCGCGTATGACACTAAATTGCTTGTGGCAGTCACGGAAATGCTCAGCACCGCGGAACGCTGCTTTTGGGCTCGGGAAACAAGCACTGAGTGGTGGGATCACATCATCATGGAAGTCTGAGATGATGAGCAGTGGCTGCAGAACTTTCGGATGAGAAAAGCCACTTTCATGGGACTGTGTGAGGAGCTCGCCCCCACTCTGTGGTGCAAGGACACGAGATTGAGAGCTGCCCTGTCAGTGGAGAAGCGGGTGGCTATTGCAATCTGGAAGCTGGCAGCTCCAGACAGCTACCGATTGGTCGCGAACCAGTTTGGAGTGGGAAAGTCGACTGTAGAAATCGTGTTGATGCAAGTTTGCAGGGCCATTCATTGCATCCTGCTAAGAAGAACCGTGACTCTGGGGAACGTGCAGGACATTGTGGATGGCTTTGCACAAATGGGTTTCCCTAACTGTGGAGGGGTGATAGATGGGACGCATATTCCTATTCTGGCACCAACCCACCTAGCATCCGAGTACATTAATCGGAAGGGGTATTTCTCTATGGTTCTCCAGGCGCTTGTGGATCACCGTGGGTGTTTCATTGACATTTACACAGGCTGGCCTGGACAGGTGCATGATGTATGCATCTTTCGGAACAGTGGCCTGTTCAGGAAGCTGCAGGCCGGGACTCTTTTCCCAGACCGGAAGATCACAGTAGGAGACGTCGAAATGCCCATTGTGATCCTTGGAGACCCCGCTTACCTGTTAATGCCTTGGCTCATGAAACTGTATAAAGGGAAGCTTGACAGGAGCAAGGACCAGTTCAACTACAGCCTGAGCCGGTGCTGAATGACTCTGGAATGTGCTTTTGGCCATTTAAAAGGGCGCTGGTGATCTCTTTATGGGAAACTAGACTTGGGGGAAAGCAGCATCCCTGCGGTTATATCCGCGTGCTGTACCCTCCATAATATTTGTGAAGGGAAGGGTGAAACATTCAGTCAGGAATGGATCTCCGAGGTTCAACGCCTGGAGGCTGAATTTGCACAGCCAGAGAGCAGGGCTATTAGAGAGGCCCAGCACAGAGCTACAAGGATTAGGGATGCCTTGAGGGAAGAATTTGAGGCTGAAAGCCAACAGTAACGTTTGGTGCCTTGCACAAGAGTGAAGTACAATGGTTACAATGATTTGCAGCGCCTGTTTTTTCCTTGGGGTACGGTATCTTTCACTTTCTACAATAATAAAAACTGTTTTAAAAGCCAAGAAATCATTTATTGAAAAGAAAGTAAGGAAAAGGGCAGGTGGGTAGGGTGGTGAACTCTACAGTCAGAGGTTTGAATATGTCCTACCTGGAGTGCTGTGCAATGACTGCTGCACTTCAGGATGAAAATGCTGCATGGTGATGGGGGTTGAGTGCAGAGGGTAAGGGTCATAGTTCTCAGAGCTGGTGGGTGAACGTACAGGTGTTGGGGGCAGTTGGTGGTGGTAAGAACCTGGATGCTGGAGAAGGGAATTTGGAGCTGACATTGGGGCACAAGGGAGAGAGCTTTGTGACGGGGGGGAGCAGAATGGTAGTGCTCTGCCTGCATGGCTACAAGTGACTGGATACAGTCCGTTTGGCGCGCCAGGAGGCTTATCAGCTGCTTTGTGCTTTTCTTCTTAGCCAATTCCTTTCCCCTGCTTTCTCTTTCCCTCCAGTGCTGCATTTTCTCTCTCCAGTCCTGCAGCTTCTTACTCTCTCTGGCAGACTGATTCATAATTGCTTTCACCATATCTTCTTTGCTTTTTCGTGGCTTTTTCCTCAGGTTTTGTAGCTTTTCAGTAGTCTGTGATACGGCCAGTCCATTTGTAGCAGTAGTCAAGGACACTGTTATTAGAAAAAAGACAAAAATTGAAACATTTAACAGAGGCAGCATTGTGTATAATCACAGTGAAGGAGTTTGCATTCTCACTTTAGCATAATTTCCACATACCAAACACAGCACAGAGAGCCCACAGCAGCGAAGACATGGTGAGTAAGGGGTAATGAGTGCAGGAGTTAATTAATCCTGGAAGCCATTTCGCTGCCACGGCTCACCTGGGAAGGGGAACTGATTAGTTCAGGGCTGCACTGGGGTTTCTGTGCGTTGGGGAAAGCAGAGAGCTGCGGGGGGACCTGCAGTGAACACTATCCCTACATTTTCCACAGGAGTTAATCCTGGAAGCCATCTCGCTGCTGCTGCTCACCTGGAAAGGGAAACTGATTGGTTCAGAGCTGCACTGGAGTTTCTGTGTGTTGGGGAAAGCAGAAAGCTGTGGGGGGACCTGCAGTGAACACTATCCCTACATTTTCCACAGGAGTTAATCCTGGAAGATATCTCACTGCTGCGGGTTACCTGGGAAGCAAGGGAGGTCTACAGCAATGTGGATTCCGCCCTGGCCCCTATGCAGCTTGCCTGTGTGCAGCAATGGTCCCCCCACCCCTCGTGGCACAGCGGCGCGGACGCATTAGCCTCACTGGGACAAGGACCACAGTGGCTCTCCCTATAAACTTGCGCAAGCGCATTGCCCACGCTCTGGCTGAAACTTTTGAAGAGATTACCGAGGCCGATTACCGCGACGTGATAGACCACATCAATGGGCTATGCTACATCTAGGCATGCATGCATGCAGCCATAACCCCCTCTCCTCTCCCAAAACATTTCCATCCTGAAAATAAAAGCTGCTTACCGGGAACCCACTCCTCTGCTTCTTCTTCACCAACAAGTTCCAGCAGCTGCGACTGGCTAGCTTCCTCCTGGCTTGAGAAGAGCTCCTGGCTGCATGCTTCCTGGGACTCCGGGGTGTCTCCCCCCATCCCAGTACCCTCACTCTCAGTTTCCTCCCCCCTCCTCCTCTCCCTGCTCTGAACTGTCCATCGTGGTCCTCGGATTGGCAGTGGGGTCACCCCCAAGTATAGTGTCCAGCTCCTTGTAAAAACGGCAGGTTGTGGGGGCAGCACCTGAGCGGCAGTTTCCCTCGCGGGCTTTGCAGTAGGCACTGCGCAGCTCCTTTACTTTAACCCTGCACTGCACCGCGTCCCTTTCATGGCCCCTTTCCATCATGGCCTTTGATATCTGCCCATAGGTATCATAATTCATACGGCTGGAGCGCAGCTGTGACTGCACAGGTTCCTCACTAAAAACACTGATGAGGTCCATCAACTCGCCATTGCTCCATGCTGGGGCTCGTTTGGAGTGTGGAGGCATGGTCACTGATTGATTGCACTCCACACCTGGCTGAGCAAACAGGAAGGGGATTTTTTAAATTCCTGGGGCATTTAAAGGGTGGGTCACCTGAGGCCAGGGCAGTAGAGTGCGAACTGATGAGCAGAGTGGCTGAACAGGTATTCTGGTATAGCTCCTAATACCCTGGAGGCCAATTACAGCACTTTTGGTGGCCACACTTGACGAGCAGCGCTGCATCACCAGCAGACCAGGTGTACAGCCAGCGCTGCAGCCAGGGAGTTGCAGCGCTGTGTGTGCCTTGCAGGTGTGGACAGTTACTAAGTTACAGCGCTATAAACCCACCACCAGTGTTGCAACTCTCCAGTGTAGCCAAGCCCTATGATTAGTGCTAGCTACACTATAGATTACAAAGTGTAGTTCAGGATGTGATATTCCACTCTACAGTATATTGCAAACTCCCCTAGTGGTATAGAGTGCTATTTAGATGAGTCAATTGCCAGATAGATATAATGTGACCCTTAATTTTTACTACTGAGTGTGTACATAATACAGGGATAAGCCTGTCAGAATTGCAGATGGATCTTAAATTTGCAAAATCTCCAGAGGAAGGGCCATTACTTCATTACAAAGCACGATGAGAGCCAAAACCATCAATCCAGTTTGGGGTCCTGGACTCTACAGTGATAGAAATATAAAAATAATTAGATGAGAAAAACAGTATTTTAATTTAACATGTATTTTTACAGCAGTGATGGGAAATGGATCAGGACTGATGCAAGCTTTTTTAACACTGTGGGGGTGATGAGGACATGACTACAAGCCAAAGGACTCCTTGCTGATGTGATCTTGCCAAATGAGAATGAAGTGAATTTGGATGGAAACTACCAAAAGGACTCCATTTACACATCACTATTTCTATAGCAGAGCTGCCGTAGTGCTATGTAAGTGCTTGTAAAATTGGGTATAGGGGAGTCTCAAGGATGTGATGTTTTGCATATCTCTTATTGAATATTGGCTTTGCACAACTAGTTTCAGTCTGTGACTCTTTTTTCTCCGTAAATTAAGGAGTTGCTTGCAATTTAGAAAAATTATATTTGAAACACACATTTCCTGCCCTATGTTATTGGCAACACCTTTGATTATTAAATCTGAGATATTTTAAAACTCAAATTTATTTTTCTCTGCATATGCTCTGTTGTTTGCTCTCAGCATGGACAGTGAAAGTCAGTATCACTTTTTTATGGACAGTTTCTTTGTAAGGGTCTTCATGCTGCAATATTTGTGTTGCAAACATTATGCAGTAATGGAATTAAAAAAAACTAACAAAACCTTTGAAACATTTTAATTATTCTTCAGTTTAGCAAAATGTAGGGCCAAATATGAGTTAACACTTGCATTTTAAATACATTTTAATGGGAGATTCAGTTATTTGAAATCATGTTTTTCTACCTAAGGGATGCACTTCATCCTGGCCATATCCCGAAGTACCACATATTTGCTCTAAAGCAGAAACTGAGGATTCCCCCAGCAGGAGGAATCTGGTGCTGGCATAAATGTGGTGTAGCTGGCTTCACGTCAGCCATTCTAGCCCCCTCTGGGGCAGGGCGTATGCCAGGGCTGACTAGAGATGGGCAGGGCCAAGGCATGTGCTCCACTGATCCCTGCATTCAGGCAGGTGGGGCTAACGTGCAATATGCATCTCTGATCCCTGTCTGGCAGAACACCTTCCCTAGGGGACCACGCTAGCCAATACAAGTTAGAGCAGAGCTAGGACTGCTCTAACTTCTGCTATGAGCTACTCTGGCTTAGAACCACCTTTGTCTCCTCCATTCCAGCTGCAGCCTATATATTACAAAGGATTATGCCTTAGGTATTATAGCTAGAACATCTGTAAAAGACTAGACTGTTGTAAGTGAGTGTTTTATCCACAGCATACTGTACATAAGAAATTTATATTTATATTAGAATTTCTTTCTCTGTCCTGCTCCTCTTTTCATGGCTTCTCTGCCAGCTGATGCAGCATTATTCACTGTCAATTTTTCTCTCTTTTTTCCCCTCTCCACATCCACAGGCTCTCTTACATGGAATGGAGCCCTGGCAAGGGGTCTGAGGAGGGGCCACTTGCTTCCAAGGCAGAGTCACCTAGCGGCAAGAGTCCAACAAGGGGCCCTGAAATCAGACAAAAGTGAGTGTTGCCCATCCCTGCTTAAAATGTTTCTAAGTCATATGAAACAAATAATAAAGTGGAGTTGTTTCTATGTATTTTAAGCAGGGCTTAGTAACTGTGCTGCTAATAAAGTCTCTTACCTTAACTAATTAATAAAAGACAATATGTCAGTTTATTGTACAATTTAAAATCCAGGCTTTTCATTGAAGATACTAGAAAAATATTACTGAATTGATAACTTGCCTGACACACACTAGCTTGTCTGAAAAGTTTAAGTGAGGCTTCAATCCCTTCAAATGAATCTTATCCACTCTGCTGTTCTGTCAAGATGCACCAGTAATATTATTATTAACATCTTACTCAGGTTTCCACTTCTCGTTTCATTTGATATTTCAACAGCAGGATTTTACACTCTTGATCACAGAATGATCCTCAACCATTTAAATGGTATTGCAGTGCTCTCTGAGACCTGATTTTATTCAAATTTACAGAAGTACTCTTAGATGATTTCTTGGCATACATTTATTTCTGAGCCTTGTAGTACTTATGCATAAAGTACCAAAGACCTTTATCTGGTAGCACATCCGCTGTTCAGCCTTGTAGTTTGGCCTTGCATCCTATCTCTCAGTGTAGCCTTGGCGTTCATTGCTTTACAGATATGAAACTGAGGTCATTATAGAGTGTGTATGATTTAAGCTTGCCAGACTGCATCCAATATCATGTATTATATCCAAATCTGGATGTCATGTCACTACATGAAATTAAATGCAAATAAAACATAGGTCTTATTGGTTAAATTCATCAGGGTCGGTGACTGTAGGATGCTGTTTCACTCCTGTTAATCCTTTTTGACCATGTGGCTCAGCTTTCCTCTTTGAGCATGAGAAACCTGAGGTCTAGATTTTCTTGTATATTGGAGAGATATTTACAGGTGTGCAGAGTGCAGAATGTTTGCATTCAGATTTGGTAGCATTTTTCACCCACTGTACACAAGTGTAAGTGACTGCACAAGGTGCAGGGTAAAGGAGAATGAGTCACATTTTTCAATGGCCACTTTGGAGCTCTGTTAACGTTTTTGTCAATTCAGAAATGTTGCAAGGCTGAGACTGCAGCTTGTTAGGAAAGCAAGCAATTGCTCAATTTCTTCTTAATTTCTTCACACACTTATAATATATAATCATTATTCTGGCTGTCCTTTGACCTCTGACCAGTACATAGAATTTCCAACAAAACCATCTCTCACAGCAGCACTTCATTCTTTGATTTTGAATCACTACAGTGACTTTTAGTAAAATAGCACATCAACTTACAGATCCTTTCATGCACCTACAAATCCAACAATGGCAGTTTTCCGGACTACCTCTGCAACTTTGTTATGTTCACAGACATTTTCTTATGCCACTACATAGCAATATTTATGTCACGTCCATAGTTTTGAACAACTTATTTCAGGTCTTGAATAGCGGGCAGCTTTGATCTGCATCAGGGGCATTAGCTCCTTGTTAGGTTTGGAAAGCTGGTTCTCATTCTGTTTGTAAAAATTGATTTTGATTTGATAGGGCCAAACTGATTTACTTAAAGTAAGAGCTGCTCTGAACCATCATTCTTCGCACGATCCGATTAGATCCTTGTTGGAGATTCACATAAACTAAAAGGCTCTGAGTGACACTCAAACTCCTGCCTTTTACCCGCAGTGAAGGCCGATGTGAGGGCAGAGTGAGGGCAGCTGGTTTCAGTAGTGTTACTGAGCATGCTCAGTCTGTGTGACCCCTGTGTGACTTGACCCCTCACATGCCCCCCCCCCCCATGCATCATCTCGGGGAGGCTTCATTCTAGGGCTCCACTCTGCTCCTTTTCAGGGTTCAGCACAGTGGCTTGTTCCTTCCACCTATGATCCTTTTGGCAGACACAGCCTGGAAGTTCTCTCCTTAATCAAATTGGGGTCCATGCCTCTTTCCGCTGGACTTGCTGATCTAACAGTTTATGAATTTAAAAAGCACTCTGGGATTTCCTTACAACTGATGCACCAGGGTGTATGACTGTAATGAATGAGAGCCCACCCTCCTTTTCTAGGCTAGTTAACCCTGAAGGAAGGCACGTGAGGGGAGCCATGAAAGGGAGGGTGTGGGGTTATAGTGTGGGGAGGGGAAAATCCTGTCCTGGGGTTGAAACTGGGGGAAAGGAACGGGAAGAAGCAAAGGGAACAGCTTCTAAAAGTTTAAAATCATTTGGACAAATGTCTGAATTTTTGGGGGCTTATCCATGCACTTTCAAAATCTTTCGAGGTTTGCCCGTTGCTTTGATGTGTCCGGTGTAATGCAAAAATGCTCATTTTAAATATAGGTGGACACCTGTGGGCTTACTATAAAGATCAGTTTCAGCAATGTAGCTAGGAAGATGTTCTAGTTTTAGATGGGCATGACAGCTTTCTACAGTACTGCTAAGTGACAATGTGATATTGTAGTGCAAGGTGTTAAATTGCTTGGTGCATTCTGGAAGGGAATCCCACATTCTGTCTTACAAACATACCATTTGTCTATCTTTACTGCCCAGAATAAAATCTACTATGCAGCTGTGCAATGGCACCAACTTCTGCAATGGATTACATTATTTTCTAAAAACTTTTAAAAGGAGCTTATGCTTGGCTCAGATTTCATTCTCAGCAATTAATCTCTAAAGCTTCGGCATCTGCAAATAACAACCAAAAATGAATTAGGAAGTTAGGATTTTGGAGAAAATGGTTAGGATTGATTATAGAGAAAAAAAATCACTTCCTTTGCCTTTATACAAATCTTGTCCCCCACTGGACATAGATTTTTTTCATAGGGGAAGGGAGCCTAGAAAAGGAAGATTTCATTCTCACATTCACCTCGATTCATCTTTGGGTTTTATGTCTTCATCTTATTTTCCTGGAAACTTCCTTCCTTTTCAACCCTCTCTTCCCAGTTTGCCTGTTTCTCATCTCAGGTTTGCAGCCCTTTCATTCTTGCCTTGGCCCTCTGTTAAAGTTTCTTTTGAAGAAACCTTTTCTGTTATCCTTTCATACTTTCTCCCTGTCCTTCTCTCCTCTGGTTCACCTTTTATGTTTGCCTTGCGTGTCCCAGTTTTCTGCATTTCAAGGTTTCTGTTGTGAGGAGAGGGGTGGAGGAGGAGAACATGGAATTCAGCAGTATACAATGTTAGTTCTTGTCAGTGGCTAAACTGGGTGCAGAATGAACATTTCAATGAGGTGAATGGACGAGCTGCTGTGCAGGGGAGGAGCCAGCCAGCAGGGCCTCTTCCCTTTTGTACTGCCTGAGGGCAGGCAGAAGGGAAGGCAACGGGAGAAAGAAAGGGGATCAGGGAAGCCTGTATTCTATCATTCATCAGTTGTTTATCCAGGTAAAGAAATTGGATATTTGCTACCCTAAGCCAGCCAACTGGCCTGGTTCCTGGTTTGACTGAATTAACACAGGGCTTTGTTTTTTGTTTTATTTTTAAAAACCTTCTAATCCTAGAGTCTTAGCCATTTCTGTTAGGAAACTCATTTGGCAGGTTTTGCCCTAGCAATGAATTGTCCCATTGCAAACAGAAAGAGGTGTATTGAGTAGGTTTCTGCACACGTTTTTAGCAACCAGGGGCAGCTGGCCTGCATCTGTGTTATGGAATCCTTGGATAAATGTGTTTCTCAGTGGGGATTGTTAGGGTTCCTGTATATAAGTGTAAAAGAACCCAAACAAACCAGAATCTCCCAAACTACATAAGTTAAACTAGAACCTGAAGTTAAAGGAATAGGGTGACCAGACAGCAAACGTGAAAAATTGGGACGGTGGTGGGGATAATAGGAGCCTATATAAGAAAAAGACCCAAAAAATCAGGACTGTCCCTATAAAATCGGGACATCTGGTCACCCTATTAAAGGAATGGTGTTTGGAGAGAGTTAATTAGCCCAGAGATCATTTATTTTTACTGACAAAATAGAGCAATAGGGCTAAATTCTGCTCCAAGTCATGCTGGTGTAAATCCAGAGTAACTCCATTGAAGCTGAAATTGGAATTACT